>NW_028270156.1:105147310-105465901 GCF_037043375.1 Chiloscyllium plagiosum
CTGGATGTTCTGGAACCATGTAATTTGATACAACTGTCTACATTTTCCCCACACTGCAAACTGCTGCCCATTCCTCGATAATCCTTGACTCTGTTGTTATTCATGAACCTTCTGTCGGTGCCTCAAAAATATTCAATATTTCTGCCTCCAATGGTCTGTAGGGAAGAGTGTTCCAAAGACTCACAGCATTTTGAGTAAACAAATATAGTGAGTGAGCAAAGCTTCAGCAGAACTAACATAAAGTAAACTATTTTGGCATGAAGGATGAAACAATAGTAATCAATTTAAATGGAGAGAAATTGCAGAATTCTATGTCACAGGCGGTTTCCATGTTCTTGGTACATGAATCATATGAAGTCTGTATGCAGATGCAGCAAGTGATTTGGGAGGTAAATGGAATGATGCTGTTTTTGGCAAAAGGTATCAGGTTCAATCGCAGGAATGTTTAACTGCATCTGGACAGGGCATTGCAGAGACCACACCTGATGCATTGTTGTGCAGTTTTGATCACCTGAAACAAAATGAAAGGATATAATTCTTTTCGAAGATTTACCTGGAATGCCAGTCTTTTGTTATGGGGGATTATCAGTTTCGATCTTAGCTGAGAAATAGTATTGAACCATCCATGACTTTCTGAAAAGTGTATCAATTGGATGCGCATTCTCTCTTGAATAAATTTTAAGAAAAAGGTGTATTGATATTAACACACATACTTTGACGACACCTACCGATATTTACAACTTACACAGACGCATGACTTTAAATTTAAAAATGCGAACAATTTTTGCGATTGAAAGGAATGACGCACTTGCATATAATCTATAATCAAGTTTTCCAGATAATGTTACAGGAGAGCACACATGGCCCAGTTTGGTGTTCAGTTTACATTATTGTATGTTCCAACACAGAGAGGGAGAAAACTGTTCCCTGGCTGAGATGCAGCAGCCTATTGATCTCTCTCTCTTACTTTGTTCCGCCCGATAGCAAAGTGTGAGACCAGAAAATCCCTGAGTTATCTTTACCACTTGTGAAGGATTCCTGGTGAGGATTCATTGGAATCTCTCCACTGCTGAAACAAAGGGAATTCAGCTAAGTCCAACTGTTCTCGGAAGAAATCCCACGACCAGAACATTGTGTGAGCAGAATAACATCAAAGGCAGAATAACATTTGGGGCAATCCATCATTTTGACATTTGTTATGAGTTCAGCTTTCTGGGTCTCACATTTCTCATGAAAATGACCTACGCTGAGACCTATGTCATTGGCCACTTCACTAAACTGGTTACATTTAAGGTTGGTGTAACCAGTGGAGGAGTGGGACTGAAAAAGGAGACAGTGACCCTCCAACTTTGGTTGGAACACCAATGAAAAATTCTCAAAGGGCTGTTCAAGTGCAATTCCCTTCCCCAGACGTTTGTGGTGCCTGGATGTTTACATTTAATTAAAGTTGTATTTGGTGACATTTGACAGGCAAGTGAATTTAGGAAAATGGCATACAGACAGAAAAGTGCTGCTGAGACGAAAATCACATCACCCATGATCTTTGTGCGTTTTAGAACGGTGACAAAGTGTCTAATGGTCCACTCCTGCTGCTCAGCCCTAAGTTCCTATGTTCCATTCAACCCCTCACCATTCCTGCAAGGAGCAAATCGAGGCTACTTCTTCCAAATACCTGGTCTACAGGAACACAAGATATCATTCATTCCCTCCAGACTATCACACACGGTTTAGTGTGGGTTGGAAAATGTAATTGGGAAATAGAGGCTGGGTACGAAAGGCGCCTCTGGTCTCTTTACAGAGTGTCTCCTCTCTGCAACTCGTGCTTTATTTGTTGGTCATATTATAGACCCAGGTTCCCTGTGAATACAGCCCCCATAACTCACCCAGAGATGACTCACAAAATACTTTACTCTCTCTAATTGCAACATTCAATAACAGAACGTTCAGGAAAATTTCAACCATTAACTTTATAATTACAGAATATGAGGACATAAAGAACAAGATCGGTAATTCGAACGATCAAGCCATTGTATACAATTATTGCTGATCTACTGTTGACTTTAACTCCTCTTTAATGCCAATTCATCACACCCCTTAGCTCTCTGACAGGTCAAAAATCCATCTACATCCTCCTTAGATGCTTTCAGTGATGTAGCTCCAATAACTCTCTAGCCAAGATAATTTCTGACAGTGATTACCCTCTGTGAGAGGAAAACACTTCCTACACATACACCGTCACCTATTGATGTGAAAAAGAGGTGAACACAGGGGCTCAGAAAATAGTGAATGCCTTTGATATCAAGGCAGTATTTGACTGAGGATGGCATCGGGACCGCCTACTTAGTTGAGCTGAATTGCAATCAGGTGTAACCTCCCACTTGTCTGGGTCTTTCAGAGCACAAAGAAAGATGCTTGTAGTCAGTGGCCAATAGTCCTCTCAGTTCCGGGACATCTCTGCAGGAGATCCTCAGGTTAACCTCCTCAGAACAAGCATCTTCAGCTGCTCCATCAATGTATTTCCCCATCATAAGATCTGAAGTGGGGATGATGACTGAAGATCACACAATGCTCAGAACATTATCTTGGTTCCACTATTTGTAGAACGTGTGCTACTTTAACACGACTTGCTGGCAGTGAGGAGGGAAGCCAAATGTTTTGTGTCAAGTCTCAAGGAGGCATCTCCCATCTTCGAGAAGACACACCCATGTTCTCCATGGAGGTCAGATGTTGCTGGGAAGAGTTAACTCTTTTATAATGAAGGTCTTGTGGCTGCTGTCGGGATTATGGATAACATGACGTTCATTGAAGGATCACACACCAATTGAACTGTATTAATATTTGGAGAGTTTATTCAAAAGCCAGAACCTCTCTCTCTCTCTCTCTCTCTCTGTCTCAATCAAAATAGGGAGTGCGTGCGGTTGGGTGGAACGTTCGCGGAGGCTATTAAACTATCGAGAATCATGTAACCCGAGTGACATGAATGCCATGGAATTCATCTCTGTATCAGTGCCTGTTTAGAACATGATGAGTGATTGCCCATCTCCCTTAAGGTTGAAAGCAATCACCTCTTATTCTCTCACTGAGCTTCACTCACTGCTCATGGTGCCATTATCTCAGGGATTAGTCCAGTGAAACTTCAGGGAAAGTCTATCCACAGTATCCTAAATACTGCCTCAAAAACATTGTCAGGGATGATCGCAATAATCCTTTTCTCTCACTTAGACATCGCCGTTTCTTTCCTGTGCCACAAAAGCCATTTCTTCTCTGTGCACTACGTTTAACATGGAATTCATAAGTCCCTTACATCCGTACGTCAGCATCAATAAAGCTAGCACCAGCGATGTTTATGGATATATGCAACACTCTCGGGGAGAACTTAAATGAGATTGAATACACCCAAAATAGGGGATGATCACTCACCTGAATAAAAATGAGCTGTAGGAATATGGGAAAGAGGCAGAGGAAGGGAGCTATCTTTACTTTTCAGCTTCTCTCACAGAATGTATGCAGCCCTGGTGAGGCCAGCATGTTATGCTGGACTTGAACTGAGTGGCTGGTTCAACTGTTCCACAGGACAGTAAAGAGTAAAACACATTGCTGTGGGTTTGTAGTGTTACAACGCAGGAGCAATTCTCCTGCTTAATTAAAACCAGCAACAGAGAAAATATTTATCCCATGCAGTAATATGATTAAAAGTAAAAATTAACAACTTTATTTCTTAAAGTATAAAAGAGAATAATAAACGAACGACTGTTTACAACTTCTTCGTCTAACCTACTTTTCACCTTCTGCCTCCACAATATTAGTCCGATAAGATGGCGAATGAAGATTTACAAAGCAAAACTTCTAACCTCAAAACCAGGAAGCTTTTGGCTCTTCTCCATATTCCTGTTTTCTTTTCGTCCTGGGAATTCTGCTTCACTACTTGCTAATCAATAAAAGTACCCTTAAAAGACCTATTTTTCAGGCAGTATTTGCATGCTAGTAGCTTGGTAGTTCTCCTCTCAACTGTTCAATTTTCCACCCTCAAACTATTGGATTATGTCATTGGCCTTTACGATTGTCAAATTCCGCAATTCAAACTTGATTAGAGGTGGGTATTTTGGAGTATAATTTAAAGTGTTCTGCTGAATTTATTTTTGGCTTGAGACAATGAGCTAATCGAGTTTTCCAACCAAAGGTTACATTATATCTATTTTTCAGAGCACTTGGTGCTGTCAGGTAGTTATTGCTGGCTTTTAATTCTCTTAAAAGTACAGTACACCCACACGTTCATCACAGAAGTTACACGGAAACCTGACGAGGGAAGCATGACACATTGACTTCACCAAAGGACGTGAGGCAAGCAGATGAGTTTTTATAACAAATGATAATGGTTGCTTTTAAATTCCACCAATTTCCTTCATGAGATATTCTGTGTTTCTAAATTATGAGTCAATGGCTTGACAATCATAAACGGTCTTCCCCTATGTGCAGAGAACAAGTTAAACATCCTCAAGAGCAATTATTTAGTGATGGACATGTGGTTAGGCGGAACTTAAAACTGTTGCATCCGGATTGTACAAAGTCACAAATCATGGTTTATTCAGAAGTTACACTGAGACTGAGGACCATATCATGATGGTGGTATTGGACACGATTGGTGGGGGCGGGGGGGAGGACATGGAGATGTATATCTGTGAAGGACAAAATGAATTATGGAGTTTCAGAACAGTCTGGTTCCATCTCGCATATCAGTGAGTAATTTATAAATAGTACTTTGTTAGTTATAATTTATAAGGAAATGAACTTTTGTTTGGAACTGAAGACATTGACTTCCACTTTCCAAAAATTACATATCATGAGCAGAAATTCAGATCACCCGGTTTAGTAGACAAATATAATGACTTACCAGGAACACCAACTATGGCCAGGATAGGATAGTAACCACCTTGAATAATCCAAAGGATATCCAGGATCCGCAATGTTAATGATATCCAAGGCTGGGAAAGCCAGTAAAGACCCGAGTATAAACTCCTGTCCATTGTTGGAACATTGCAGTCTAATGTTCTCAGCTCCTGATACATTGTTGTACCATTCCAGTCTAATGTTCTCTGATTCTGATCCATTGTGGAACAATCAAATCCTAGGTCCTTAGATTTTGAACCATTATTGTAACGTTCCAGTCTAATGTTCGCACATTCTGATCTCTTCCCCCCCTGTCTCTCGAGCTGCTGATCCCTGTTAGTGCTGTCAGTGATACTCCTACTCATGCTATGGGATAACACATTTACAGAGCCCATTTATCAGTCAATGATGGAAACTCTCCACTGGGATAATTAGGATCCACAGAGATTGACATTAATCACAGTCACTGAACAAATAGCTCCAGTTAACCTCTTTCATTTCAATATTGATTTTATTAAAAATCAAAACAACGTTTAAAATTTACACATTTGGGATGAGATATAAGGGGGTGACTAAAGGAAGGAATATTGGAGATGGAAGCTTGATTGTATGTAATCATTCAATCTCCCTTGGATATGGGAGCAATGTCAAAGGATGGTCAGAATATAAACACGTTTCTCCGTTTATAAATGGAAACATAAAGTCTGTAACTACTGATCAGTGATTATATTGCAAGTAAAATATGGAGGGAACTTTTCTAGTCCATAATTAGACAGGAAAATGTGCGTACAACAACATGAGTTATAGCAGACAAATGGCATGGATATGTTAACAGAGAATATGATGTGTCACACAATTCAGATGGTTATTCGAGGATCAGAGAGGGCCAGCGAGGGTCTTGCTGTTAATGTTGTCGATGTCAATCAACTGTGATTAAGTACCATTCGCTGGATTTCAATTGCAGTGTGATTATGATACTGTGGACATTGCTGCTGAGACTGGAGGAATGGAACATGATATTTCCCAGTCATCTGTATTGGAATGTTACTCTTTATAAACCATATGAAGATCAAATTCCAGGGTATATCTCCAATGAGGAATGAGGAGATCCAATATTAACTAAGCAACCAGAAGACATTGGAGCAGAAATTTGGCCATTCAGCGCATTGAGCCTGCTCCACCATACAATGATGAACTTTTCATCGCCATTCTCCCGCTTTCTATCTGTAACCCTTGATTCACTTTGCATTCAAGGACCTATCTGTCTCACTCTTAAATATACTCCATGACCTTGCCTCGACAGTCTTCTGTAACGGTGAATTCCATAGATTCACCACTCTCTGGCTGAATAGGTTCCTCCTTACCTTTGTTCTAAAAGGTCTCCTCTTTACGATGTCGCCTCGGGACCTAGTCTCCCCTACCATTGGAAATTAATTTCCAGTATCAACTCTGTACAGGTCATTCAGTATTCTGTAAATTTCAATTCGACTTCCAAGTATCTTTCTGAATTATATTAATTATATACCCAGAGCCCTCAGATGTTCTTCATATGTTAAGCTTTTCATTCCTGGGACTATTCTCTTGAATCTCCTGAAAAAAATACCAGGTCCAGTACATCCTTCCTGAGATATGGGACCCAAAACTGTGCACAATCATCTAGATGTGTCCTGACCAAAGCCTTATAGCGCTTCAGAAGTACAACCCTGCATTTATATTCAAGCCCTCTTGAAATAAATCCCATAATTGTATTTGTCTCATAACTACTGACAACATGCAAGTTTACCTTTCGAGACTCCTGGACTAGAACTCCCTCGTCTTTTTGCACTTCAAGACTTCTGAACTTGCTCGCTATTTGGTAAATAGTCAATGTCTGTATTCTTCCTGGCAAAGTGCATGACGTCACACTTTCCCACGTTATACTCCACCTGCCACTTCTTTGCGCACTCCCCTAACCTGTGAAAATCCTTCATCAGGAGAAAGTGAAGACCGCAGATGCTGGAGATCAGAGGTAAAACGTGTGGTGCTACAAATGCACAGCCAGTCACGTAGCATCCGAGGAGCAGGAGATTCGACGTTTCAGGCATAAAGTCTTCATCAGGAATGAGTGGGGTGGGTGAAATGGGGCTGAGAGATAAATGAGAGGGGCTGAGGCTGGGAGGACGTTAGCTTGGAAGACGATACCTAGATGAAGGTGGGTGGTGATAGTGATCGGTCACAGTGGAAGGTGGAGTGGATAGATGGGAAGTAAGATGGACAGGTAGTTCAGTTAAACAGGGTTGGCTGAGCTGGAGGGCTAGTTCTGGGATAAGGTGGTGGGAAGGGAGATGAGGAAACTGGTGAAATTGCCCTTGATACCGTATTTTTAGAGGTTCCTAAGGCGGAAGATGATGATTTTTTCCTCCAGACGACTGTTGGTTAGAATTTGGCAGTGGAGGAGGCCAACAACCTGCATGTCCTTGGTGCAGTGGGAGGGAGAGTTGAAGTATTCAAGCACAGGGAAGTGGGGTTGCTGGGTATGTGCGTCTGAGAGTGTTCCCTGAACCGTTCTGCAAGTTGATGTCCTGTCTCTCCAACGGAGAGGAGACCAGGAGCAATGGACAGAGTAGGTGAAGTGTTTGGATGCATATGATGTTCTTTGCCTGATGTAGAAATATCATTTGGGGCCTTGGACGGAGGTGAAGAGGGAGGTGTTGACACAGGTTTCATACCTCTTGTAATGACAAAGAAGGTGTCAGGAGTGGAAGGTGGCTTGGTGGGGGTGTCATGAACCTCACGAGGGAGTTGTGAAGGGAATGGTCTCTACAGACTGCTGATAGTGGTCGGGAGGGAAGTAAAACTCAGGTGGTGCAGTCTGACTCTTAGTGGGGAAATGTCGGAGGATGATGCATTGTATCCTGAGGTTGATGGAAGGCGAGCAACAGAGGAGTTCTATCCTTGCTGTAGTTGGAAGGGTGGAGTGCAAGGGCGGAGGTATGGGAAGTTGAGGAGATGCGCTAGAGCACCCTCCTGCAGCCGAACCACCTCTTCAATGCTACCTGTCCCTCCATCTAGTTTTGCACTGTTTGAAAACTTAGCTAGAATCCCCCCAGTTTCTTTATGTAAATCATTAATGCACAAAATGAATAGTTGTGGTCCCAACACTGAGTCTTGTGGAACACCACTTGTCCCTGCCTGCCATCCTGAGAGGGACCCTTTTATCCCTGCTCTCTGCTTTCTGTCAGACAGCCATTCTTCTATCCATGCTAGCAGCTTGTCTCTAACACCATGGGACCTTATCTTTCGCAGTAGCCTTCTGTGTGGCATGTTGTCAAAGGATTCTTGAGGAACAAGTGGATAACATCTATTGGTTCTCCTTGGTCTAATCTGCTCGCTATTCCCTCAATGTATTCTAGCAGGTTTGTCAGGCCAGATCTCCCCTTGATGAAACCATGCTGACGCTGTCCTACTTTACCAAAGACCTCCAAGTATTCAGAAGTCCCATCCTTCAGATGGATTTCAGGACGTTACCCACAACTAAGGTTAGGCTAATCAGTCTGTAATTGTCCATCTTCTGCCTAACTCCCTTATTAAACGGAGTGTCATGTTAGACATTTTCCAGCCATTTGGCCCTTTCCTGATTTTAGTCATTCCTGAAAGTTTACTAGTTACGCTTGCACTACCTCTTCAGGTATTTCCCTTACAATGCTGGGGTGTAGTCCACCTGGTCCAGATTATTTAGCCACATTCGGGCCATACAGTTTTCTAACATGTTCTTCTTGATGATGGCCACCATACTCAGCTCTGCCCTCTCTGTTCATTTTTGGGAAATTTCTCATGTCTTCCATCATGAAGACGGATGCGAAGTTCCTCATTCGTTTCTTTGTTTCCCACTACTGTCTCTCCAGCATCATTTTCCAGTGGCCCATATTCACTTTTATTTCTCTTTTGCACTTTATCTATCTAATGAACCTCTTACAGTCTCCTTTATATTACTGGTTAGCTTACTCCTACATTTAATATTCTCCCTCCGTTTTTTTTTATCTTACCTTCTGTTGATCTTTGTAAGTTTCCCAATTCTCTAGTTTTCCACTGCCCTTCACCACATTATATGCTTTTTCTTTTGCTTCTATGCAATCCCTGACTTCCCCTGTCAGCCATAGTTGCCTCATCCTCCCTGCACCATGCCTCTATTCCTCAGCATGAATCTCTGCAGTGTCTTCTGAATTAATCTTGGAATCCCCTGCCTTTGCTGTTCCCCTCCCTTTCCTGCAGGACCCCTCTCCCGGTCAATCCTACCCAGCTTCTCCCTTATGCCTCTGTAGTTGCCTTTATTCAGCTGAAATACTGTTACCTCTGATTATATCTTCTCTCTCTCAAATTGCAGAATACATTCAAATATGTTCTGATCACAGCTTCCGAAGTTTCCCTTCACCGTAAGCTTCCTTATCTAGCCTGCGTCATTAGATCCAGTATCATCTGTCCCGAGGGGGCTCTACCACAAGCTTCTGCAAAAAAAAAATGTCATCGCATAGACATTCCTGTAATTTCTTTTCTTGCGATCCACTACCAACCTGATTTTCCCAATCTGCCTGCATATCGAAATCACCCACGATCACTGTATTTTGCCTTTTCTACACATCTTTTCTATCTCGTGGTGTATCTTCTGCCCCAGCTCCTGACTATTCTTTGGAGCCCTGTACAAGACTCCAACTGTGGTTGTCTTACCTTTGTGGTTCCTCAGTTCCACCCACGCAGATTCTACTCTATCTGACCTTACTTCCTTTCTTACTATTGATTTAATTTCATTTCTTACTAATAATGCATATTCACTCCCTCTGCCCATTTGCCACTCTTTTCAACAGGATAAATGTCCTTAAATATCCTGATCCCCTTGCAGCCACTTCTCCGTGATGCCTATCACCTCATACCTGCCGATTTAAATCTGTGCCACAAGCTGATTTTCCTTATTCCTTGTACAGCATGTATTGAGATATAATATGGTCAGTCCTGTATTAACTGCACCTCCTGTCATGCCATTCATTTGACCAGTTTGCTTGAAGTTTGATTGTGAAACATTTCCAGATGCTCTATCCCATTTGTGTCTGTGCTGGAGATTTTAATAACCTCTCCTGAGTTCTGTACTCTTACCTCCTCTTTTAATTCGGCTTTTCTAATTAAACCCTGTAACTGAACTCCCACCCTGCACACACACACTCCTGATCAGTTTAAATCTATGTTCTACAGTCTTAATTAGGATTCACTCGGACTTTGGTCCCAGCACGGTTCAGATGATGACTGTCCCATCGGAACAGATCTTTTCTTCCTCCGTAATAAAATTGATTTATTCAACACAAAACACAGGGGCAAAATAAACTTTTGTGTACATACCAAAATATGAAAACTACAAAGAGACAAGGTTGTTAAAATACACTTACTATGTGGTGCTTTATAAATTGAAATGTGAATTACAAAACCATGGAAGTGATGCACAAACGTTGTCAATCATTATTTGACCCGCAGCTGAGATCCTGATTTCCCGTCTGTCAGTAATCCCCATCACTGAGATTCTCTCGCCCTGTTTCTCACACAGTGTCGAGAGGGGTTGCAAGTTGATGTTGGCCCAGAATAATTAAATTAATCCTCCTTCTCTCTGGAGCCAATCTATTGGTCTATTGGATTCTGATTAGCTGTCAGCAACTCAGCTCCGTGATGTCATTGGCGGTAAATGATCTGGGATGACAACCAGTATCACAGGGTATGGCACCAAACAAAGCATTTGCAGTCTCTCGGAGTTTCGAAATGAAATTATGTGTATTTCTTCTCATGCTGCCTCCTGATTACTTCACACTCGTCTGACATCCGTTGCTCTCACTCATTCTGTTGTTCCGTTTTCTCGCCACTCTGTTTATCTCACTTCACTTTCTTTCTCTCTGTTTATTCCTCTCTATCCCTCTCAGCCTATCTTTATTTTCAAGTGGTCTAGTCGGAGAGCTCGTGGACGCATGGTGGGCTGATTGGCCTCCTCTGTGCTGTATTAATTCTTAATTTCTCTGACCCACAATAAACACTTTAGGTGCCTGGAGAGACAAGCTGATCCACTGAAGGACACATCGCACAATTAACCGTTATCTCTTCCTGTTTTCTGACATGCAGGGATCTCGAAATATCTGTCCAAACAAACAGACTCCTCACATTAACATTAGCACACTTCAGACTGCCAGGTCCACTGTGTTCAGTACCTCTGCCTGCTTGCAGTTGGTCTTAGCTGAACTGATATTAATCTACAACTCCTCCTCAGTCACTGTTCCTGTGGACCTACTGCTGTCGTTCCCCACGCCCCTTTCCCTGACCCCCACCCTCCCCACTCCCACCCACCGCCGCCACACACTAGTTTAAACCCTCCTAAGGGACAATGATAAACCTGCCTGCCAGGAGATTGCTGCCAGTTCAGGTCTGTCCCTTCCTTCTTGTGTCGGCCCTACCCATCCGGGAATCCCAATGATTCACATATTGGAGATTGTTTCCAGATCAGGTTCAACCCGTCCTTCTTGTGTGTAGGTCCTACCGTCCCGGGAATCCCAATGATCCACAATTCGGAGATTGCTGCCAGTTCAGGATCATCCCGTCCTTCTTGTGTATATCCTATCGACCCAGGAATCCCAATGATCCACATATCAGAATTGCTGCCTCCCCTACCAGCTCTTTGGCAGTGTAGTTAATTGTACAATCTTCCTACTTCTAATCTCACTCACACGTGACATATTCTAATGTCTCCAAAATTCAAATATCCTTTCAGCACAACTCCATCAAGGCATTTTCTTTAAAGTGGGTAGACTTGATAATAAAAAAATTAAGTGTGACGTCAGGAAAGTGAGACCACTGAATCAGTCCAATGACCAGAGGATCTGATATCTATCCCCACCACCAAGCGTATTTGACAAGGCATACATATTGACCATCTGTTTGCAGATGAACGAGGATAAACGGAAGTTTAGAAAATGTCAGAACAGATGGATGTCATTCAACCTGTTTACTCAGCTTTGCTATTCAATTGGATTCTATTTATTATGTTCTTTCAATGGCAGCATCTTTACCTAGCATCCCCAGCGTGTCAGAAAGTTCCCAGTGTCGTTGTGTGCACAGTCCTGTGAAGGGAGTATGCAGTGCCAGGCAATGGGGTGTGGGGATTCCCAGGGGTGGCACAAGGAAAGACTGCATGTAGTGACAATGGACTGAGGGACTGAAGGGGATGGAATGGGTATTCAGGGACACTGCACTCAGACAAGCGGCCGGGTAAGATTCCTAAACACCCAGAGGAACCCGCGAACCACGGCTGCATTGACAGAAAGCTATCACATTTGCTGCATTTCTCCATCGAACAAAAGCAAAAATACTCTAGATGGTAGAAATCTGAAGCAAACACAGAGACGCACTGTGGAGAGGGAAAAGAGTTAATGTTCCCAATCCAGACACAGGAAGAATGTACAACGTCCACACAGACAGGGCCCAGAGATTGGAATTGAATCCGAGTCCCCTGCATTGTGAGGCAGCCTTGCTGTGTCACCATGCAGCCCAATGATGGAAAATTGGGAATAGTATAGTTAGAGGCACAGATACTGTACTCCGTGATCGGGATTGAAAGTCCTGAAGCTTGGGTTGTCTACCTGGTGCTCAGGTTTGGGATATCTCATCTGGGTTGCGGAACTTGGAGCGGGAGGGGAATGATCCAGTGATCATGGTCCGTGTAGGTACCAACGACTGGACAAACAAATAATAATAAGAGCGACGGGTAATACAGGATTGAACTACTATATTAGAATGCATGCAGTATAAGGAATGAGGTAAACACGCTTGTGACTCATGCACAAATTGGCTGGTACGACATATTGGGTTTTACAATGATATCACTGCAAGAGGATCAGGATTGGGAGCTGAATATTCAAGGATCTTCATCCTGCCGAAAGAATAGGCAGGTGGGCAGAGAGAGAGAGTTGTCTCATTATTAAGAATGGAATTGAGTCAATGATCAATAATAAGAAATACGGTAAGGTCAGATGGTGTAGAATCTGTGTCAGTAGAATTGAGGAATCAAAAAGATGAAAAAATGCAGTTGGAGTTATGTAAAGGGAGCTGGGGTGCAAGATACACCAGGAGATCGAAAGATCTGCGGGAAATATGGGGTAAGCTAGCCAGTAATGTAAAAGAAGACTGCAACAGTTTCTTTCGATATATAAAGTACAAAAGAGGGGCATAAGTGAACAATGGACCACTGGAAAACGATGCTAAAGAGATAGTAGTGGGGAACGAGAAGATGTTCAAGGAACTGAATAAATACTTTGCATCAGATTTCATGGTGGAAGACACGAGTAATTCCTAAAACATTCAAGAGATTGAGGGGCCAAAGCTGAGTGTGATGGCCACGACTATTGAGAACATGCCAGGAAAAATTGAATACCACGAAGGTGGTTAAATAACCTTGACCAGATGGACCACATCCCTGTGATATAATGGAGATAGCTGAAGAGGGAGTGGAGGCGATCGTGTTGATCTTTCAGGAACCAGGTAAGTAAGGAACGATCCCAGAGCACTGGAAACACACGAACGTGACACCCCTTTTTAACAAGGGAGTAAGGAAAAATACAAAAACTCTACAATGAATAGCTTAACCTTGATCATAGGTAAGATCCTCGAATCCATTGTGAGGAATGAGATTCCAAGGACTTGGATGTATTTGGTAAAACATTGCAAAGTCACTATTGTTTCATCAAGGGAAGTTCATGCATGATAAACCTGTTGGAATTCTTTGAAGAGGAAATAAGCAGGCTTGACCAAGCACAGCAATGATAGTAGTTATTCGCCTGGATCTCAACAAGACCTTGGATAAGGTGTCACATAGGAGATGTCTGAGTACGATTACACAGACATGAGGGAGGAGCTGGGTATAATTGACTGGGAGAAGGGCCGAGCAGGAAAGGCAGTGCAACAGCAATGACAGGAGACATTTGGATTTTTGTTCGAGGCAAGGTAGTGGCATTGTTAGAAACTTGGCTGTCTGGCAGAAAGCAGAGAGTGGGGATGAAATGGTCGTTATCATGATGGCAGCCGATGACAAGTGGTGTTCCACAAGGCTCAGTGTTGAAATGGTAACTTTTTACTCGTTACGCTAACAATCTAGATGAGGGAATCGAAAGAATTCTGGCTAAGTTTGCAGATGATGAAAAGATAGGCAAATAGACAAGTCGTGTTGAGGAGGGGGAGAGGCTGAAGAAGGATTTCAACATGTAAAGAGATTGGCAAATGCATTCCAGTGTTGGAAAGTGTGAACAGTGAACTTTGGCACAAAGAATAGAGGCATGGTCTATTTTCTAAATTGGGAGAAAGTTCAGAAATCTGAAGTGCAAATGGATTTGGGAGTTCTAGTGCAGGGTTCTCTCAAGGTAAGCTTGCAGGTTGTGGTTACATCCAGGGCCAAAGGGCCTGTACTGAGCTGTATTTTTCTATGTTCTATGTTTCTATGATTAGGAGTGCAATAGCATTTATTATTGATGACATTTATTATGAGAGGAATTGATTGTAAAACTGGTTGCATACGGCTCTGGTGAGACTACGTTTGGAGTATTGTGCGTAAGTTTGAGCCCCGTATCTCAGGAAGGATGCACTGGCCCTGGATTGTGTTCACAGGATCTTCTCGAGAATGGTCGTAGGAATGAAAAGCTGATCGTATGAGGCATGTTTGAGGAGTCTGGGTCGAGACTCAATAAAGTTTAGAAGAATGAAAGGAATTGTAACGGAAGCATGCAAAATGCTGAATAACCTGGATAAAGAAGATATTGATAGATGTTTCCATTGGACGAGGACCCGAGAGCACAGCCTTGGATGAAAGGGAACACCCTTTAGAACAGTGATAAGGAGAAATGTCTTTAACCAGAGAATGGCCAATTTTTGAAAATTATTGCCACAGAAGGCAGTGCGGCCAGGTCATTGATAATATTTGAGAAGGAGGTAGATAAGTATTGATTATCCAGGGGATCAATGGTTACAAAGAGAAGATCGGAGAATGGGTCCGAGAAAACTGTCAGCGATGATTGAATGGTAGTGCAGACTCGATGGGCTAACTGGCTTAATGTCTGCTCCTTTGTCTTATCGACTTATGATTTAAACCTCAAGGAGGCACCTTGCATCTCTGAGAAGATGGATCTTGTCCTTCATGAATGTCAGTAGCTGGAGGGAACAGTTAACTGTTTTAAAATGAAGGTATTGTGGTTGCTGTCAGGGTGGTGGATAATATGATATTCAGTGCAGGATCACACACCCACTGCACTGTATTAATGTGGAGAGAGTTTATTCAAAACCTGGACGTCTCTGTCTCTGTCAATCACCGTGGGGAGTGCGGGTTGGGGTGGGAGGGCGTAACGTCCTCCCAGGCACTTAAACTATCCAGTATCATGCATGCTGAGTGAAATAACAGTCATGGAAACTACGACCTTCTCATTGTCTGTTTAGAATATAAGGAGTGATTGTCGATCCCACTGTGTTCAATGCAATCATCTCGTATTCTCTCACAGCGCTTCCGATCAACTTTCACTCGCTCCTCGTGGTGCTATCATCACAGAGATTAATCTGGTGGAACCCCAGTTCATTCTCCAGAGGTAAGGAGCTCACACCTTATAAAGGAGAGAAAACCTGCCCACAATGCCCCAAATAGTGCCTCAACAGCACTCTCAGGTTCGATCGCAATAATTCCTTTCCCTCACTTAGCTGGCTCCGTTTCTTTTGTGTGAAATAGGAAACTATTAATTTACGATGCACTGTCACTGATTAAAAATTTAAAACATCCTTACATCTGTCGGTCATCATCAGTAAAGCCAGCACAGGAGGTGCCTATCGAGATGGGCATCACTCTCAGCGAGAGACTCAATCACAAAGAATCCATCTAAAACACTGAATGGCCACCTACCTGAATGGAAATCAGCTGCAGGAATTTAGGAGAGAGGCAGAGGAAGGGAGGTATCTTTCCTTTTGATCTGCCCTCAAGGGATGTGTGCAGACCTGATCAGGCCAGCATCTTACGCCTATCGTGAACTGAGTGGTTAATTCAGCTGTTCCACAGGACAGTGCTGTGGGTTTGCAATTACACAGAGACTTGACCAGGGAAGGATGACCCACTGCTTTCTCTAATGGACATGAGGCAAGCCGATATCAACAGATTATTATTATGTGGCTCTAGATTATGAGCCAATTGTGTGATCACCATACACTGTCTTCCCATCTTTCAGATTTTGTGCAGAGAACAAGTTAAACATTTCAAGTGCAATTGCTTTACAATGGACTCGTGGTAAGAAGGGTCTTGAAACAGCTGTATCCGGAATTAACAAATGCGCAAATTATGGTTTATTCAGGCATTGCACTGAGGCTGAGGAGGAGCCTGGACGTCATAACGGTGGCACTCGAAAGGATTGGTGAGTGCGGAGGGTATGGAGATGTAAACTGTGCAGGAGAAAATGAATCAAGGAAGTTGAGAACAGTCTGTTTCATCCTCACATATCGGTGAACAATTTGTATTGAGGAATTTGCTAGTTATAATTTCTAAAGAATGGAATCATTGATTGGAAATGAAAACGTTGATTAGCACCTTTCCAAAATTTACATATCATGAGCATCAATTCAGTTCAGACCGTTTCACTCGACAGCTCGAGTGACTTACCAGAAACATAACTATAGCAAGGATAGAATAGCAACCAGCTTGAATAACCATCAGTGCATCTTCAATCCGAGATGCTAAAGATATCCAAGGCTGAGAAAGCCAGGAAAGACCAGCGGATAAACTATGTCCATCCTCGCAAAATTTCAGTCTAATTGTTGTGGTTCTGTTCGCCGAGCTGGGAATTTGTGTTGCAGACGTTTCGTCCCCTGTCTAGGTGACATCCTCAGTACTTGGAAGCCTCCTGTGAAGCGCTTCTGTGATCTTTCCTCCGGCATTTATCGTGATTTCTATCTGCCACTACCAGTTGTCAGTCCCAGCTGTCCATTGCAGTGGCCGGTATATTGGGTCCAGGTCGATGTGCTTATTGATTGAATCTGTGGATAAGTGCCATGCCTCCAGGAATTCCCTCGCTGTTCTCTGTTTGGCTTGTCCTGTAATTGTAGTGTTGTCCCAGTCGAACAATGACAGCCAGACTACTGCGACCACTAGGACTCATAACAGCACTCAAACCAACAGCCACTCTCAGACAACAATTCACCAGAACGAAGGACTCGATACCCAGCATGAGCAAAATCAATGTAGTGTACAAAACCCCATGCAAGGACTACACAAAACACTACATAGGACAAACAGGAAGACAGCTAACGATCCGCATCCATGAACATCAACTAGCCATGAAACGACACGACCAGCTATCCTTAGTAGCCACACACGCAGATGACAAACAACATGAATTCGACTGGGACAACACTACTATTATAGGACAAGCCAAACAGAGAACAGCCAGGGAATTCCTAGAGGCATGGCTCTCATCCACAGATTCAATTAATAACCACATCGACCTGGGCCCAATATACCGACCACTGCAACGGACAGCTGGAACAGACAACAGGAAGCGGCAGATTCAAACCACTATCAATGCCGGAGGAAATATCACAGAAGCGCTTCACAGGAGGCTCCCAAGCACTGAGGATGTCACCTAGACAGGGGATGAAACGTCTGCAACACAAATTCCCAGCTCGGTGAACAGAACCACAACAACGCGCAGCCGAGCTACAAATATTCTCACAAAGTTTGAATTTCAGTCTAATGTTCAAAGATTCTGATCCAGTGTTGGAACATTTCAGTCTAATGCCATCAGTTTCTGATCTCTCCTCAGCCTCTCTCTGAAGCAGCGGATCCCTGTTACTGGTGTGGGTGATGCTCACGCTCATACGATGGGATAAAACACTGAAAGCATTCCTTATTCATAGAAGAGAGACGCATAGGATCCATGGAGACTGATATAATTACAACTGCTGAATAAACAGCTCAGTTAATCCATTTCAATTCAATACTATTTCATTAAAATTAAAAATAACTTTAAACATTAGTGCATTCTGAGTGCGATATGTGAGTGTGACTGAAGGAAGGACTGTTGAGGATGGAAGATTGTTTGCGTGTAATCATTTAGTCTGCCTTAGGTATGGAAATGATGTCAGAGGTTTAACACAGCATAAACATACTTCTCTGCTCTTACATGGAGAAACAAATCCTGTAACTACAGATCAGTCATTGCAATATTCAGATTGTTATTCCAGAATCAGACAGGGCTGGTGTGGGTCATGTTGTTGATGTTATCGATGCTAAGAAACTGTGACGGTGTATCACTTACTGGACTTCATTTACATTGTGATTATGACATTGGGGAAGGTGGAGAGGATTCGGGGACATGGCTGATCAATCTGGGCGGAGGAACAATGATGTTCCCCAATCACTAGCATTGGAACTTTGCTCTTTATAACTCATACAAAGAACACATTTAAGGATACAATGAGGTATTAACACAGACAATATTAATGAAATGCATTTATGCAATACAAAATTCAGGGAATAAATGATTTTCTATACAGACTAGAATATGCAGACTACAAAGGGATAGGTTGTTAAAATACACTCCTGATATGGAGCTATATAAATTGAAATGTGGATTACGAAACTATGGAAGTGGTGTGAAATATTTATAAATCATTATTTGATCCACAGCTGAGATCCTGACTTCCCCTCCGTCAGTGTCATGGAAAATTAACAAAATTAACATTTTCTGTGAAACCTGAAAGAGAATTCTATGCTAAATTTCAAACTTTTCTGAACTTTGCTAATAGTTTGCTGAATTCTGCAGTCGAGGAGACAGCTTGTCTTTGCTGAACATTGTAAACATTCAACCTGGTCTGGCGAGCAGTCGAATTCAGCAGAAAAGAAAAGCATAGAAACAGTTATTGAGGGAAAGGAATGAGAAAATAAGAACTCGAATGTTTCCCAGCCTTTATTCTGGAGCGTGCGATAAGAATAGTTTACAGGAATATATGAATTTTGTTCAGGGTCCTTACACAAAGCGTTTTTTGCCAAGTGTATTGGTTCCCTGCAGTGGTTAAAAATAAAGCTTTTTCTTTGCTCTTGATAACTTCTGGGTTCAGTCAGTTTAATTTCCATGATAGTAAACGTGGGGGCTCGTCCAGTATCCCGCGTTTAGGTAAGTTTCTGAAATTTCCGAGAAAGCGCAGGCGGCAGCGCCTTGACAGTCCTTCACATCATCTTGAGCACTGAAGTGTCCCCTTTGCGTGTGAGGATTGGGGATCTGTGGATTGCGCCAGAGTCGGGGGTTTGAATCGAATAGTGTCAGGGTAAGAGCCGTCGCGTTAATAATCCTATGTCGAGACTCATTCTAAGAGAATAAATTAATCAGGAAGAGGGTTCAGTAAACTCTCGCACGGTATTTGAGCAAAACTCAAGGGAAAGGATTGCCGTCTCTAGAGTGGTTAAGAGACAACAGGCTAAGGGTGGTTTTAGGCATGGAACCAACACAGGTTGAGTTTGACTCGCCAAAGACATACCGGGTACGTGGTTTCTTGGTTTACAAAAAACAAGTCATTGTGGCGGATGCGCCCAACGCGAGAGCAGACCTCCAGAGGTAAAGGCAAGTCAAATGGAAAAGATAACGGTACCGCGAGAGAGCTGAACACTTTTCCAGTCATGCTGAAAATGGGCTTCAGCAAGACCAAACAAAAAGAGGGTTAACAGAGGACTTGGAATGGCCAACCAACAATTCAGTTTATGTTAAATAATTACGGCCCAGAGTCTGTAAAGCAGTTAGAATTGTGGATCAAGGAATGTGATTTTAGTAAAAGGCAATTGGATATACTGAGGTCACGGTTGGAGGAGAGACAGTAGGAGAAACGGAAGAGGAAAATAGAACCTAGGAATTGGAGTGCTTATAATATGTGTTAGGCTGAGGCTGATATCAGAGAAAGGAAATCTCAAGTAAAAGACATATCAAATATGCATACAAACACTAGAGCACATGCAGACGTGTGAGGAAACAACCGAACACAGCTGAACAGTGCCTTAAGTCTGTTTCAGATCCTGACATTGATGGCTACCCTCTGAGACTAATGGCCCTCCAAGATCTGCCTGGTGAAGATCCCAAGTTAGCGACCGCAGCCTCAGGGTCTGCTGAATCACTGATAGCATGCCATAACCCCAACCAACTGAAGGAAGAGGGCCAAAAGAAGGTTGCCCACTCCACGACAGGAAGGCATCCAGAGTCTGTCCACGATTACCCCATGATGGATGATGAGTCAGGCAGTGAGAGTATTGGCGTATGATCATCTTACCAGGTAGTTCTGCAAGCAACAACGGTTGATGTTGCAGGTCCAGAAGGGTGCCCAGTGTGGGTCCACTGAACATGGACCATTAAAGACTTCGGACGTGCCTCTGGGCAATTGCCTGATCCACGTACGATTGGAGGGAATAAGTTCACCAAAGAAGTGACGAGGTTCTGTACCGAGTTCCATCCCACATTGCATGCGATGAGACGCCTCTTGGGAGGAAAGCTTTGTGTTGATGTCACCAAAATCAAGTATAACTGGCCAGCCGTAAATGTCCATGCCAGATCAACCGACCCACAAGAGGAAGAAAATGGACACTTCAATGCTTTTGTTGCAGCGCTGGCAATCGCCTGTAGGGAGGCATTCCCAGTGCGAATGGACATGCCCAAAACTGCAATGTGTAAACAAGGAGAAGGTGAGACAGTGTCCCAGTACCTTACGCGCCTCACTGAAGTCCATAACATCCATAATGGACGAAGACTACCCGACGACATAATGGCAGAAATCACGGCGTATGAGGAATACCTGAGGAACAGCTTTATCAATGGAATGAAGGACGAAATAGTGAAAAGGGTAAAAGGCACATATATTACCTGGGACACGGGAAAGCTGAATTTGATAGAACAACATGCGATACATGCTGAAAAATTGCTTACCCAGGAGAAGGACAGGTGGAAACTAAAGATGGACAACAAGTGCAGAAAGCTCAGCTTACTTTGATGCAAATGGTCATCCAGCCGTTGGAGGGATGTACTGCAGGAAAAGAGAGGGGCAGAGGGGAAGCTTGTGGAAGTGGAAGAGGAAGGGGTTGCAGAAGAAGTGCTGGCAGAGGTCGATCTGGCGGGTGCTTAGTTTGTGGAGCAATGGACCACTAGGCGTGACAGTGCCCGCACAGACTGGCTCACTCGGCCCTGGAGGCTAGGCAGCAGTGTGACTGGCAGGGGAAGACTGAGTTGGAGGTCGGCAACCCACAAGGTACAGGTAAGCCTCTTTCCTTTATGCTTGGCAACGAAGACTCGCTTACGCTAATCTCTTCTACTCACCTTATTGGCCCTGAGATGTGTCCCACCTCGACATTGAGCACTGCGATTGCGAAGTGTGGACAATACGTCCATTATAACAACGATGCCTATAAGTACATGCCTACCTCTATGTTATATGTGGAAGGTACACCAGTTACTTTTTTTAGTAGACACAGGGGCAGCATATTCAGTCATTAAATCAAGCCAGTTCAGAGAGTCAACGCCAATAAAGTTGAGTGGAAGGTTCCTGAACTCAATGGGTGCATCAGGATTTGTTGTACGAAAGAGATTTACGGCACCGCTGCCAGAGCAGAATACCCGTTAAAACCTGAGGCTACAGCAGGAATTACTCCAGTCTTTGAATCTCCCTTTTCAGGCAATAACTCTGTTGTTTCGAGCGCCTCAAATGTTCCCGACCCCTGTACTATATTAGTTCAAATTCCACCGGACAGTAAATGATTCTCTGTTGTGGATTTAGCAAATACCTTCTTAAGTGCACTGGTACAACCAGATCGTCAATTCTGGTTTGCTTTTTTTATTCAAAGAGAAATCATATACCTTCACATGACTTTGTCACGGTTACTGTGAGTCCCCACCATGTGCACTGAGGCTCTATGCAGGAGACTGGAGACCTTTGTTTTAACCCTGGGTCAGGGCTTCTGCAGTGTGCAGATGATTGCTTGATAGCAGCATAAACTACACCTACATTGGTGATTCCAATCCAAACATGCTTTTTTTTACAAACGGTAGATGAGAAGTGTAGCTGCATGACATTTGCCCTGTTTCAGGTTTATAGGGGAATGATTAAGGCCAGCAGCTTATTTTTGAGTTTAACTAGACCCCATAGCGGCAGGATTGCCTAAATGCTTGCAAACGATGGCCGCATCTGAAAAGGCTGTTGTAGAATCCAGTGATATAGTCAGCAATGGTGAATTAACCCTACTGGTCCCACATGCAGTATCCTTACTGCTTTCCGAGCAAAAGACAGCACACATGTCATCATCACGTTGGCTCAGATATAACACTATTATTGGAGACGCCTGACATTGCAATAAAGTGATGCAACGTCCTTTACCCTGCTCGCCTTCTCCTCACAGAAGGAGATGGAGACCCACATGAGTGTGTTGCTGTAACGAATGAAATTTGCAGCCCTAGACCAGACTTGCAGGATTCTCCATGTCAGAATCCGGATAGGTCAACATCCAGGAGCAAGGAGACAGGCCAGAAATGTGTTGCATATGCTGTAATGACTACCCAAGAGGTAGTCAAAGTGGGATCATTCCTTTATCATCATTTACCTTGACTGAGGCATGTAAAGTGGCTGAGGGAAGGCCAGTAAATATTTTCACCAACTGCAGATATGCATTTGGGGTTGTACATGACTTTGGAACCCTATGGAAATACAGGGGCTTCTTGATCTCCACCGGAAAGCCCATCACACACCGTGGTCTGATTTCTGACCTCCTGGAAGTGGTCCTACTGCCCTAATCAATGTCTGTATATAAATGTGAAGCCCCCACCAAAAAATAACTATTATATTTCTTAAGGCAATGCGAAGGCAGCCACAGCAGCAAGGTCGGCAGCCCAGCAGCCGCGAAGTGATCAGTTTGACATGTACAAGACAAAGATTTGCACCCCAACAGCAGACGTACGGGAATTACAGTCACAGGAAACGCTGGAGGAGAAGCGTGAGTGGACAAGGGGAGTGTGCAGCATGAATTAAGGGGTGTGTTGTGGCCCTAATGGTAAAGCCTGTCTACCACAATCATTATTTCCATTCTATGCCAAAGTGACACACAGTAAGGGCCATGTGTCAAAACGGGTGATGTACGGCAGTATTTCGGCACACTGATACACTAAGGGATTTACGCATTAATTCCAGAAATATTGTGAACGATGTGCTATCTGTGCCACTAATAATGTGGGGAGGGGATTACAGATGAGACAGGCAGCACACCCCCAATCCCAAAGACACTTTGAGAATTTACAGATGGATTTCTTTGAACGAACTCGCAGCGGAGGGAACATATATTGTCTGATTATAGTTGATATGTTTTCCAAATGGTTGGAAGCGTTCCCCATGTCCAAACAGGATACCAGTGCCCAGGCTTTTCTAACTGAAATAATTCCAAGATGGGGCATCCCTGAAAGCCTTTGTAGTGATAACGCGACACTATTTGTCAATAATGCCTTGCAGCAGATCCGTGATTATTTGGGAATAAACATGAGACTACACTGTGCCTACCACCCAGCGAGTGGTGGAGCAGTCGAAAGAAAAAATGCTCCCCTAAAACATATAAATGGACGAAATGTTGTGAGGAACTAGGGTTGACATGGAGAAAGTTTTGCTAACGTATATGAGATCTAGGAGGCGAGGAAGAGCTAATCTTAGCCGGTTTGAGATTTTGTTTGGTAGGCCACCAAATACAGGAATGGGCACATGACCTAAGGTAAGACAGATAACAGACCACTGTGAGGATGAGATGTTGTGTTACTGTGTAAAACTCTCTACACTTTTGTGTCAAGCATCGAATCAAGTGAAAGCAACACTACCCCAATCAGCAGAGGGGAAGTTGCACAATCTGGAGACTGGATAGTGGCGAAAAATTTCAGGAGGAAAAGCTAGAAGGCGAACAGGTGACTGGGACCGTTTCAAGTGCTCCTTACAACACGGACAGCTGTTAAAATCGCCGATGTATAGATATCTGGCTCTGCATTTTTTTTAGATGCTGCTTTCTGCATTTCGGTTTTAATTCTGGCTCTGTTTTCTTTTTCCTTGTTGTCATAAAATAACAAGAAAGGGAAATTTAATGGAAATTTAACAAAATTAACATTTCCTGTGAAATTTGAAAGCGAATGCTATGCTAAATGTAAAACTTTTCCGAACATTGCAAACACTTTGCTGAATTCTGCAGTCGAAGAGACAGCTTGTCGTTGCTGAACGTTTTAAACATTCAACCTGGCCTGGCGAGCAGTCGAATTCAGAAGACAACATAAGCTATTCAGCTATAAAAACATAAAGACAGTTATGCCCACGGCAAGGGGATGAGAAAATAAGACCTTGAATGTTTCCCAGCCCTTGTCCTTGAGCGTGTGATAAGAAGAGCATAAAAGGAATACGTTAATTATGTTCAGTGCCCTTACACAAGGCGTTTTTGCCAAGTGTATTGGCCCGCTACAGTGGGTAAAAATAAAGCTTTTCTTTACTCTTGTTAGCATCTGAGTCCAGCCAGTGTAATTTCCACGACAGTCAGTGATCCATCTGACTGAGATTCTCTGGACCAGTCTCTCACACAGTGGGGACTGTCATCATTTCCTGCTGGTCTTTGCATAGTCTATTTTTAAAAATCCACCTTCTCCATGATACTAATCTATTGGCCGAATGGATTTTGTTTAGCTGTTAGTAACCTAGCTCTGTAATATTATTGGGAACAAGTGATCTGGGCTGACAGCCAGTATCAGCACACTGCTCACAGTGTATGATACCGAGACAAAGGGCTTGCAGTCTAGAGGCATTTCTAACTAAAACTTCTAACTTCTGTCTCTCCATATATATCCACCTTCATGCTGATTTTGATCTATTTAAATTCACCCTCATCTCACACCTCTTCATCTGCCACTCAGTTCGTCGCTACCCTTTCTATTCTCTCTCATTTTATCTCTCTTCACTTTCTTTCTCTCTGTTTATTTCTCTCTCACACAATCTATCTCCACATACTCTCTCTAGCTCCAATTGTGCGGTTGACGAGCTTGTGAGCCCACGATGGGCTGACTGACCTCCATTTGTGCTATAATAATTCCGCGGTTCTCTGACCCACAATAAGTACTTTCGGTGTCTGGACAGACACACTGGTCCGATGACAGGTACAGTGCACAATTACCATTATCTCTTCATGTTCTTCTCTTATGTGCAGCTGCCTTGACATGTCTATTCAAACAAAACAGACTGAATGGAATTCGAGCAGTCGGGATGACTTTCATCACCGTGCATTTCAATCAGGATTTACTGAAGGGATGAGGTTCCATAATAACATAACAATGATAGAAAAACAGGGCAACACAATGAATAACAGTTGAGTACAACATGTGATTCCAAGTAGGTCTCATGTTATTACCGCGAGATTATCAATCCAGACAATCAGCTCCTGTTCTGTGGGACTTTATTGCTGGAACAGCACAGCAGGATTCCTGAAGAAGGGCCTGTGCCCGAAACGTCGAGTCTCCTGTTCCCTGGATGCTGCCTGACCTGCTGTGCTGTTCCAGCAATAAAGTTTCAACTTTGATCTCCAGCATCTGCAGACCTCACTTTCTCCTGTTCTGTGGGCCCAGGTTCGAATCCCGCCACTGCAGATGGTGGGAATTCAGTTCAATAATTTTAAGATATCCCTGGGAATAAGAATCTACCTATGAGAATGAAATCGTTGCCGATTGTCAGAAAAATCCATCTGGGTCACTGACATCCTTCAATGAAGGAATCTTCCATTTCTCATCTGGTCGGGCCGACCGTTGACTCCAAACCCAAAGCAATGTGATTGACTCTCAATCGCCCTCTGAAATGGTTTAGCGAGTCAGTCAGATGTGCTACAAAATCTCAAAGAAATGAAACTGGATGTATTGACCTGGATACCGAAAAAGTGAACGTTAGAAACATCATTGTCGAACCTGCAAAGTCCTCCTTACTAACAATGAGTGCTCGTACCAAAATTGGGACAATTGTTTTACAGACCAGTGAAGCAACAGCTTGACATAGGCATACTCACGGAATCTTACCTTGCAGATAAAACCCAGACAGCACCATCACCATCCCTGGATATGTCCTGTCCCAAAGGCAGGACCGATATGACACAGGAGGCAGCTCAGTGCGATACAGTCGGGCAGTCGATGCTCTGGGAGTCCCTGTGACCTATAACCTCATATCCCCCACTCAACAATCACCATAAAGCAAGAGGATCAACCCTGGTTCAAAAGAGAGTGCAGGAGGGCAAGCCAGGAGCAGACCCAGACATACATAAAGATAAAATGTTAATCTGCTGAAGCTTCCAAACAGAACTATTTGCATGCCAAATAGCATAAAATGCAAGGGACAGGCAAAGCTAAGCGATCCCAGAAGTAACACATCAGATCTAAGCTCTGCAGTCCTGCGAATCTGATCGTGGATGGTGGTGGACGATTAAACAACTCACCGGAGTAGGAGGCTCCACAAATATCCCCAACCTCAATGATGGAGGAGCTCAGCACATCAGTGCAAAAGATAAGGCTGAAGATTTCACAGAATTCTTCACTCAGAAGTTTCGAGTGGATGATCCACTTCAGTCTCCTCCCGTGGTCCCCATCATTACAGAGAGCAGTCTTCAGCAAATTCAATTGACTGATATCAAGAAACGGTTGAAGGCACTAGATACTGCAAAGGCGTCACTTTCATCACCACACAAGACAACACCTTCAGTGACTCTCTGGATGAATCCTAGATCCAAGCATCTTCAGCTGCATTATCAATGACCTTCCCTCCATCATAATGGAAGACCTGGGGATATTCGACAATGACTGCACAATTAGATTAGATTAGATTACTTACAGTGTGGAAACAGGCCCTTCGGCTCAACAAGTCCACACCGACCCGCCGAAGCGTAACCCACCCCTACCCCTGCATTTACCCCTTACCTAACACTATGGGCAATTTAGCATTGCTAATTCACCTGACCTGCACATCTTTGGACTGTGGGAGGAAACCGGAGCACCCGGAGGAAACCCACCCAGACACGGGGAGAACGTGCAAACTCCACACAGTCAGTCACCTGAGGCGGGAATTGAACCCGGGTCTCTGGCGCTGTGAGGCAGCAGTGATAACCACTGTGCCACCGTTCAGCACCATTCACAAATGCTCAGATACGGAAGCAGTCCATGCCAAAATGCAACAAGATCTGTCCCTCTCCATCTTGGGCTGACAAGTGGCAAGTAATATGTGCACCATACAGATGCCAGACAATGACCATCACCAATAAGAAACAATATAACAACTTAGTATTTGCAGCATTATATCACTCAGTTCCCCACTATCAATATTCTGGGGGTTATAATTGATTAGAAACTCAACTTGACTCATCACTAAATGTAAGAGCAGATCAAAGGCTAGAAATACTGCGCGAGTAACTTACCTCCTGACTTCCTAAAGCCTGTCAATCATCTAAAAGGCACAAGTCAGGAATGAGATGGAATTCTCCCACTTGCCTGAATGAGTGCAGACCCAACAAGACTAAAGAAGCTTGACACCATCCAGGACAAAAGAATCCATTTGATTGGCATCACATCCACAAGTACTCACTCCCTCCACCACCGTCGCTCAGTAGCAGAAGTGTGTACTATCTACAAGACACAATACAGAAATTCCCCAAAGACCCTCGGACAGCATTTTCCAATCCCACGAACACTTACATCTAGAATGACAAGGCCAGCATACTTATGGGAATGCCACCACCCATAAATTCCCTTCCAAGCCAATCAACATCCTGATGTGGAAATATATCGCCGTTCCTTCACTGTTACTGGTAAAAACCCTGGAATTCCCTCCTTAATAGCATTGTGAGTCAACACACAGCAGGTGGACTGCAGCGGCTCAAGAAGGCAGCTCAGCACCACTTTCTCAGGGAGGCAACGAGGGACGGACAAGAAATGTTGGGCCCACGCAGCGATGCCCACATCCAAAAGAAGATTTTTAAACAATAGTTCCAAGTTGAGCTTCTCGATGGGACAGGTTATCTGATTTGAGCATGAACAGGAAAGCAGCATTTCTTATACAGAACATTATCAACGTTTCTGTTATTAGAAGGGTGTTCAGTGTTCGATAACTTATTGTTGCTGTGTGGTGTGATAAATTGCATCTGTTTTGTTAAATTCAACAATATTGGTGTAACAGGATCGATCCTTCGAAAATACTAGACTGAAAATGGCAATCAATTGAGAGACAGTGTATTCCCGCCAGATGAGACTCACATATAGCTGTTTATATTCAACGTTTAATGGAATACTGGCCGACACTGAAGCCTCCCATCGTTCATATCACAGAGGTTACCATTGAACAGAACGTGAAGTCAAATCAACACACAAATACAAGTGTAACAAGAGCTGCTCAGAGACAAACAATTCTGCACTGAAAATATAGACCACATGACCATAACAGCATGAGATATTGCTATAGATTGAGCCCATTCAGCCCATTCCTTCGCTGCGAAACTGTGTCATTTTATTATAGTCTCTATGACAAGTGGACTTATCTTCTACACACTGACTGATTACTGCAAAGATTGATACAATCAGTTTCTATCAGATGCCTCGCCTCCCATTCTTCTAAATTACATCGAGTACACACACTGCCGCTCATGACAAGCCACCATCCCCAGGATGGATCACCTCCAACACCAGCTGGTCGTTTCCCAGAGATATTGCCCAAAATAGCTCCCAATATTCCAAATGCCATCTGAACATTGCCCATTACATTCTCAGCGGTATGACTCCTCTCTTTAATTATAGATCCCTTGAAATGAATGCTAACATTGCGTTTGCTTTCCTAACTGCCAACTGAACCTGCACAGAATCCATAACAGAGGACGAGTGTTTCAAAATCCGTTTGTGCAGGTTTAATGGATCCTATTAGAACATAGTGTCTGCCTCTAGTCCGCCTACCAAAGTGCATAATCTCGCATGTGCCCATATTATATTCCATCAGCAACGTTTTTGCCCACAGTCCTAATCTGCCCAAGCTTTTCTGCAGTCTCCCTACTTCATGAATATCGCCTGCCCATCCAACCGTCACTGTAGCATCTCGAAACTGAGCAAAAATGCCCTCAGGTCTTTTGTTCAGGTGGTTCATGTAAGTAGCACTTCCTGACTCCCAAAGGACTGTGAGAAAGTGAGAACGACAGATGCTGGAGATCAGAGCTGAAAAATGTGTTGCTGGAAAAGCGCAGCAGGTCAGGGAGCATCCAAGAAGCAGGAGAATCGATGTATCGGGCATGATCCCTTCTTCAGGAATGAGGAAAGTGTGCCCAGAAGGCTAAGATAAAAGGTAGGGAGGAGGGACTTGGGGGAGGAGCGTTGGAAATGCGATAGGTGGAAGGAGGTTAAGGTGAGTGTGATAGGCCGGACAGGGGGTGGTGGTGGAGAGGTCAGGAAGAAGATTGCAGGTCAGGCAGGTGGTGCTGAGTTCGAAGTTTGGGACTGAGACAAGGTGAGGGGAGGGGAAATGAGGAAGCTGGAGAAATCTGAATTCATCCCTTGTGGTTGAAGGGTTCCGAGGCGGAAGATGAGGCGCTCTTCCTCCAGCCGTCGTGTTGCCATGGTCTGGCGATGGAGGAGGCCAAGGACCTGCATGTCCTTGTTGGAGTGGGTGGGAGAGTTGAAGTGTTGAGCCACGCGGTGGTTGGGTTGGTTGGTGCGGGTGTCCCAGAGGTGTTCTCTGAAACGTTCCACAAGTAGGCGGCCTGTCTCCCCAATATAGAGGAGGCCACATCGGGTGCAGCGGATGCAGTAAATAATGTGTGTGGCGGTGCAGGTGAATTTGTGGCGAATATGGAAGGATCCCTTGCGACCTTGGAGGGAATTAAGGGGGAGGTGTGGGTGCAAGTTTTGCATTTCTTGCAGTTGCAGGGGAAGGTGCCGGGAGTGGAGGTTGGGTTGGTGGGGGGTGTGGACCTGACGAGGGAATCGCGGAGGGAGTGGTCTTTTCAGAACACTGACAGGGGAGGGGGGGGGAATATATCCTTGATGGTGGGGTCCGTTTGGAGGTGGCTGAAATGACGACGGATGATACGATGTATCTGGAGGTTGGTGGGGTGGTCGGTGAGGACCAATGGGGTTATGTTCTGTTGGCGATTGGAGGAGTGGGGCTCAAGGGAGGAGGAGCGGGATGTGGAGGAGATGCGGTGAAGAGCATCGTCGACCATGTCTGAGGGGAAATTGCGGTCTTTGAAGAAGGAGGCCATCTGGGTTGTTTGGTATCGGAACTGGTCCTCCTGGGAGCAGATGCGATGGAGGCGAAGGAATTGGGAATATGGGATGACGTTTTAACAGGGGGCAGGGTGAGAGGAGGTGTAGTCTAGGTAGCTGTGGAAGTCGGTCGGTTTTTATTAAATGTCTGAGGGAGGAGTCTGAGAACTTACCTGGTCCGCCTCAGACTTCTCCCTCCCCTTCCACCTTATCGTATTTCCAACGCCCCTCCCCCAAGTCCCTCCTCCCTACCTTTTATCTTAGCCTGCTTGGTAAACTTTCCTCATTCCTGACGAAGAGCTCATGCCCGAAACGTCGATTCTCCTGCTCTTTGGATGCTGCCTGACCTGCTGCACTTTTCCAGCAACACATTTTTCAGCTCTGTGCTTTTTCACGTACAAGGATGATAGTGGTTTTCTTGAAGCAGGCTGGGATTTGTCTTCAGGACGGAGAGGTTGAGGTTGTTTGTAAATACCTCTGCCAGTTGGTCCTCACAGGATCTGAGTGCTCAGCCGGGAACACTCTCCAGGCCTATCGCTTTCCATGACTTGACCTGCAGGAAGACTGATCATGTCTGCCATGGTGACATCGGGCACAGGTACATCCGAGGCTCATGCCCGAAACGTCGATTCTACTGCTCATTGGATGCTGCCTGACCTGCTGCGCTTTTCCAGCAACACATTTTTCAGCATTGATCTCCAGCATCTGCAGTCCTCATTTTCTCCTAGTAAGAAAGCACGTGCAACATTCCTTAATGACTACCGCCCAGTGGCTCTGACCTCAATAAACATGAAGTGCTTTGAGACACTGGTTATGGCCCACATCACCTCCAGTCTCCCAGCCTGACCTGCTGTCCTATAATGTGCAGACTGATGTAACGGGTCCACAACGCATGCCATATACCTGCCCTGCCCTCATCCATGGGACATCTGGACAACAAGGATGCATACACCAGACTCCTGGTCATTGACTACAGCTCCACCTTCAACAACATTATCCCCTCCAGACTTATCTCAATAAGCTGTGACCTTGATCACGGCTCCGCCCTCTGCAACTGGAACCCCGGTTTCTGACACACAGACCACAATCCGTGAAGATAGGTATCTGTACATTCTCCACAATAAAACTCAACACTGGAACTACTGGAGGATGTGTTCTCAGCCCCCTATTGTACTCTCCGTGCACCCACAGCAGTGTACTCATCCCTACTGTATTCCCTGTATATCAACAGCTGTGCCCTCAGCATCCTACTGTACTCCTTGTACACCCACGGGTGTGCCCTCAGCCCCCTACTGTACTCCATATTCACCCACGGCTGTGTCTTCAGCCCCTTACTGTACTCCATGTGCACACACGGCTGTGTCCTCAGTCCCCTACTGTACTACCTGCACTCCCATGGCTGTGCCTTCAGCCCACTACTGTATGCCCTGTACACACGCGGCTCTGTTGTCAAATTCCAAACAACGCCAGCTACAAGTTCGTGGATAACATCACCAAATCAGGAGGAATATCAAACAACGATGAGTCAAAATACAGAAAGGAGATTGAGGGCTTAGTGGCATGGTGGAATGATAATAACCTGTCTCTCAAATTCGGCAATAGTAAGTAATTGATCATTGACTTCAGAAAGAATGGAGAGGAACACGCCGTCATCTACATCAATGGTTGAGGAAGTGCAGTGCATCAACTCCCTCTGAGTGACGATAACTGACAACCTACCCTGGTCTTCTTGCAGAGGTGAGACAGTCAAGAAGGTTCAACAACGCCTCTTCTTCCTCAGGAGGCTCAGGAAATTCGGCATGTACTACTTCGACAGATACACCATTGGGAGCATACTGTCTGCGTGTGTCACGGCTTCATACAGCAACGTTCTGCCCAGGACCATAGGAAACTACAGAAGGTTAGGTGCACAGCCAATCTCCCAACCATTGACTCTATTTACACGGCTCGTTGCCGTAGAAAGGCTGCCAACATCTAGAACAAAGAACATAGAACATAGAACAGTACAGAACAGGCCCTTCAGCCCACGATGTTGTGCCGACCATTGATCCTCATGTATGCACCTTCAAATTTCTGGGACCATATGCATGTCCAGCAGTCTCTTAAATGTCCCCAATGACCTTGCTTCCACAACTGCTGCTGGCAGCGCATTCCACGCTCTCACAACTCTCTGTGTAAAGAACCCGCCTCTGACATCCACTCTATACTGTCCTCCAACCAGCTTAAAACTATGACCCCTCGTATTAGCCATTTCTGCCCTGGGAAATAGTCTCTGGCTATCAACTCTATATTTGCCTCTCATTATCATGTATAACTCAATTAGATCCCCTCCCCTCCTTCTTTTCTCCAATGAAAAAGGTCCGAGATCAGTCAGCCTCTATTCATAAGGTAAGCCCTCCAGTCCAGGCAGCATCCTGGTAAACCTCCTCTGAATCCTTTCCAAAGCATCCACATCTTTCCTATAATAGGGCGACTAGAACTGGACACAGTATTCCAAGTGCGGTCTAGACAAAGTTTTATAGAGCTGCAACAAGATCTCACGACTCTTAAACTCAATCCCCCCGTTCATGAAAGCCAAAACACCATATGCTTTGTTCACAACCCTGTCCACATTGGTGGCCATTTTAAGAGATCTGTGTACCTGCACACCAAGATCCCTCTGTTCCTCCACACTACCAAGAACTATATCCTTAATCATGTACTCAGTATTCAAATTCGACCTTCCAAAATGCATCACCTCACAATTACCCAGGTTGAACTCCATCTGCCACTTCTCAGCCCATCTCTGCATCCTGACAATGTCCCGCTGCAGCCTACAACAGCCCTCGATACTGCCAATGACACCTCCAACCTTTGTGTCGTCTGCAAACTTGCTGACCCATCCTTCAATCCCTTCATTCAAGTCATTAATAAACATTTCATATAGTAGAGGCCCAAGGACAGAGCCCTGTGGAACACCACACACCACTGACTTCCAGGCAGAATATTTTCCTTCTACTACCACTCGCTGTCTTCTGTTGGCCAGCCAATTCTGTATCCAGACAGCTAAGTTCCCCTGTATTCCATTCCTCCTGACCTTCTGAATGAGCCGACCATGGGGGACATTATCAAATGCCTTGCTGAAGTCGATATATACCACATCCACAGCTCATCAACTTTTCTAGTCACATCCTCAAAGAACTCGATAAGGTTTGTGAGGCATGACCTGCCCCTCGCAAAGCCATGTTGACTGCATTTAATCAAGCCATCCTCTTCCAGATTGTCATAAATCGTGTCCCTCAGAATCCTTTCGAACACCTTGCAGACGACAGACGTAAGACTTACTGGTCTGTAATTGCCGGGGATTTCCCTATTTCATTTCTTGATGAGAGGAATTAATTTGTTTTCCTCCAATCCTCAGGTACGACTCCAGTGGAGAGCGAGGATGCAAGATCTTCGCAAGTGGCGAAGCAATTGCATTCCTCGTTTCCCAAAGCTGCCGAGGACAAATCTGGTCCGGGCCTGGCGACTTGTCAATCTTAATGCTTGACAAATTTTTCAGCACATCAGCTTCCTCTATCTCTATCCATTCCGACATGCACACCTGCTCTTCAAGGGTTTTACTCACTACAAAGTTCGTTTCTTTAGTAAAGACAGAAGAAAAAAAACTCAAAAACTCCATACCTCTTCAGACTCCACACACAAGTTCCCGAAAGTATCCCTGATCAGCCCTACTCTTTCTTTGACCATTCTCTTATTCCTCACATAAGTGCAAAATGCCGTTGTGTTCTCCCAAATCTGTTTTGCCAAGCCTTTCTCGTGCCCACTCCTTGCTCTCCTCAGACCATTTGTGAGCTCCTTCCTCGCCTGCCTGTAATCATCTAGAGCTGAGCTTGACCGTAACTTACTCCACCTTATGTAAGCTACCTTCTTCCTTTTGACGAGAAGCTCCACAGCTATCGCAGATTACTGAGGGAAGGGAGAGAGGAAATAGCTGGGGCACTGATAAATATCTTTGTAGCATCCTTGAACACAACTGAGGTCCCGGAGGACTGGAAAGTTGTTGTTTAAGAAGGGTAGCATGAATAATCCAGTTAACTATAGACCAGTGAGCCTGTCATCAGGGTAGGGGAGCTGCTAGAGAAGATACTGAGGGATAGGGTCTATTCTCATTTGGATGAAAATGGTCTTATCAATGATAGGCAAGATGGTTATGTGCAGGGAAGATCATGTCTTACCAACTTAATAGAATTCTTTGAGGAAGTGACAAAGTTGATTGATGAGGGATTGACTGTAGATGTCATGTACATGGACTTCAGGAAGACGTCTGATAAGTTTTCCCATGGTCAGGTTATGGAGAAAGTGAAGTCACATGGTGTTCAGGGTGTGCTAGCTACATGGATAAAGAACTGGTGGGGCAACAGGGGACAGAGCGTAGTAGGGGAAGACAGTTTTTCAAAACGGAGAACTGTGACCGGTGGTGATCCACTTAAGATGCTTCCGGAAAGATATATGAATGGGCAGAGAGCAAAGGGATACAGACCGTTAGAAAATAGGCGGTTGATTTAGATAGATGATCTGGATCGGCGCAGGATTTGACCGCCGAATGGCCTGTTCCTGTATTGGAATTTTCTTAGTTCGAACATGAACAAAGACCTGTCTCATGCCTGTAAAGATCTCTCACAACCTCTTCCATCAGGCTAAAAGATACAGAAGCTTGAAAACACAGATCAACTGGTTCAGTAACGGCTTCTTCCTGGCTGTTATTTGACTGAGGAATGGACTCTCTAATCTCAGATAATGCTGATCTTGCTCATGTTGATCTCACATAGCGCATGCTCTGTGCAGCGTAACCTATATGCCTCTCAGTCATGTTTTACAGCCATCGGTCTGTTCATCCTTGTTTACTATGATCTGCCTAGACATCTTGGTACAGGTCAAAATAAATCCTCACCTCCCACCCCCCCACCCTCCCCACCCCCATTTCCCTCCAGTGCGCACTCCCAGCTCTCTCCGGACCTCACCCCCAGCTTCTCCCATACCCCCCAGCTCCCTGTGACCCCATCCCCAGCTCCCCGTGTCCTTTGTCTCTTCCTGTGTCTCTCTCCCTGTCTGTTTTCCTCTGTTTTCCTTTTCCCTGCCTTCTGTTTCTTTCCCTCAACTTATTATCTTCCCTGCTCCCTGTCCATGTGACGGTTTGTTTCCTTGTTTTGTTTCCTTTCTCTCTTTGACGGACTGTCCATCTGTTTTCCCTCGCTGTGTTCTCTCTCTCCTACCCTTCGTGTCTGTCTCTTTCTCCCTCGTTGTGTTGGTGATGGCTTCTCTATTCGTTTGAAGCCGGCGATGGCTCATTGGTTCGATGCTGGCAATGCAATTAATTCAACTGGGTTTTGATATCGAAGACATAATTTAAAATCATTGGTTAAATTTCAGTTGTTGTCAAAACAGCACCCCGAACATGGGTATCCATTTAATAGCCAAATGTTACATCTATATATTTTAGAACATCCCGTCTCCCAATGTTCCGTACACTGGCAACTGAAAACATTCTAGTCACGTGCATAATGGCCTGACATGGTAACTGCCCTGCCCAGGATCATAAGAAACTACAGACGGTTGTGTGCACAGCCCAGCCCATCACGGAAGACCACCTTCCGTCATTTATACTTGTCATTGTCGCAGAAAGGCTGGCAACATCAAAGCTCTCTCCCAAACCAGTAATGATATCCTACAACCTCTTCCAACAGGGAGGAGACACAGAGGCTTGAAAGCATGGACCAGCATGCTCAGGAATACTTCCTTCCCTACCATAATTAGACTGACGAATTGATATCTCTAACTTTTCAAATAATATTAATCTTGCTAATGTCGATTTTGCTTTGCCCACCTCCTGTGAAGCTGTAACCATGTATGCCTCACTCTGTGTAAGTACCCCACGATCTCTGTTTTCTTGTTTACTATCATGTGCCTGCACTCCTCGCAAAACAATCCTTTCCATTGTACATTTGTCTAAAATAAATCAAATCAAATCAGATCAATCACGTGGCCTGCAGTGGCTCAAGATCTTCTCAAGGACAACTGTGAAAGTGAACTAATGCTGGCCCAGTGAGACATACCCAAATCCCGTTAACAAATGTAAGGAGATGACCACACTCAGGGAATACTGACAGGGGGAATCAAATCACTTAAAACATGATCTTAGATAAATACAGGTTTCCCTCGCTATCTGAAAGAAACCGTTCACTAGCAGATATGGTGAAAAGTGCAGTGGCACTAATTTATATGGGAAAAGCTTCGCCTTCCTTCGTAAAAGTGAAAATCCTCTTCGGATTTCTTTTGGTTAGCGAAACACTGCCCTAATGTAGGTCATTCGGGAAGGGAAGTGGCGAAAAGCGAACTTTTGAAAAGCGGGGAATACCTGTATATACATGGGCATGATATTCAGGAAGATTTCAATGGTGAACAATAAATGAGGTGAACCTCACATTTTATTTCCAGCCCAGCTAATCATCATTCTGTTTGTTTCCTCTTTTTCTTATGTATCCCTCTTTCTCTATTGATTCCTCCTTCCCTTCAAAGCAGACTTCTCTGTCGACGGTATTAATCACACTCTTTTCCAGCTGCTTTCAGTTCAGGAAAGCTCCCCCGCACTTTCTGTTCGTTTCTTTGCATTGCCTTGTATAATTTCAGATTTTCAGCATCTTCCTTTATTTGATTTCGCCTTCAATTTTGTTATTTTGTGGGATGTTGGGATCTCTGCCAAGGGCAGCTATTGGTGACCATCACTAATAACCCTGACTCTGAGGCCATTCCACAAGCCAATATAAAGTAAAGCACATTGGGGCTGAATTCTCACTGGGGGGAAGGTTCTGTGGGATGGGGAATGGACTCTTGCCCAAAGAAATGGACACTGAGGAGAAGACGGTGGAAGAGGAGTTCAACATTATGTAGTTCCTGAAATTCATTAAAGTGGGGGCACAGAGGGATAAAGCTGAGACCGTTGCTCAGTACAGAACATTCAGCATTAGAGCGTGAAAGTTTCAGAAGGGATGGTGAATACACGTCAGGGGGTGGGCTTTGGGGAGGGGATAGACTCAGAGCGCAGGGCATTGGTGGGGTGGCAGGTTCCAGAGGCTCATAGGCATCTCTAAGTTATTACATTTTGTGGGCCTCGTATATCTGGCGAGCACGGCGAATGAGCTGGAGAATGAAGTAGAATTGGGGAATAGTGCAGCCTTGAGCCAATGTGATGAGATGCTATTGGACAGAGAAAATGTTGATCTCAGTGGTACTGACATCGCACGATCAGTCCTCATGAAGTAACTGATTGAAAATAATCGGAATCGTTATCTTATTCTAACGCTCTGATTACATTGGGATGACACTCAACCAGCAAGGTCTTAATTTTCTGAGACATTAGACCAAACTGTGAAAACAAATGATGTTATTAATAAGACAAATCCATCCATGGTTTTGGAAGGCACTAGCAAAGGCAGAGTTTATTGTCATTCCCAATAGCTTTAGGGAAGGTGTCATTATTCATTGAGGAAATTACCAGCGCAGAATTTCATCTGATTCCCGTTAACCACAGTTTGCGGAGTGTCAATGATGCCACATGAGTCAAATATTACTTTGATGCAAGGGAAGTTACTCTGATCTCACATCTAATGACATTGGAAAATCAGTTAAAATGGTAAAGAGCAAAATGATAGAACATGGCTTATTTGAACAATGTGATCACTGTCCTCACAACGTTTAAGGAAAAACTCATGCATGGATGTCTGATTCTGAGGAGAGGTTTGTCCTATTTGCGATGAGGCTGTTGGTAAAACGTTGTGACACAGAGACAGAAAAAAAGTTCCACTCTCTATGGGGAACAAAACCACCCTGTTCACGGTGCATTGGACAGTGACACACACTATTGTCTGTTCCTATTGGACATTGATCATCTCAATCTCATCATTCACTGATGACCAATAGCAGCACAGAAGCCAGCAGTTCCCGTCACCCCAGTTGGAAAGCAAAAAGGGAAAGTAATGGCCAGTGGAAGTGGGAGTAACTAGGGAAGTGGTGTAATTTACAGTGGGAGTGGGAGAAGAAAGACGTGAAGAGATATCATCAGTGAAAGAGTATGTAGAACGGGTAATGCAAGGGAAGTAGGAGTGTAAAAAAAAGAGTAGGAAGGCGGAGGAAGAATGGTTAATGAAGTTTTAGTGACTGGGAAAAACTTGGTTTAGCAAAGGTGACGTTGGGTGAAAAAATATCATAGTTCAGGAAAATTGGGATCTGGTTCCATTGAAAATTAAGTTTTGATGTACTTCATTTTCTAGCACTTGATTCTTGTTCAGATTGCACATTCACTCTGTATTTCTGCATCTCCATCAAATGCAGATGACGTGTTTTTTCCCCTGGTATGGTGTCTCAACATTTTTGATTTTTTAACAGTATTGCATTTGCTTCGAATTCAATGTAGACATGAGAATATGATTTGATCTCCTGCAGTTTGTCCATAACATAGAATCTAATTGAGTATTTATCCTCATCACATTTACTGATTCAAGCAATGAGTCTGTGTCCATCCTGGAGATGAAAAATATCTTCAGCTCTGACTATTGTTACGAAGAACAGTGCCACACAAAAGGTTCCAATGCAATGTGCCAAACCCTAGTTCATCCTACATTAGGTACACGCTTTATGAATAAGACATGCTGAGTGTTAGAGTGTAAAAGGTGAATTCAACTCTGTGTCGAAAATGCTATTTGCAGCTCCCTCATAATAGGTGTTAACTACATCACTGTGTAAATTACCCAAAATAAGAAAAGCAAGAGACTGGAATTCTTAATTCCTCTTCTTTGAATAACATCTGGAGAACAGGAAGAAAATCAAGGTTTGTTTGTGATATTCATAAATGATGATGGTGAGAATGTGGAAGATGGACGGCAGTGGAATGATAACGAATGTTGGGGATGACACAAAGATTAAATGGAAGGTTCACAGTGAGGAGGAAATGGTTAGCCTAAGGACGATATTAACAGATGATTTCTATACGCAGATTAATGGCCGATGAAGTTTAACACTGATAAATGTGAGATAATGCACATCTGAATTAACAAGACAAGTGAGTACTCAAACTGTGAAGTGTGTGGGCTAAATTTACTCCTTTTATCATCGCAGCAGGGAAGGTTGAGGAGGAAACCTGGTACAGGTGTACAAAAGCATAAGGGGAAAGGAGACGATGAAGAGACAGCAGCTGTTTACCTTACTCAACGATCAAAAACAAAGAGATACATACTTAAAGTGAAAGGCAGGGGATTGGGAGAGGATTTGTGAGTCAGTTTTGAACGGAGAGGATGGCGCAGACATAGAATATAAAATTCCTACAGTGTGGAAATAGGCTCTTCGGCTCAACAAATCCACACTAACCCTCCAAAGAATAACCCACACAAATACCTTCCTTCTATATTTACCCCTGAACAATACATCTAACCTACACATCCCTGAACACTATGGGAAATTAAGCATGGCCAATTCACCTAACCTGCACATCTTTGGATTGTGGGAGAAAACCGGAGTACCTAGCATAAACCACGCAGACACGGGGAGAATGTGCAAAATCCATACAGGCAGCCACCCGAGGCTGAAATCAATCCTGGGTCCCCCTGCTCTAAGGGAGTAGTTCTAACCACTGAGCCACCATTCTGCCCCTGGTGACATGTGTCTGGAATGCATTTCCTCGGCGGGTGATTGAGCACATAATCTCACAAACTTTAAAAAAAGCCTTTGGATATGCAATTGCTGGTGCAGGCTCGCATTTTTATTCAATGATTCTATGTGGTGGCAGCCATGAACACTGTTATATTCTGAAGCAATAGCTAATGGCAGTTGCTGGTTTGTTCCATTGACTGTCTCAGTAAGTGAGCCTCCAGTGAAGTACTGGTGTTATCTCCCACTTTCTATTTAAGTGTTTCGGTTTCCTTGCGTTGGTAATGTAATTGCCTGTGTCGATGATGTCATTTCCGGCCCTCTTTTCAGAGGGTGGTAGATGGAGTCAAAATTGATGTGTTTATTGATGGAGTTCCGGTTGGAATGCCATGTTTCTAGGAATTCTTGTACTTGTCTCTGTTTGGCCTGTCCTAAAATGGATATGCAGATCTGGTAAAAGTGGCGTACTTCCTCATCAGTACGCAAGAAATTAGTTTTGGGGTCATGTATTTTGTGGCTAATTGATGTTCATACATCCTGGTGACTAGTTTCCTGCTTGTTTTTCCGTTGTAGTGTTTGTTACAGTTCTTGCAAGGCTTATTGTTCCTGGAGCTGAAGAAAGAATGATATGAATTTATTGCGGTGCTCAAAAGTATGAATAAACTGTCAGAGTGAAAAATAATACTCTCTTAGTTGGCATTATAGCATCAAAGAATTCTAATTTCAAGGTTGTCAGCAAAAGAGCGAGGAGTGAAATAAGTGTCTTTATTCAGAGAGTTGTTACGAATTGGAATTGAAAGCTGTGAATGAAGATTCAAAGGAGAACTGGATATATATGTGGAAATTATGAATTTGACGAGCAACAGAGAGAGGACTGGAAAATGGCAGGTGCTTGGGAGATATTTTTGGAGCTGATTCATACATAATGGCCAATGGCTTCCTCCTGTACTTAAAAGATTTGTACTCTATCATGTGTCAGCCGAGAATAAATGTCAGTATCCAATTATTTTACAGTGTAAATGCTCGCAAATATCTGCTCATTTGGTGCAGCATAAACATTTAAAATGCAAGTATTGCAAGGTCAGCTTCATTATGAAGTCTAATTACTACTCAGAACATGAATACTTTACGTGTTGTATTCCAATCACTAAAACAAATATACCATTGCTTTGGCACAAAACCCTTTGGAAAGCTCTGACTTTTCACTGACATGATATTATGTTCATTGTTTTTTTTTTCCACTCTCCACATTTCATATTAAATATCATTCATTCTAAAAATTGGAAGTTTTGAAGTTATTGTTCACTGAAATTTGATAACACAAATAATTTATTTAGTTTAATATTCATAGTCCATGTTGAATTATTGCCATTTTAAAATTGCTGGCAAATAGCTGAACATCGTACATTTCAGTGAGAAATTAAACTGATTGATTATATATAAATGTATAAGAACGCTAATTCTATTTGTAAGTTTAATCATTTGCTCACTCTGAATATGTAATCACTCAGAAGCCAACCACTTTAAAAATATTGGAGTGGCAAAACATTGCTTTGAATCCTGACATTGAATATCGAATTGTAATCACCACAAGAGTTATGTTCTTTCGTCGATAAAATAAAATGTACATGCTTTATTTTTGTGTTAGAAAATCTTGACAGGAGTTTATATTTTAGTTCCATAAATAGAGAATCAACAGAATTGATTGAAGAGATTACAGTTCAGTTGCATGGTTATCGTTCACATCGTATTTTTGCCCAATTCATGAAATATAGCAAACACCCGATTATTGTTCGAGTCAGTAAACTCAATAGCTTGCAATGAGCTACGCTGAAAATTGCTTCCAATTTATCTGAAATCACTTACAGTGTTATTGGACCTCACAGCTGCCTGTGATACAGAGAGTCTCAGTGGCCTGTTCCTAAATCTGTGCAAACAGCCTCAAACTTGGTTCAGGGCAGTCAGTCAAACATTACTTCAAAACAAATAATTTAGAATCCTCCTCGGGCAGGGGGAGAACCCGCCAACAGTCTATCACTGTTCTCAGTGCAGGTCCAAATATTGTCCAGGTTAAATATTAATGGCTGACCAGCAACCTGGTTTTGAAATTCATCTTCAGTCAGAGTCTGGCCCGGAGAGCAGACGTGTTGACATGGAGAGCCAGAATCACATCATACAAGTTACCTGTGATGATGCAACCTGAACTGCCTCCCAGACTCCATACTTCTGCACTCCGGACCAGACATGGGTGAAGACGTTAACAAGTTGACAATCTATTGCAGTGCCTTGTGTCTCACAAAGAAACCTCTAAAGCCATATCCAATAAATGCCACCTTCACATTCTCCAGTATCAAAGTAAAATTGTACATCTCGACGAATGGTCAGAGATTACTACATGGATCGCACAGTAGAATGTATGTGAAGTAACCAGCAGCAAACGGCAATCCACAAATCACATTAATAACTGAACTTGGCGTATTCTGTCTGGTCTCAGTAACCGCACATATTATACTGGCTTTCAGGTGACTGTAACAATGCACACCATAACTGGAGGATTTGTCCTTACACCCCTCCAAAGCTTCCTGATCTCACACACATCACTCCCTCACACATTCAACAATTGATGAGAATCCACAAGCTAGGTGAAACTGGAAACATAGAACAGTGCAGCATGTACAGGCCCTTCAGCCCTTGACGTTCTGTCGACCTTTTATCCTACTCTAAGATCAGACTAACCTACATACCTTTCATTATACGATAATTCATGTGCCTATCCATTTAAATATCCCTAATATAGCTGACTTTACCACAACTGCTGGCTGTTCATTGCACACACACTCCACTCTCTGTGTAAAAAAACCTACCTCTGACCTCCCCCCTAAACCTTCCTCCAATTACCTTAAAATCATACCCCCTCGAGATAGCCATTTCCACCCTGGGAGAAAGTCTCTGGTTATCCACTCTATCTATGCCTCTCATCATCTTGAACACCACTGTCAAGTCACGTTCCATTCGTCTTCGTTACAATGAGGAACACACCCTCGCTCCCTCACATTTTCTTTGCAAGACATGTCCTCCAGTCCAGGCAGCATCTTGCTAAATTTCCTCAGCATTCTCATCAAAGCTTCCACATCTTTTCTATAAAGAGGCAACCAGAACTGATCACAATATTCTAAATATGGTCTCACCAGAGCTCCATATAGTTGGAGCATAACCTTCCAGCTCATAAACTCAATCCCGCGGCTAATGAACACATCAAGCACCTTCTTAACAACCTTATAAACCTAGGTAGAAACTTTGTGGAAGCTATGCCAAGGCCCATATGATCCCCCGTTCCTCCACAATGTAAGAATCTTGCCTTTAACCCTGTATTCTGCATTCATATTCGACCTTCCAAAATGAATCGTATCCCAGTTTTCCATATTGAATTCCGTCTGCCACTTAGCAGCCGAGTCCTGTATCCTGTCAATGTCCTGTTGCAAACTACAACAGTCCCTCACACTATCCACAATTCCATTAACGGGTGTAACATCATCAAAGTTACCAACTTACCCTTCCACTTCGTCATCCAAGTCATTTATCACAATCACAAACAGCAGAGGTCCCATAACCGATCCTTACGGAATACCACTGCTCAACTAGTTCCACACTAAATACTTCCCATTTATCACTACCCTCTGTCTTCTATGGGCTAGCCAATTCTGTATCCAGACAGATAGGTCTCCCTGTATGCCATGCCTCCTTACTTTCTGAATGAAACTACCACAGGGAAGCTTATCAAACACCTTGTTAAAATCCATCCACCCCGCATTCACTACTCTGCCTTCTACAGTGCGTTGAATCCCATCCTCAAAGAATCCAATAAGAGTTGTGAGGTATGACCTGCCCCTCCACAAAGCCATGCTGACTATTTCTAATCAAACTATGATTTTTCAGAATCCTCTCCAATACTTTGGCCAATACTGATGCAAGACTGACTGGTCTGTCATTCTCAGGACAATCCCTGTTCCCTTGCCTGAACAAGGGAGTAACATTTGCCACCCTCCAATCAACCGACGCTACTCAAATGGAGAGTGAAGACTCAAAGACCATCGCCAAAAACACAGAAATCTCTTTCCTCTCTTTCTGTAGTAACCTAGCGTGTTCCCCGTCTGGCCGACGGATTTATCTATCCTTATGTTTGTACTTCAATCAGTCTGTATTTCACCTCAACTTGTTTACTCCCTGTCCAACCAATTGCTTTCCATTTCAGGGCTCTGTACAGTGCTGCCTTCCTGAGCAAGTATGGTACTCAATATCCTATGTATTATGTAATGGAAAACTTGGGAAGGCACGAATGCCTTTCTCATGAAGGGCAGATGCCAAAACTTTGACTCTGCTGTTTCTCAGATGCTGCTGTGCTTTGCCAGCGCCACACTTTTCGACTCTGATCACCAGGATCTGTGGTCCTCACGTTCTCCATTACTGATGGCTGTACCCTCTGAACACTGAGCAGGCAATTAATCAGCAGAAACCCGTTGTATTTAGAACTGACTGTTCAGTTCTGGAAAGCTGCATTTGATGAACACATTTCCGAGAAACGAAATTACAACTCAACAAATTTTCATTCAGTCCCAGAGTTAAAGTTTTGGTTCATGAATTGGGCAGCTTGATAACGAGCAGTGAATGACTGAAGAACTCTGAGGTACAGAATATTCCAGGTGATATATTCCAGGTCGGATGTGCTTTACCTTAATGCTGCTAATTTTATCAGACAGACAAATATGACAAGGAAACGAGGTGACATGTGGACGTGTGACATTTTTGCCATTACAGAGATGTGTTTGAGGGAGGTCATGGCTAACAACTCAATATTCTGTGGTACCAAAACTTTGTCAGGACAGGGGAGAGGATAAAAGAGGAGGTAGTTGTGTCTTATTAATTATGGAGTTAGTTACTGGTGTAGGAAGGGACGATATCTTGAAATGATCTTCTAATGAGACTTGGTGGTTAGCGCTCAGTCTCAATACCATGACAGAAACACTGCTAGGGATATATTGTAGACCCCCAGATAAAGGAAAGTACGGGAGCAGGCAAATAACCAAGTTATTGAGGTGTGTAAAACAATAATAGGTTCATTATATTCACGCATTTCAATTCCAAACATTCATTAGGACAGTGATAATTTCTTAAGAGGGGGCAGGTGCTTTGAAATTTATTCCAGAGAGCTTCTTATATCAACATGTAGCAGATATAACAATGGGCAGTGCAGTTCTGGGCCTCACTGTGGGGAACGAAGCCAGTCAGCTGTTCCAGGCAGAGGTGGGAGAGCATTATAGGACCAGTGACTGTGATATCACACATTTTGACTTTGCTAAGGAAAAGACCCCAAAAATGCTGGAAACATAAAAGCTTTTTGGATTGGGTAGACAGATTTTATAAGAAAAAATGACAGGATCTGGCCAATGTGCAGTTGCTTCTGGGTGAAACTGTAGCAGAACAAGGTGGGGTGTGGGTCGGGAGAATCATTTGATTAAAATGGAATTGATGACAGTGTCGGCCCAGCATGTTACACCGAAGATAAAATTTAGGAACACAAGCCCAGAAAACCTCAGATGTCGACACAAATTCCGAACAGGATGAAAAAGGAAAGAGAAGCTTAAAACAGGTACCAAGTGACAGGTCAATGAAGGTCCTAAAAGAATATAGAAAGTGGAGGGATAAACTTAAAAAGTCAGTGGAAGAGCAGAAGGAGGGGTGATAAAACATTAGCAGGTAAGATTACCAAGAAACCGAAGTCATTTTTTTCTTGTTGGTTTATGAAGGGGAAGACGATAACACGGGAAAGAATTGGAGTGTTAGGGACTAAGGGGGCAGCCTGTACACAGAGCCAGAGAATATGTTAAACACATCCTACGAATCGATCTTCACTTTGGAGAAGCAGTTTCTGGATTCAGGGAGAGTGACCGTTTGACCTTTGAGCAAATTGATACAGGAACTGAGGAAGAATTGGAAGTTTATGCAAGATAGAGTGGGCAGATCCCCAGATTAAAGACCACCAAGTCTCACATCAGTGAGAGGGAAACAATTGTAGAAAATTCGGAGGGCTGTTGAGGCTGGATCATTAAATATCTTCAAGACTGATACAGATTTTTACACACGTGTTACGGGGAAATCACAGGAAAGTGGATTGGGGGATTAACAAAATAAATATAATCTAATCAAAGGAAAAGCAGACTCAGTGAGCGGATAGACATATTGTTGCCCCTATGTCTAATGGTGTTCTTTTCCAATAGCCCTGTATTCACAAGAACATCATCTTTCTCGCTGTGGAGTGAGACACAGTTTGGAATGCAATCGAGGGATTCAAGGAATTCATAAACGCGATAGTAATAGACAGAAAGTACGAGAGGACTGCGACAACACGGATTGCCTGTCGGGGTGAGGATTTGCATCGACACAGTCACCACTACCAGAAGGAAGACCTCAGCAAGACACCCTCCAAGGCCAAGCAGAGACCTACACTGGGGAGCTGGTAGTCAGGGCCCAGGTGTCAAGGAGTGCTGAAGGCCTAAACATTACATCACTGTCGTGTTTCCTTCCATCCCTGACCAAAACTAAACGTGGAAGTGTAGAGAGACATGCTGTTGTAGCAGTTTAAGCAGTAAGTCTTTGACTCGAGAGGCTTTGGACAGCTCCAGCTCAGCAAAATATACAGGTAACTCAAATAAAGTCCTTTTAACTTTATTGTTACAGCAGTCGAGATGGCATTTAGGGCAGTCACACGCTCCTCTTGTGGAATGTGGGAGCTCAGGGGGATTTCCACCGTCCCTGATGGCTACACGTGTGGGCACAGCACCCAGCTTCAGCCCCTGAGAGACTGTGATAGGGAGAGATGCTGAGTGGCACGGTGACTCAGTGGTTAGCACTGCTGCCTCAGAGCACCAGCGACCAGGGCTCAAATCCTGCATTGGAAAACTGTCTGTGTGGAGTTTGCACATTCTCCCCGTGTCTGCATGTGTTTCCTCTGGGTGATGCGGATTCCTCCCACAGTTCAAAGATGTGCAGGTTAGGTGAATTAGTCATGCTAAATGACGCAAAGTGTTGCGTGTACGGGGGTGGGTCTGGATGGGCTGCTGTTCGGTGGGTTGGTGCAGACTTGTTGGGCCGAAGGGCCTGTTTACACACTGTAGGCAAACTAATCTAGGATGCACTCAGGGTCATCCGAGATACTGACAAATTCATAGACACGCACCTAGTTATGTTTGTTTAATGACTGTAATACTCCAGTCCAACATTCATCGTACTGAGTTCATTAGCCTTACATATCAGTCCTGTTGAATTTAAATAAACACAATTTCATCCAACAGGTGTTCCTTACTTCCTGTCATGTCCCAGGCAGAGAGTAGCTGTGCAACCGCCAGGAATGGCAAAGGGAGTAGGCAGGGAGTGCAGGAATCCTCTGTGGCCATTTCTCTCGATAACAAGTAGACCATTTTGGATTGTTGAGGGCGATGCCCGTTCAGGCGAAAGCAGCAGTAGCCAGGTTGGTGGTACTACCACTGGCTCTGGGGCATAGCGGGAAAGGGTAAAGGTAAACAGGACCGTAAAGATAGGAGGGTCGATTGTTATTGGGACAGATCAGAGATTCTGTGGCCACAAACGGGAATCCAGGATGGTGGGCTACCTCCCAGGTGCTAGGGACCAGGGTGTCTCCAATTGGCTGCAGAACATTCTCAAGGGGGAGGGTGAGCAGCCAGCAATCATTATGCACTTTGGCACAAATGATACCCGTAGCAACAGGGACGAGGTCCTGCAGCGTGATTACAGAGAGCTAGGAGAAACATTTAAAAAAAACCTTGACAGTGGTAATCTCCTGAGAGGGAGATTACCGTCCGAGACATGCACTGGAGGGGATATCAATATCTTGCGGGCAGTTTTGCTAGGGTTACAAGGGAGGGTTTAAACTAGATTGGCAGGTGGTCATATCCTCAAGACCAGGGAGGCAAGTGGAAGGAGACAGAGTAAATAGAAATAGTAAGGTTAGGCTGGAAAATGACAGAGAGCAAGTAATGCATTTTGGATTAAATTGCGTCTGTTTCAATGCAAGAAGGCCTACAGGTAAGGCCGATGAACTCAGAGCTTGATTAGGCAGGTGGACTGTTATATTATAGCCATTACAGAAATATGGCTAAGTGATGGATAGGACTGACAGCTTAATGTGCCAGGGTACAGGTGCTTTAGGTGAGACAGAGATTGTGGAAGAAGGGGAGGGGGAGTTGCATTTCTGATTAAGGGAGTACCACAGCAGTAATAAGAGATAAAATAACTGATGGATCACCCAGTGAGGCATTTTAGCTGGAGTTAAGAAATAGGAATGGAATAGTGAGGTGATTGGGGTTGTAACATAAACCCCCAAAGAGTCAACAGGAATGAGAGTAACAAATATGCAGGGAGAGAGAGGAGACCTGCAGAAGCAATAGGGTTACAATAATACGAGATTTTCATTTTTCTAATACAGACTGGAACGGCCAGAGCATTAAGGGATTTGATGAGATAGAATCTGTTAAATGCGTCAGGAAAGTTTCCTCAAGCAGTATATCGAGTGTCCTACTCGGGAAGGGGCAAAACCCGAACTTGTTTTGGAAATAGGGCTGGACAGGTGACTGAGTTAACAGTGGGGGGGGGGAACACTGTGGGACCAGTAACTATATTTATATTAGTTTTCAAATAGTTATGGAGAGGGACAAAACTGGTCCACAGTTCATTTCGAACTTGGGACGTGGCTCAGGTACAGGCAGCAGGGATCAAGGGAATCCCTGGAGATATATAAGAGATACAGGAGTTTACTGAGGAAAGAAATCAGTAGGGTGCAAAGGGGGCAAGATAGAGCCTTGGCTGAGAAGATTAGGATTAATCCAAAAAGGTACTTAAAATATATTAAAAGAAAAAGCAATAACTGGAGAGAAAATAGGACCCCTGGAAGAACAGTGTGGACAAGTATGTGTGGAACTACAAGAGATGGGTGAAGTCCTCAATGAATATTTCTGCTCTGAGGGGCAGGAGAATCTATGATTCGGACATAAGCCCTTCATCAGGTGCGTCTAAAACATGGATTCTCCTGTTCCTCTGATGCTGCCTGACCTGCCGTATTTTTCCTGTGCCACACTTTTCGACACTGATCTCCAGCATCTGCAGAGCTCACTTTCTCCAAGGGCAGTCGATTTAGTCAATATGGATTTCAGTTACACCAGAACAGAATGAGGCTTTTTAGCCCCTGGAGCCTGATATACAATTACAGGAGGAGACCAATAAGCCCCTAAGGCCGATAAAACTGTAACCAGATTATGTAGTACCAGTATCCAGTTACACAGCAGCAGGATCAGTCTATTCAGTAACTTGAAGTCAGTAACACAGGAAATGGAAGAGGCCACAAAGTTACTGAACTGTGAGGTATACTGGAATAAAACCAGGCTACATAGCCCCTCAGACCTGCCCTTCCATTCAGTAAGTCAGGTCTGATCTGCACGCAGCCGCACTTTCTCTTTTATGCCCAATTCTTTGTAGCCCTCGACTCTCTGACGGGTCAAAGTCCACTGACACCCACTCGCACCCCTCAAACATTTCAGTGATTTGGCCTCCCCAACTGTCTGGTCCCAACCATCACTACACTCTGAGAGAAGGAAACACTCCCCACACATATACCTTGACTATTGACATGGATAGAAGATATGAACACAGCATAAAGTGACTGGCCCTGATATCACGGCAGTATTTGATTGAGCGAGATGTCAAGGAGACTGAACAAAATTTAACTTGATGGGAATCAGTTGTAAACTCCCCACTGGTTGATTCATTCAGAACACAAAGGGGCTGGTGGACATCAATCCTCCCAGTCCCTGGCTATCTCTGTGGGCAATCCTCAGGGGAGCTTCTTTGGCACAAACATCTTCAACTGCTTCATCAATGTCTTTCCTTCTGTCATACGATCAGGGGTGGGGATATTCTGTGAAGATTATACAATGTTCAGAACAATAATTAACCTCCTAAGGTACTAAAGTATCAAATCTGGACAACATTCAAGCTTGTGCTGTTTATATAAAGGTAACATGAATCAAAAGCACTGCTGGACACTAAACATTTCCACGATTAAAAGAAAGAGGAACTCCTTTAGCAACTTTAGCTGGTTTCACAGTAATATAAGAAAGCCATTCAGCCCATCTGATCTGTTGGATAACAAGAGGCGCAATGCGTTCACTCACTCCTACCTATTACACAAGGAGACAATTTTTTAAAAAAAGTATTGGAATCTAAAATACACACGCAGGAAGCTGGAAGAACAAAATAAGCAAGGCAGCATCAAGACTTTGAGAAGTGAACGCCTTGGATATAATCCTTCGTCAGGACTGTGGATGGGAGTAAGGGGGTCTATAGATAAAGGGAGGAGGAGCCAGAGTGGCGAGGTGGGGGATAAGTGAACACAGATGAAGGGTATCAGCGAGTTGTTGATGGGAGGGCTGAATCCAGTTGGTAGCTGGACAAAAGCTTGCTCAGAGCATTTGAAGGGAGGTTATTTGAAATTGGAGAATTCAATGTTGAGTTCCCGGGTGTCGGCTGCACAGGTGACAGATGAGATCTTGTTCCTCCAAATTATGGTTTGGTTCATTGTGGCAATGGCGGAGGCCAAGGATGGCTATGTTTGAATGGGATTGGGAAAGAGAATTGAAATAGGAAGTGACTGGGAGGTCTTCCATTCCACCTAACCACCCTACCTTTCAGCTGCCAACGGGATTCATCCCTCCAATCGCCCAATCAGGTTGCACACACCACTTGTGTCCACATATCCATAACTCACCATCCCCCGATCTCCCCACCCCAACCACCCCTTCCCTCTTTATCTGCAGCTCCCCCTATCCACCAATCCAGTTCTGAAGGACATTTATACCTGAAATGTTGACTTTCCCAGCTCATGATGCTGCCTGTCTTGCAGTGTTTTTTCAGCCTTCCGTTTGTCTCCTATGACTCAGGAAGACCGAGTCTAGTCAGCACAGCGTGTTTCTAGGCAGCAATCACGGGCTTCCCACTAAAGTCCTTGAATGCCTTCCCTCTGGCCAGGAGGAAGACATTCAGTCCCTCGAGACACTGACACATGAACTGAAGAGGCCATACAGCCCCTCCAAACTGTTACACTGAAATAGGAGGATGTCATTGTTGCTGCAAATCAATAAGGCATAGACTGCACAGACAGACTGCTCCATGTTGTTCCTCCTGGCCCCATTGCTAATGGTACACACGTGTTATGCTGACCATGAGGAGGGAAAGTGATTGGTTTGTACCAAGTCCCAAGGAGGCACCTTCCATCTCCGAGATATTACGGACTAGGCGAGACCACTCAAAACACTTTTAAGCAGCAGCCCAGAGCATACCTTTGCAATTTGTTTCGGTAAGTGTACAATGAAAATTACCCAGAGTAATTTAGCTAGATTGACTGCTAGATTTTAAAACAGGCAAAAACTTTATTCATAAAATTAAACAATAAAACTCAAAGAACAGAATAAAGAATCACAACAGAATTCAACCGATTCAGCTAGACTTAATTATGCTATTCTGAATATATACAATAGTCCCAATGCGCAAACTCCCAATAAAAACCAGTATAAATGGAACACATACTTCCAGGTTGAAGTTGAATATCAGAAAAGAGAGAGAGTTTCCACACAGCTCCCAGTCGAACTTCCCAGTTCAAAACTCAACTGACAACTGCTCAGCTCAGCTAGTTCAGCAAAAATAGCTCACCACTCTCCGTTCATTATACCGGTCACTTATAAAGCATGACCATTTTGGCCTGAAGTCTCATTTATTTCCATAAAAACAAAAGGCCTCTGAAAATACTTTTCATTTCTGTACCAAACTAGACTGATCTGAGCTTTGCCCCATTTTATTGTACCTCTGAAAAAAATCAAGGACAGAGTCTCCTTGAGCCAAGGAACAGCTTTTAGACAAAAAAGGAACTTGCTTTGTGATATGTCTCCTCCCCCTAAAAAAAAGAACCATCGATGCTAAAAGCTGGCTGCATTTTAACCCTTCGAACCCAGTGCGTAGTCTCAACACAAATAGATACACTATACTAACTGTAAACATTCAAACACAAACCTATGCAAATTCAGGCCGCGGTACACCCACCGTCGAACATCTTCGTATCTCATTCGAGTCTCAATAACTCATGAGCTTTCACGTTTTCGTGACCTGCCATATGCATAGTTGTCAGATTGAATGGCTGCAGCCACAAGTTCCATCTAAGCAATCTGAAATTTTTGTCCTTAATTATGACATCTTGGAGTGTGCGCTCTATCTACTTCTGAACATGTGCCTATAAGGATGTTGCTTAATCAGAACAGAATCCCCTGTGTCTACATCATGCACAATTATGTTCGTACTTCCCAGTTTATTGCCGCATATCTCTCCACGATATCGTAATAACTCATTCAGGTCACTTTGCTTTTCTTGTGGAAGGTAACTCAATAGTTTATCCCAATTTTTGACAACTTTCTCATAGTTCAATGTGATGTGAGGAATGTCCCATTCAGAATCCTCTGAACTTGGTTCTTCCTTCTGTGCTGTAATAATTAACACCTTCTCCACTTGCTTCTCTTCCATTTCAAACAACCTTTTGAGCAAATTCACATGACACACTCTGTGAGATCTCATCCTGTCTGGAGTCCGTACCAAGTAGTTCACCTCATTCAATTTCTTCCCCAATTTGATAAGGTACATTAAAACTTGCTTCTAAAGGCTCAGCTGTTACTGGAAGTAACACCAATACCTTATTCCCAATTGCAAAATTGCGAATTTGTGATTTCTGATCCACTTCCTGTTTCATTGTATTCTGCGATACTTTTAAATGCTGTCTAGCCACCCTCCAGCTCTATTTAAGCGTTCCCTAAAATTTGACACATCGTTCAAATGGGTGGTCTCTGAATTATGATTTATTAATTTCTCGTTAACCAATGGTAATGGTCCTTTTACTTCATGCCCACAAATTAATTCAAATAGTCTGAATTTGGTGAATTCATTCCGTGCGTGTCTGATCACAAAGAGTTCAAAAGGATTTTCCTTATCACATTCATCTGGATAATCCTGACCAAAAGCCCTCAATATGGTCTTCACTGTTTGATACCATCTCGCTCATGCTCACTGTGATTCCGAATACTACGTAGTATATTTGAATTGCTTGATTCCCAAGTTATTAATCACCTACTTGAATAGTTCGGATGTGAGGTTTGATCTGTCTGGATCTCTATTAGTAGTCCGTACCTAATTAAAAAAGGAGAATTTTTTTTCTACAACTCTTTTAGCTGGAATGCTGCATAATGGGTCTGCCTCTGGAAATCTAATCGACACATCCATTATTGTAAATAAATACTTATTCCCACTCTTGTTTGAGGTAGGGGACCTACGCAATCTATCAAGATTCTTGTGAAAGTTTCCTCAAATGCTGGAATCGGTATTAAAGTTGCAGGTTTTATTACTGCCTGTGTGACATGTTTGAGACACTTGGCAATATTCAACTACATCTTTGTGTAGTCCAGGCCAGTGAAAACAGCTTTGTATTTCAGCCTGTAATGCCCTCACCCCGAAATGATATCCAAGTGGTAGCTCTTGTGCCACTCGCAGCATCTCCTTTCTATACCCGAACAGGTAAAATAATTTGAAGAATTTCTGTGCACGTCTGATCTGCTTCAATGTACGCTGATCTCCATATCCGCATTACGACATCATTTGTTAAGTAATAACACACAGGAATGCATTCATTTTCTTTCTTGTTAAATATCTTTTGATATAAATTTTTTAACTCCTCATCTTTCTTCTGTAATTCAATCAGCATACCAGAGCTACAAAAATGTTCATGTTTTCCTACTTGTTCCTTCTCTGTTCCACTTATCCGATCAAAAAGAAACTTTCGGATAACTCTACGTCAGCTTCCTTATCTGTGCCTTTATCCTGCTAAAACCTGTGCATCTGTGATCTTCTGATCACGCATTCAGGGGAAATTCATGGTTAAACATTTTCCAGGTTTTCAGTTGCCTGCATCTCCACTGGCTTTTCAACTAGAGTAGGCAGCACGCCTACCAGTGAATCAGCTATATTATTTGCAAGGACAAATTTTATTCGGGAGCTGAGAGTTAGGGGTCCAGTACTCCGACCGCACATTCTCCACACTTCTCTGGACTCTCCAGCCACACTTTACATAACTGAGCACTTTTTGCCTCACTATGAATTCCTGTTACCAGCATATTTTCTGGTAATAGTCTCTCAAGAGTACTTAAAGCCTCACCCCTCAGCATTACAGACTGAAAAAATGCTGTGTCAATTAATATTGGAACCTCCTTACCAATTACTCCTGGCCTATGTGAATAAACTTTACCCTTTCATGTATGTTTTTTATGCAGAATTGGCATGTCCACTGATCATCTTGTACACTCTGAGGCAGTTGCCTACCTTCCCTTATGCTTTTTGTTACGAGTCTATCAAAACTTCCAGGCTTGTCTGTTATCCTACATCTGGTTTTCTCCCAGTCCACCAACACTGTGATTTTGTGTGGCCCACTTTATTACAATTCAAACACCATAGTATTTTAACTTCTTTGTCCCCCTCAAGGTTTTCTTTATTACCGTGGTAAATTATCCTTATGATCTACACTGTTATCTACCTTTCCCTTTGCACGTGAGAATATCTCTTTGCTCCAACTTCTGTCCCTCAGAGACCAGAACTGGTTCTGGAATCCAAACCAAGTTTATGGACCAGTTCATAATCATCAGCCATTTCAGCAACTAACCTTGCTGTTTACACTCTGCTATTCCACCTGAGTTTGCACTACTTCAGGCAGTGAATTTTTGAATTCCTCCAAGTACTAACCTCTCTAAGGGCATTATAGCTTTGCTCGAATTTTAAAGCTCATATCCAACTATCGAAATTAGTCTGTTTGTTCCTTACAAACTCAGTGTAGGTTTGATCAGGATTCCTCATTAGTTTCCTGGAAGGTTGCCAATGCAGATAAAATGTTTTTTTTTTAACCTCCTCGTATTCCCCAGATACCTCCTCTATAGGGATGTGAGTACCTCACCAGGCCTACCTACAAGTTTCATTTGGATCAACAAAACCCGCAATGCCTCTGGCCACTGCATTTGTTTAGCCAACGTTTCAAATGAGATGCAAAGGGCATCACATTCTTCTAATCAAATTGAGGCAATGCTTGAACACACACAAACAAATTCTCACTAGGCTTCTGACTACCAGGGGCTTGCTCATCCTCATTCTCGTCCTTACTAAGCGCACCGTCAGACGTTATCTCCAGCCTGTTACACTGACTATCCTTTTTAAGTGCCAGTTTTTGCTATTCAAAAGCTCTCTCTTTCTCTCTCTCCCCTGTTGCTCTCTCTTTTGCCAATTTTTGTACTCTCTGTTCTCCTGCTCTCTTCCACCCCCCGCCCCCCCTTTCTGCATTTTATCGAAAGTCAAATGTTTCATTTTGGCTGCCCTTTCCTTACCTTCGATGTTAACTCAAGATGTTTCATTTGCAACTGAATTCTTGCCATCTCTATAGATTCTGATGGTTTCTCCAGCAAGTTTAATTGACGAGCTACTGCTGTAATTATCTCTCCTTTCCTCACAGAAGCAGTCAGTTTCAATTCCAGCTTCTCTGCTAATTCTTGCGACTTGGTCTTATTCACTTTTCGTAAAATTTCCAAAGTCACTGCATGCACACCCAGGAAACGTTTGGCGACTGAAATAGCCATTACTATTCGAAGCTCTGTCAACCCAATCAAACTAACACCCGAATTAAAGACACTAGCACCTCCCACTCGCTGTTAAAAATCCAGCAATGAGCCCCCAGTCTGTTATGGACGAGGCTAGACTACTCAAAACATTCTTAAGCAAGCAGACCAGTGCATAACTTTGCAGTTTGTTTTAGTCATTATCCAATGAAAATTACCCGGACTAATTTAGCTCGGGTGACTACCAGAGTTTAACTCAGAGAAAAAACATTATTCACAAAGTTACACAATGAAACACAAAGAACAGTATAAAGAACCCGAACAGAATTCAACCTAGCCAGCTAGATTTAATTATGCTATTCCAAATACACCCAATCGTCCCAATAATCAAACTTCCTTGAAAAAACTTTATAATGGAATGCATGCTTCCAGGTGGAAGCTGAAGGGCAGAAAAGAGAGAGAGTTTCCACACAGCTCCCAGTTGAACTTCCCAGTTCAAGACTCAACTGAAAACTGCTCAACTCAGCTCAACTCAGCTAGCTCAGCTAAAAGAGCTGACCACTCCCCGTTCATTATACAGGTCACTTCTGAAGCATGACGATTTTGGTCTGTAGTTTCATCTGTTTACAGTTAAATAAAAGGCCTCTGAAAATCTCTTTCGTGTCTGTACCAAACCAGACTGATCGTTGCCTGGTCCCGTTTTATTGACCCTCTGAAAAACATCAAGGACAGCGTCTACTTCAGCCAATGAACAGTTTTTAGCAAAAACTAAGTCAGAGAAGACAGGCTAGTGTTCTGTATGGAGGTCAGAAGCTGGTGGGAATGGCTAATACTATCAGAGTGTGGCTGATGACAGATTTGTGAACAAAATGACGTTCAATACAGGGTCACATACCAACTGTACATCCAGACGGTGAGACTTCTTTCAGAACCTGGAGCTCTATCTCAACCAACATGGGGGCTACATAGAGCTCTGTAAACGATCATCAAGTCATAGAATCCCACAACACAGAGACAGGCCCATTATCACAAACTGGTTCATGCTGATCGAAATGTCCATCCATGCAAACCCCATTTCCCTGCGCTTGGTCCATATCCTTCTAAACCTTTCCTATCTATACATTTGTCCAAATGTGAAGACACGTATCATGAAAAACATGTTATATCTAATGCTATCCGTATTTTGTTTTGGAAATAATGAGTGTTGATTCATAACACTCCAATGTCAATGCAATCACGTTTCATTCTTTTTGTAGCGTTACAGATTAAACACTCATTTCTTTCACACTCTCCTCATGGTATCATAACTGCAGGGATTAGTCTGGTGAAACTCCATCACACCGTCTCTCTGTAGCTAGGAGATCATTGATTATAAATGAAAGACAATACTGTCTCAAGTACACTCCACAACTGCAGGACGGTGTCTTCACACTTATACTTTAATCATTTTGTAATGAACGATGCTACTCATTTATTGTTCTGATTATTTGCTGAGTCATAGAGTCATAGAGATGCACAGCATGGAAACAGATCCTTCGGTCCGACCCATCCATGCCGACCAGATATCCCAACTCAATCTAGTCCCACCTGCCAGTACCCGACTGCTCTGTATGAATTCTGTTAGTGCCCCGTGATCAAGGACATCCAGCTCCTTTTCACCAAGAGCACTTCCCATCATCTCGCCTTCTCATAAATACAAAATGCGAAGGATGGCATTTTTTGCCAATCATTTATTTGCCTTATGAAGCAAAGTCACACCAACCACAACATCACTGTTGCCATTGGAGTTGATGGGAGATACTGAGGAGGCGATGATCCAGCTGTATTATCTCCGAATATTAATCCAGGGAATCAGGTAATGACCCAGACATTGGATCCGAATCCCACAATGGCAAATGTTGGAAATTGAATTCAATAAAATATCAGTAATTAAGAATCAAATTAAACAATGAAACCATTGTTGATTGTCCTACCTGGCACCCTCATGCCCTTCAGTTCAGGAAATCTACAATCTTCAGCTGGTCGGGCTTACATGTAACTGCAGACCCACAGCAATGTGGTTATCTCTCAGTTGCAATTTAAAATAGCCAAGCCAGCTACTCATTTACATCAGTCACTTCAAAGCCAAAAGAAATGAAACCGCATGGACCCCAGCACTGACTACTTACAGCCCACGGACTGCAGTGGATCAGGAAGGCAGCTCAACAAAAGCTTTTCAAGGACAATGAGGAAAGGGAATTAAATGTTGGCCCAGCATCCCATTAATGAATCAAGGAAGATGATCCCACTCAGGGAAGAGAGAAAAACAGACATAAATAACTTTAAACAGGAACTTTGCCATATACCTTACATGGTCATAATTATCAATAATATGGGAACAGGAGAAACATAAGTAAGGTTTAATTTCATTTTTTATTTCCATCCCAGCTGATCATCAACAATCCCTTTGTTTGCTTCTTTCTCTCTATCTCTCTCTTTCTCCATCTATTCAACTCAGTCCTTCTCCCCTTCAAAACAGATTTCGGTGTCACCAACATCAATCACACTATTTCCCAACTGTGTTCAGTTCTGATGTATGGTCATTAGAATCGAATTGCCAATTCTATTTTTCTCTCGACCCAATGTGGCAGATAGGCTGCCACATCTGCTCAGTTTGTCTGGTACTTTCTCGTTCGTTATTGTTTCTGATTTGTTGCATCATTCGTTGCTTTATTTAACCTTTAATTTTGTTATTATTTGGAATGTCTGCATCGCTGACAGGGGCAGCATTTGTTGACCTACCCAAATGTCATTCTTTCAGTCAGTACAGAACCAAGCAAATTGCTCACATCAATCTTAAGCCAGACCAGATAATAACACAAGATCTATTTACCAAAGGACCTCAGTGAAATAGATAAACGTATGGACAAAATGCTGGAAGTGTTATGGTTGTTATTTCCAATTCCTGTCTTTTGTATTTACTTTCTGAAATCGTCCGTGGTAGGATGTGGAGCAGTGTCTTTCTGTATAATAACCTGTGCGTCTGAATTACATTTCTTCTGACATTACTGCTCTGAGAGAGTGTTCCTGTCATTAAGTTATTTTAGAGACAAGAACAAAGTTCTGATCGAAATATTTGCAGCTGAAAGAGTGCTTACTGGAGAGGTGGAACTATAACGACTGAATTTTACCAAAGCATAGATAATGGTTTATTAAGCGTCAGTTTGAAGCCAAGATGGTGACTGGGCATATAATCGAGCTGGTAGTGGATAGGTTTTGTGATAGACAGAATACCGAGACACAAATGAATTTTATTTATGTAAATTCGGTATTGTGAACAGTCTCGTTCTCAGATGTTTGTGAGGGCGGGGGTGTGGACAGTTCTGAAATTAGTGGCTAATCAATGGAATTTGCATTTGAAACTGAAGACAATAGTTTCTGTTTTTGTCAAATATAGATAACAGAAATAACACCGAACTTCGCCATGGTTGAAGAGATTAATAAATGGATAGAGATGAAGAAACTTACCAGGAACACCAACAATAGCGAGGATAGGATAGTAACCCGCCTGGATAATCATCAGTGCACCCCATATCCGATATGGTAATGATAACCAAGACAAGGAAAAATAGAAAAGACCATCGGATAAACCCCTGTCCATTGTTGCAGCATTCCAGTCTAATGTTCTCAGATTCTGATCCATTAATGGATCATTCCTGACTATTCTCAGATGTTTAAATCTACTTTTTCTGTCTCTGCAGCTGCTGATCCCTTTGAGCGTCGGAGTTGATGCATCTGCCGCTACAATGGCATAAACCATTGCAAGAGGCCCCTTACTAATAGGAGACGGAAAACATCCAGTGACATAACTAGGATCCATGGAGACTGGCATCACTCACAGTCACTGAACAAACAGCTCAATTTCACCCCCTTCAGTATGGTTCCTTCAGTTCACAAAAACTACTGGACTGGATTGAATGTTTGCACCGTTGGCTATCGATCACTTTTCCCATCACCTATTGCTCTCGTGAAGTTAGTATTGAGGGAGAATGATGCATTGTTTCTTATCGCAGGCTAGATGATTCTGCTGCGTTGTCCGTTTGCAATACTCTAACCTGCTGAACCTCCCACCACCACCACCCTCAAAAACCGCAGTCTACATGCTGTTAGCGTACAGATCTCTCCTCGACTAGAACAGGCACCATCCAATATATTTACAGTGGATATATTTGCACTCCAATACATCGGAAACGTGAATTTGCCTGGGCATTCCTTTAATTGGTACAATAAGGCAATTTTGTATCTTCAACATTCAATGTGCTTCAGCACTTTTTAAAATATAAACTCACAAACACCATAACACACTTTATTAAGAACAAGTTTCTTCACATTCTCCTCATGGTAATATCATGCCAGCGTTTAGTCTGGTGAAACCCCTTTGCTGAGTAAACCTGTACACAATACATCTAACAGTCTCTCAACAAAACACTATCATTGGGAAAGATACATTTACTCTGGTACTTTAATCATTAGCCACATAGCATTTACTTCCTGCTGCGTAAAAAAACTTTTTGTGACTTATGACCAAGCACATCAGGTCTGTTTCAACAAAAGCATTTCCCAATCTCTCACTATTTAATGAACATAAATGTGGATGATGATATTTGTTGTTCATATCTGAAATATTTTAGATCTTGCGAAGAGCTATTGCCCAAACACTGATCCTTCTGATACCCCAAAGCCTTCACTCCAGATAATTATACTACTCTCTCCATTCTCTCGATTATCCAACTTTTAATACATTCGGTGTATTCCACCCCTACCTACCCATGGATTCTAACATTCTCTACTCACCTGTGTTCAGTCATGTCAAATATCTGCTGAAAATTCAAATACTTCATTCCCACTGGTTCTCAATTGTCGATTTCACAACGGACAACCTCCAAAAAAATCCAGCAGGTTTATCAAAGATCAAGATCATTTCCCCTTCATGAATCTAGATTGACTCTACCGAATCATGACATTATTTTCCAAGTGTCTAGTTGTCACATTCCTCACGAAAGATTCCAATGTTTTTTCTCACAGCTTACATCAAGCTATCCACTGTTTAGTTTGCTGTTTGCTCTCTCCGTCCTGTTTTAAATATTTAGGTTTACAATCGCTGCTTTCCAGTCTGGAGGATCCTTTCCAGAATCTAACCAGCTTTGAAGAATAATCAGCAATTTTTTCACGAGCTCTACTGCCACCTCCACAATAATCTGGGATGTAGTTCATCAGATGCACCAATATCGCAACCTTAAATTCAATGAGGTTTTGAAAGACGTACTTTTAGTAATTCTAATTTCCTGCTGTTCCTCGTTTTCACCAGTCACTCTGTTCCCCTGTATTTCTGGAAGTTTCTTTCTGTATCTTCCTCAGGGAGATGGACACAATATATTGCTCTCAGTGGACAGAGGGGTTCTGTCAGCCAGTGAATATATCGGAGGACTGCACTCCGGTGACGATGGATATGTTAATCACGCCTGCCTGGAAAGTTCCAGAATTAATGCAGTTTAATTCATGGTGAGCATCAGCACAGTCCTGTCACAGTGTACTAAAGGAGGGGACACAGCTCAGTGACCACCTCAATTTTGAAACAAACTGGTTTCATACCTGACACCTGGTCCAGCTTAGACAAATGTCCCGGGAAATCCCAGGAGAGATAATGCACTGTCCTGCAACTCCCTATTTATAGAGCTTCCTTTCTGTGGAGCCTCACCTACATTTGTTTATCATGTCCCAGACACTCTGTAAATGCAGGGTATAGAGTGGGGTCACCAGACTCAGCAGCTGACAATACAAACCCGAGATAAGCCTCCCCAGAAAATCCACTGATTTTCCAATGACAGGAACAAGTCAATTCCCCACACAGAATGTGCATGCGCTCAGTGTTGAAATTTATTTCTACTCCTGAGTTTCTCTTCCTGGCTGAGAAAGCCGTTGCATCTCTACAGAGTCCCACAGTAACAGTTTCTCTCTCCAAAGAAGCAGTTGACGATGTAACATTACCTTTCTCTATGTCTCAGCAACTAGAAGGGCAGCACCAATATTGCTAATGGATTTGATCATCACACTCAGAGAAGAGAGATACAGGGATCCAATTCACTTTAAACAGGGACAAATCTAAATGGACGCGATATACAGGAATATGGGCAAACGGGGAAATGTGAGAATAACTAGCCATTTTGTTTTCCTTTCAGTTCATCATCAGCAATCCCTTTGCTCACTTTTCATTTATTTTCCTCTCTTTTTCTGGCCATTTCTCCATCCATTCAATTTAAACCTGGCCCCCACCTCTCTCTCCAACCCAACCATCCAGGATACCAGGATAAATAATATTATTTCCCAGCTTGCTTTCAGTTGTGAAACAGGGTCGCTGGACTCAAACCGTTATCTGCATTTCCCCTGACAGAAGCTGCCATACCTGCGAGATTCTCCAACACTTTCAGATGCTGGAGAATTTTATTCTCGAGCTCTAGCACCCACCATTCCTTGGTTTATTTCACCTTTAATGTTGTTGTTTTCCGGGATGCCAGCATCACGGCCAAGGGCAGCATTTGTTGTCCATCACTAATTATACTTGACCACACAGCCATTTGTCAAGACAAAATGGAGCCAACAATTTTGTTGTGGGTCTGGAGTCACACTGAGATCAGACTGGGCAATGATGTTAAGATTCTTTAACAAAGACTATCAGTGAAATAATAAAAATAAATCCTGACGGTTTCTGGTTTCCAAGAGTGAAATTAGGTTTCATTCCAATTTTTGTCATTCGAATTTAAGCTCTGACATCGGCTGTGGTAGGATTTTAAACACTGCTTGGGAAGCACAGCCCTTTCCTCTGAATTCACCGTCTGGGTACATTATCACCCTGATACAGAGTCCTTGTTGCCTATTCCGTAATCCCTAGTCCCTGTCAGAGAGAGATGGCGGGGAAATCAGTTTAGCAACCAACAATCAAAAGGATTTTGGGAAAAAAAAAGAAAGGGAGTTTGAGAGACAATTTCATGTAAGGTCGTAGATTTCAGAATGCTGAAATGAAGACATTTCGACAGCATTCTGCAACATGAGCCAGTATTCCCAGGAATGATAGCTGAAGGGGATATTGGTGTCAGTAAAGATGATGGAGAGTTTTGGATGAGCATTTGTTCTGCAACATTGTAACTGGGTGTGGGGTCAGCAGAATCTTCGATTCATTGGGCTGCATCTAACAATAATTTGTTTCAGTGACAATTTTATTAATTGTGACTGAGGGATTGTCTGTACGAGGCTGAGCTAGAATCTTGGTGCTATCTTATCGAACTCACCTCATTAACTACACACTCAATCTCATAATATTCCTCTCATTCAATGCCAGCCCGTTTCTTCAAGTTAAAAAAAATGACTGCAGATGCTGGAAACCAGATTCTGGATCAGTGGTGCTGGAAGAGCACAGCAGTTCAGGCAGCATCCAACGAGCAGCGAAATCGATGTTTGGGCAAAAGCCCTTCATCAGGAATAAAGGCAGTGAGCCTCAAGCGTGGAGAGTTAAGCTAGGGGAGAGTGGGGGTGGGGAGAGAGTAGCATAGAGTACAATGTGTGAGTGGGGGAGGAAATGAAGGTGATAGGTCAGGGAGGAGAGGGTGGAGTGGATAGGTGGCAAAGGAGCTCGGCAGGTCGGACAAGTCCGGACAAGTCATGGGGAGAGTGCTGAGCTGGAAGTTTGAAACTAGGATGAGGTGTGGGAAGGGGAAATGAGGATGCTGTTGAAGTACACATTGATGCCCTGGGGTTGAAGTGTTCCGAGGCGGAAGATGAGGCGTTCTTCCTCCGGGCGTCTGGTGGTGAGGGAGCGGCAGTGAATGAGGCCCAGGACCTCCATGTTCTCGGCAGAGTGGGAGGGAGAGTTGAAATGTTGGGCCACGGGGCGGTGTGGTTGATTGGTGCGGATATCTCGGAGATCTTCCCTAAAGCGCTCTGCTGGGAGGCACCCAGTCTCCCCAATGTAGAGGAGACCGCATTGGGAGCAACGGATACAATAAATGATATTAGTGGATGAGCAGGTAAAACTTTGATGGATGTGGAAGGCTCCTTTAGGGCCTTGGATAGAGGTGAGGGAGGAGGTGTGGGCACAGGTTTTACAGTTCCTGCGGTGGCAGGGGAAGGTGCCAGGATGGGAGGGTGGGTCATAGGGGGGCGTGGACCTGATCAGGTAGTCACGGAGGGAACGGTCTTTGCAGAAGGCGGAAAGGGGTGGGGGCGGAAATATATTCCTGGTGGTGGAGTCTTTTTGGAGGTGGCGGAAATGTCGGCGGATGATTTGGTTTATGCGAAGGTTTGTAGGGTGGAAGGTGAGCACCGGGGCGTTCTCTCCTTGTTATGGTTGGAGGGCTGGGGTCTGAGGGCGGAGGTGCGGGATGTGGATGAGATGCATTGGAGGGCATCTTTAACCACGTGGGAAGGGAAACTGCTGTCTCTAAAGAAGGAGGCCATCTGGTGTGTTCTATGGTGGAACTGGTCCTCCTGGGAGCAGATACGGCGGAGGCGGAGGAATTGGGAATACGGGATGGCATTTTTGCAAGAGATAGGGTGGGAAGAGGTGTAATCCAGGTAGCTGTGGGAGTCAGTGGGTTTGTAAAAAACTGTCAGTGTCAAGTCGGTCGTCACGAATGGAGATGGAGAGGTCCAGAAAGGGGAGGGAGGTGTCAGAGATGGTCCAGGTAAATTTAAGGTCAGGGTGGAATGTGTTGGTGAAGTTGAATTGCTCAACCTCCTCGCGGGAGCACGAGGTGGCGCCAATGCAGTCATCAATGTAGCGGAGGAAGAGGTGGGTAGTGGTGGCGGTGTAATTACGGAAGATCACTGTTCGACTTAGTCAACAAAGAGACAGGCATAGCTGGGGCCCATACGTGTGCCCATGGCTACCCCTTTGGTCTGGAGGAAGTTGGAGGATTCAAAGGAGAAATTGTTAAGGGTGAGGACCAGTTCGGCCAAACGAATGAGAGTGTCGGTGGAAGGGTACTGTTGGGGACGTCGGGAGAGGAAAGAACGGACGGCTTGGAGGCCCTGGTAATGGCGGATGGAGGTGTAGAGGGATTGGATATCCAAGGTGAAGATGAGGCGTTGGGGACGGGGAAACGGAAGTCTTGGAGGAGGTGGAGGGCGTGGGTGGTGTCTCGAACATATGTGGGGAGTTTCTGGACTAGGAGAGATAGGACAGTGTCGAGGTAGGTAGAGATGAGTTTCCTGGTGTGTTGTTTTCCTAGTGCCAGGATCAAGGATGTCTCAGAGAGGGTACAGAATGTTCTCACGGGGGAGAGGGGCCACCAAGAGATCATTGTCCACATTGGAACCAACGATATAGGAAGGGAAATTTTTGAGATTCTGAAGGTAGATTACAGAGAGTTAGGTAGAAATTTAAAAAGGAGCTCCTCAAGGGTAGTAATATCTGGATTACTCCCAGGGCTACGAGCTAGTGAGGGCAGGAATCGGAGGATAGAGCAGATGAATGCATGGCTGAGGAGCTCGTGTATGGGAGAAGGATTCATATTTTTGGATCATTGGAATCTCTTTTGGGGTAGAAGTTACCTGTACAAGAAGGACGGATTGCACCTAAATTGGAAGGGGGCTAATATACTAGCAGGGAAATTTGCTAGAACTGCTTGGGAGGATTTAAAGTAATAAGGTGGCGGCGTTGGAAGGGGAGGGGTGTTTGGGACCCTGCAAGATAGTGAGGAAAGAGAGCAATCTGAGACTGGTACAGTTGAGAACAGAAGCGAGTCAGACTGTCAGGGCAGGCAGAGACAAGGTAGCACAAACAAAGTAAACTGCATTTATTTCTATGCCAGGGGCCTAACAGGAAATGCAGATGAACTGAGGGCATGGTTAGGAACATGGGACTGGGATCTCATAGCAATTACAGAAACATGGCTCAGGGATGGGCAGGATTGGCAGCTTAATGTTCCAGGATACAAATGCTACAGGAAGGATAGAAAGGGAGGCAAGAGAGGAGGGGGAGTGGCATTTTAATAACGGATACCATTACAGCTGTGCTGGGGGAGGATATTCCTGCAAATACAGCCAGGGAAGATATTTGGGTGGAATTGAAAAAAAAGGGATGATCACCTTATTGGGATTGTATTATAGATCCCCTAATATTCAGAGGGAAATTGAGAAACAAACTTGTAAGGAGATCTCAGCTATCTGTAAGAATAATAGGGTTGTTATGGTTGGGGATTTTAACTTTCCAAACATCGACTGGGACTGCCATAGTGTTAAAGATTTAGATGGAGAGGAATTACTTAAGTGTGTACAAGACAATTTTCTGATTCTGTATGTGGATGCAACTATGAGAGAAGGTGTAATCCATGACCTACTCTTGGGAAATAAGGCAGGGCAGGTGACTGAGGTGTCAGGGGGGGAGCACTTTGGGGCCAGCAACCATAATTCTATTCGTTTTAAAATAGTGATGGAAAAGGATAGACCAGATCAAAAATTTGAAATTCTAAATTGGAGAAAGGTCAATTTCGAAAGCTGATTGGAGGCAGATGTTCGCAGGTAAAGGGACGGCTGGAAAATGGGAAGCTATCAGAAATGAGATAACAAGAATCCAGAGAAAGTATATTCCTGTCAGAGTGAAAGGGAAGGCTGGTAGGTATAGAGAATGCTGGATGACTAAAGAAATTGAAGGTTTGGTTAAGAAAAAGAAGGAAGCATATGTCAGGTATAGACAGGATAGATAGAGTGAATCCTCAGAAGAGTATAAAGGAAGTAGGAGTATACTTAAGAGGGAAATCAGGAGGGCAAAAATGGGACATGAGATAGCTTTGGCAAATAGAGTTAACCAGAATTCAAAGGGTGTTTACAAATCTATTCAGGACCAAAGGATAACTGGGAGAGAATCGGACCCCTCAACGATCAGCAAGGCAGCCTTTGTGTGGAGCCACAGAAAATGGGGGAGATACTAAATGAATATTTTCATCAGCATTTACTGTGGAAAAGGATATGGAAGATATAGACGGTCGGGAAATAGATGGTTACATCTTGCAAAATGTCCTGATTACCGAGGAGGAAGTGCTGGATATCTTGAAATGGTTATAGGTGGATAAATCCCCAGGGCCTGATCAGATATACCTGAGAAATCTGTGGGAAGCTAGAGAAGTGATTTCCGGGCCTTTTGCTGAGATATTTGTATTATCGATAGTCACAGGTGAGGTGCCAGAGGACTGGAGGTTGGCAAATGTTTTGTCACTGTTTAAGAAGGGCGGTAACAACAAACCAGGGAACTATAGACCGGTGAGCCTGACCTCAGCGGTGGGCAAGTTGTTGGAGGGAATCCTGAGGGACAGGATGTATATGTATTTGGAAAGGCAAGGACTGACTGCACCTTGCAAAATGTCACGATCACAGAGGACGAAGTGCTCGATGTCTTTAAATGGTTAAAGGTGGATAAATCCCCAGGACCTGTTCAGGTGTACACAATAACTCTATGGAAGCTAGAGAAATGATTGATGGGCCTCTTGCTGAGATATTTATAAAATTGATAGTCACAGGTGAGGTGCCAGAAGACTGGAGTTTGGCCTACGTGGTTCCACTGTTTAAGAAGGGCGGTAAGGACAAGCCAGAGAACAATAGACCGGTGAGCCCGACCTCAGTGGTGGGCAATTTGTTAGAGGGAAACCTGAGGGACAGGATGTACATGTATTTGGAAAGGCAAGGACTGATTAGGGATAGTCAACATGGCTTTGTGCGTGGGAAATCATGTCTTTCAAACATGATTGAGTTTTTTGAAGAAGAAACAAAGAAGATTGATGAGGGCAGAGCAGTAGATGTGATCTATATGGACATCGGTAAGGTGATTGGCAAGATTCAAACAAGGGCTGCAGATGCTGGAAACCAGATTCTAGATTAGAATGGTACTGGAAAAGCACATCAGTCCAGGCAGCATCCGTCGTGCACGAAAATTGACGTTTCGGGCAAACGCCCTTCACCAAGAGTAGAGGCAGAGTGCCTGTAGGGTGGAGAGATAAATGAAAGATAGGTAGGTAGGACAGGTCATGGGGACAGTGCTGAGCTGGAAGGCTGGAGGTGGGATGAGGGGGAGAGGAGAAATGAGGAAACTGGTGGAGTCCACATTGATGCCCTGGGATTGAAGTGTTCTGAGGCAGAAGACTAGGCATTCTTCCTCCAGGCATCAGATGGTGAGTCAGCGGCGGTGAAGGAGGCCAGGACCTCTATGTTCTCGGCTGACTGGGAGGGAGAGTTGAAATGTTGGACCACAGGGTGGTGTGGTTGATTGCTGCGGGTGTCCCGGAGATGATCCCTAAAGCGCTCTGTTAGGAGGCGTCCAGTCTCCCCAATGTAGAGGAGACCGCATTGGGATCAACGGTTACAATAAATGATATTGGTGGATGTTCAGGTAAAATTTTGATGGATGTGGAAGGCTCCTATGGGACTTTGAGGAGAAAGTGAGTCTGCAGATGCTGGAGATCAAAGTTGAAACTTTATTGCTGGAACAGCACAGCAGGTCAGGCAGCATCCAGGGAACAGGAGATTCGACGTTTCGGGCACAGGCCCTTCTTTCCTGAAGAAGGGCCTGTGCCCGAAACGTCGAATCTCCTGTTCCCTGGATGCTGCCTGACCTGCTGTGCTGTTCCAGCAATAAAGTTTCAACTCCTATGGGACTTTGGCTGGAGATGAGGGAGGAGGTGTTGGCTCAGGTTTTGCAATTCCTGCAGTGGCAGGGGAAGGTGCCAGGATGGCAGGGTGGGTTGTAGGGGGACGTGGACCTGACCAGGTCGTCATGGAGGTAATGGTCTTTAGGGAAGGCGGAAAGGAGTGGCGAGGGAAATATATCCCTGGTGGTGGGGTCCGTTTGGAGGTGGTGGAAACGTCGGCAGATGATTTGGTTTATGCGAAGGTTTGTAGGGTGGAAGATGAGCACCGGGGGGGTTCTGTCCTTGTTACAGTTGGAGGGGTTGGGTTTGAGTGCGGAGGGGCGGGATGTGGATGAGATGCGTTCGAAGGCATCTTTAACCATGTGGGAAGGGAAATTGCTGTCTCTGAAGAAGGAGGCCATCTGGTGTGTTCTGTGGTGGAACTGGTCCACATGGGAGCAGATACGGGGGAGGCAGATGAATTGGGAATATGGGATTGAAGTTTTGCAGGAGGTAGGGTGAGCAGAGGTGTGATCCAGGAAGCAGTGGGAGTTGGTGGGTTTATAAACAATGTCAGTGTCAAGTCGGTCGTCATTAATTGAGATATCGAGGTCCAGGAAGGGGAGAGAGGTGTCAGAGATGCTCCAGGCAAACATAAAGGCAGGATGGAATGTGTTGGTGAATTTGATGAATTGCTCAACCTCCTTGTGGGAGCACGAGGTGGCGCCAATGCATTCATCAATATAGTGGAGAAAGAGATGGGGAGTGATGCCGGTGTAACTACGTAAGATGGACTTTTCTACGTCGCCAACAGAGACAGGCACAGCTGTGGTCCATATGGGTGCCCATGTCTACCCCTTTTGTCTGGAGGAAGAGGGAGGATTCAAAGGACAAATTGTTGAGGGTGACGACCAGTTCAGCCAAACGAATGAGAGTGTCGGTGGAACGGTGTTGTTGGGGACGTCGGGAGAGGAATAAATGGAGGGCTTGGAGGCCATGGTCATGGTGGATGGAGATGTAGAGGGATTTGATATCCTTGGTGAAGATGAGGCGTTGGGGGCCGGGGAAAGTGAAGTCTTGGAGGAGGTGGAGGGGTGGGTTGTGTCCCGAACGTATGTGGGGAGTTCCTGGACTGGGGGGGGGGGGTTAGGACAGTGTGGACGTAGGTAGAGATGTGTCCAGTGGGGCAGAAACATGCTGAGATAATGGGTCGGCCAGGGTGGTCAGGCTTGTGGATCTTGGGAAGGAGGTAGAATCGGGCAGAGCGGGGTTCCCGGACTATGAGGTTCGAAGCTGTGGGTGAGAGATCTCCTGAGGTGATGAGGTTCTGTATGGTCTGGGAGATGACGGTTTGGTGATGGGGTGGGGTCATGGTCGAGGGGGTGGTGGGAAGAGGTGACTTCTTTATGGCGTCTGGCTTCAGCAGTGTAGAGGTCAGTGCGCCAGACTACCACTGCACCCCCTTTGAATGCTGTCTTAATAGTGAGGTCGGGATTGGAACAGTGGGAGTGGAGGGCTGCACGTTGTGAGGGTGAGAGGATGGAATGGGGGAGGGGGCGTAGACAGGTTGAGGTGGTTAACATCCCAGCGGCAAATGGAAATGAAGAGGTCAAGGGCGGGTAATAGGCTGGCACGGGGTGTACAGGTAGATCGAGCGTGTTGGAGGTGGGTGAATGGGTCCTCGGAAGGTGGACTGGAGTACTGATTGTAAATGTGAGCACGGAGGTGGCAGAAGAAGTGTTTGACATCACGGCGTGTATTAAATTCATTGATGTGTGGGAAGAGGGTGATACAGGTGAATCCTTTGCCGTGGACTGATCTTTCATCCACCGTATGGGGCAGGTCTGGAGGGGTAGTGAAAACTCGGCAGGGCTGGGAGCTGGGAATCGGTGTGGGGTATTGAGATGGGAGTGGGGGCGGAGGATGTAACGGAGTTGGCGTGGTGGGGGGGAATGTGGGTGGAGTCATGAGCAGGGGTGGAGTTCGTCTCAGGGTTCTGGGGCGGGGATGGTGACAAGGTTCCCCATGGGAGACTGATTATCAAGGTTAGATCTCACGGAATACAGGGAGAACTCGTCATTTGGATACAGAACTGGCTCAAAGGTAGAAGACAGAGTGTGATGGTGGAGGGTTGTTTTTCAGATTTGAGACCTGTGACCAGTGGAGTGCCACAAGGATCGGTGCTGGGTCCTTTACTTTTCGTCATTTACATAAATGATTTGGATGTGAGCATAAGAGGTACAGTTAGTAAGTTTGCAAATGACACCAAAATTGCAGGTGTAGTGGACAGTGAAGAGGGTTTTCTCAGATTATAACAGGATCTCGAATAGATGGGCCAATGGACTGAGAAGTGGCAGATGGAGTTTAATTCAGATAAATGCGAGGTGCTGCATTTTGGGAAAGCAAATCTTAGCAGAACTTATACACTTCATGGTAATGTCCCAGGGGGTGTTGCTGAACAAAGAGGCCTTGTTCATAGCTCCTTGAAAGTGGAGACGCAGGCAGATAGGATAGTGAAGGAGGCGTTTGAGATGCTTTCCTTTATTGGTCAGAGTATTGTGTACAGGAGTTGGGAGGTCATGTTGCGGCTGTACAGGACATTGGTTAGGCCACTGTTGGAATATTGCGTTCAATTCTGGTCTCCTTCCTATCGGAAAGATGTTGTGAAACTTGAAAGGGTTCAGAAAAGATGTGCAAGGATTTTGCAAGGGTTGGAGGATTTGAACTATAGGGAGACGCTGAACAGGGTGGGGCTGTTTTCCCTGGAGCGTCAGAGGCTGAGGGGTGACCTTATAGAGGCTTACAAAATTATGAGGGGCATGGATAGGATAAATAGACAAAGTTTTTTTCCCTGGGGTCGTGGAGTCCAGAACTAGAGGTCATAGGTTTAGGGTGAGACGGGAAAGATATAAAAGAGACCTAATGGGCAACTTTTTCATGCAGACGTGTATGGAGTGTGTTGCCAGAGGAAGTGGTGGAAGCTGGTACAATTGCATATTTAAGAGGCATTTGGATGGGTATATGAATAGGAAAGTTTTGGAGGGATATGGGCCGGGTACTGGCAAGTGGGATTAGATTGGATATCTGGTCGGCATGCACAGGTTGGACTGAAAGTTCTGTTTCCATGCTTTACATCTCGATGATTCTATGATTCGATGTGTACCAGTCCCTATTTATCAAGGCCGCTTGTTACATTCTAATGGATCTCCAGAAAACATTTGAATTATTTTACAGACAAAATATAGTTCGGCTTTAACATGACTATGCTGACTCTCTGTGAAGCTTTTCTATATGGCCTGCAGTCCCTTCCTTAATAACAGACTCTCACAGATTCCCAGCAATCATGGTTAGGCTAGGTGGTTCCCGCTTTTAGTCTCGCTCGTTTCTTGAAGACAGGCGCCACATTGGAGGGTCTCCAGTTTCACTGGAACACTCCTTTAATCCAGAGAGTTATGGAATATTTCACACAGTGCCACCTGCCACTCTGTGTCCACTTTTCTTAAAACCAGCTATGAATTGTTGATGATCTGTTTACCCTTGGTCTCATCTGTTTGAGAAATGTCTTGTTCCTTTTGTTAGTTCTGGATCTTCCCTCCTATTACCATTTCGTTTATACCATTGAAATACTTACAGTACCTTCACCTGTGAGGAACGAAGTAAAATATTGGTGTAAATTACCTTTCTGTTCCCTGTATCCAGTTCCCCAGTCACACACTCCAAATGTCTTGAATGTACTTCCTGACTTCCTTTCTTCCAAAGATCACACACACCTCTTGAACCCTTCTTACATACATGGAAAAGCTCGTGCTGCTTGTTTTTATATTTCTTGCCAATTTGCTTACATCACATCTTTTCTTCCCTTTTCTTTGATTTCAATATTCATACAGTCTTACCGCATACAAACAGAATCTTTGGTCCAACTTCTCCATGCCGGCCAGGTTTTCCAAACTAAACTAATCCCATCTTCGTGCATTTGGCACATAGGCCTATAAGCGGTTTCCATTCATATGTTTGTCCGAATGTCTTTCAAATGTTGGAGCTGTACTTGCAGCTGCCAGTGTTCCTCTGGCAGCGCATTCCATAAACACGTCACCCTCTGTGTAAAATCAATTGCCTCTTCCTCCCTTTTAAATCTCCCCTATTCCACCATAAACCTATGGTTCTCTGATTTAATTTTCCTATCCGTGGAAAAGACCTTGGCTTTTCGCCCTATCCATGCCTCCCCTGAATTTGTACATTTCTATAATGTCACCCATCAATCTCCTACACTCCATCTGATACTAACTTCAAGAACAAGCATTTAAAGATCAGCACTGCAAGTTTGAAGCAATGTTAAAAGTGACAGATAAACAGCACTCAGCCCAAACTGCAGACTGTTATTTGTTTTTTTTATTTATGTTACAATACTGAGGCAGCATGAAAATCTTACTATTGCTAATAAGCCATCAAGCACATGAATTCCTTTGTCTGTCGGCGGTGATGATTTCTACAGTGAAAATGTATCTCTGACCAGATCTATATAATACCATATGTTCAACATTTTCCCTCCTGGCCTCCCTATGACCTTGTGTGGTTGTGTCTTCTTTATCTTGCACTCAATAGAGAGAACTCCTTTCCCCCATTCACATCTTAATGTAAACTCATTTTATACCATCTTCTCGTTCACCACCGCTAAAAGCCTGTTTATCTGTTGTCGCACCCTCTTTTCCCTGTCACCTATCCCCCACCTCTGGCAAGGGACTAAAATGCCCAGTTTCCAATCATTTTTCTGAGGAAATGTCAGACTGGACTTGAAACGCTAACTCTGTTTCTCTGTCTCTGTAAATGCTTCCAGACCTGCTGAGTTTCTCCAGAAATGAATAAGCACAGCACAAATTTTCAATTAAACAAATATCTATGAATACTGGAAATTAAAATGCACAAATTGCTGTAGAAAGTGGGAGCTTTGTCGCAGGATCACTGGATCCGAAAGATGAACTCAGCTTTCATTTCACAAGATGCAGCCAGACTTGCTTAGTTTCTTCAGCAATTTCTGTTTTTGAACATTTTCGAAAGACATGTGTCGAATCTGCTCAAAAGGTCTGTCCAGCACAGAGCGCTTTACATTGGGAAGGGAACAAAAACGCAAAGTGCACAAGTTCATTGGCTCTAAAACGACATAAGGCTGACATCGCTGACACGACAGAGGTCTTAATCATGACCAGGGAGAAAAACAGAGGAAAAGAAAAGCATTCACTTGAAACACAGGAGATGGTATTACGGGAAAGGAAACGTTTCAGATTAATATATTAAAGTATCTGTGTAATGTAACAAATTGGAGGCGTGACGTCGGTGTGAGACCCTCATCAGAATGCGATTATGAAACTGGATGTGTTCGCACATCAGAAACCAGGTTAGGTCACTGAGTACAGAGCTGATAGGTGAACGGGTCTCAGTGTGAACTGGGGGAAAGTCAGAAGAATTGATTTGCAGATATTGCAGCTCACACCGCAGAATTGCGTTCAATCACAATCCATAACTTTTCCTCCAGGATAATCCATGACACTACCATTATCATCAAGCCGACTAATGGTTCACTGCCGAATTTGGGTGAACATGCCAATGTCAGAACCATGTGTATCTAAACCTGATAACAACCGATTAACGCTACCGCACTTGGCTGGTTACATTATAAACAGCAGACCTACCATCTGGTGGAGAGGGGGAAATGATCCCAAGACAAACAGATAAGATCGAAACTCTGCAGTCAAGCCACATCCTGTCATCAATGGCGATGGATTAATAAACAACTTAAAGGAAGAGGGGACTCCACAAATATCCCTAGCCCTGTCCATCAGTGTAAAAGACAAGGATGCAGTATCTGCACCATCCTCAGCCAGGAGTATTGAGTCGATAATCCAACTTACCCTCCTCGTGATGCCCACAGAATCCCAGATGCCAGTTTTAAACCAATTCGATTCGCTGCACATGACATGAAGAAACAGCTGAACACAGTAGATATTACAAAGGCAATGGACCCGGACACCATTCCTGCAATGGGAATCAAGATTGTACTGCACGACAAGCCGTGTCGCTGGGGAAGCTGATTCAATCCAGCTCAACTCTGACATCTGCCTGGCCACGTGAAAAGTTCCTCAACTATACCCAGTCCCATAACAAGGGAATGACTACAGTCTGACCATTTACCACGCCCTCGGTCCCGTCGCGATCATCACATTGGTGGGAGTTCTTTTTGACAGAACTGTCAAGCAACACAGGAATAATGTGCGCAGTGTGGTTTCCGATAGATCCCCATGTGAGATGGTGCTGTTGTGCAAATGTCACTGGATTACTGATCCATACCAGGATAATGCTCTGGCAGCTTGTGGAAGTTGAAAACAATTAATAAAATATCGAGACATAAAACCTGGTGCCAGTAATATTGACCTTGAATCTAATGTCCATTGTAAACATCTGTCCCTTCCCCAATGTACTTTCAGCAAGTGAATCTCCCGTGCTTCCTAGTCTGGTCTACAAGTGTCTCCAGACACACAGACATGTGTTAAACTGTACAATGGTCTCTGAAACGGCCAAGCAAGACACTCAATTGAATCAAATTACTGTGAGTTCTTAAAGGATAAAACCAGACAGAACACCAGCAACGAGTTTTGGAAAAGGGAAAGGGAAACACAGTCCTTTCAACCATCTTCCTAATGTTTAAGAGCTTGTGACAACAATGATAGAGCTTTCGCGCACACTGCACAGAAACATCAGGAAGGGAGCAGGGCATTAGACACTTTTGGCTTTTCCTGTTCTAGCTCATGGAGACATGTTCACTTTTATAACCCTAGTTAATGCATTCTTCAGAAACTCATCACTTCCTTTCTTCTGCTGCTCAATGATTGACCGTCCAAACCATGCAATCACATAAGCACTGATTCTGCACTTTCATAAATACAGCACGACCTACATTAGTCCCACTTTCCAATACGCGTCACATATCCATGTATGCCATGACACTTCAAGGGCATGACCATGTGTTTATTAACAGTTGTGAGGTTACCTGTGCCAACTGCCCTCTCAGGAAGTGAATTCCTGACCCCAACAGCCTCTGGATGAAAACCAATCCTCAAATCCTCACTAACCATCAAACCCTTCGCTTTAAAATGGCACTCCCTTGTTCTTCGCCCTTTGACTGAAAGGAACAGCTGCTGTCTATCCATCCTGTCCATGCCCCTGGTAATCTTCTCCTTCTGCAGCACATCCCTCTCAGCCTTCTGAGAAAGTAAACAACCCGAGCTGATCTACTCCATCCAAGGGAACATCCTGGTGAATCTCCACTGCACCCTCTCCAAAGAAATCACATACTTCTTGTAATGTGGCTCCCAGAACTGTACATAGTTTTCCATTTGGCCTAACCAAAGTTCCACATAGCTCTTATAATTTGTGTCTCCATGAATAAAGGCTATGTTTATGGTCGCTATGCTTTGTCAACTTGTGCATTAACCTGATTAATCACATTCAGGGATATGTGGAGAAGCACCCTCTGAGCTTCCTAGTGTGCTGCTATTCATTGAGTCCTCCCCTGTCTGGTTCCTTCTTCCAAAGTACATCACCTCATATTTATCAGGGTTACATTCCATCGGCCATGATCCACCCATTTGATCATTCCATCTGTATCTTCCTATCATATTAGGCCTTCCTCCTCACTGCCAACCAACCAGCCAAACTTTGTGTCAAACGCAAAATGATTTATCACTCACCCCAACACCTCCATATTCACAGCTGCATCATTTATGAATACTACAAATAATAAGGTTGAAAATCACACAACACCAGGTTATAATCCAACAGTTTTTTTTCCGACGCACTAGCTTTCGCAGCGCTGCTTCTTCATCACGTGATTATGACTTTGAAAGTTCGTGCCTCCAAATAAACTGTTGGACTTTCATCTAGTGTTCTGCAATTTGCCAAAGCCAGTCCAATACTGGCATCTCCGAATCACAAATAATATGGGACACAGCACTGATCCCTGTGGTACACGATTGGATACCAGTCTCCAGTCAAACAAACAGACTTCTACCAGCAGACCTTCTGTCTCCTACCACTAAGTTGATTTGGATGCAACTTGGCAAGTCACTAATGAGTCCGACCTGTTCCCTGGTTATTCTGTTACACTTGACGTACCTGTAGAATATCTCGGGATTCTCCCTAATCTTGTCCTGCCAGCAGGTTTCCATGTTGCTGTGTTCGTCAGTCCCCTTCAAATGAAGAATTGCCTTCTTATTGCAGTCTGAAATGGCCTATCATTTACCTGCCATTATTTGCCGTAAATGTAGAGTAGACAACCAGAGAAAAATCCTGTTTATTTCCTCCTTGTCATTTGTTCAGTGACTTTTCTAAATTTCACTATGATCACCTCTCATTCTTCGAAACTCTAAAGAACACAGGCCGAGTTTCCAGATCAGGCAATCTCGCCATTTGAGGGATTAATCTGGAGAATGTCCATTGCACATCCTCGGTGGTCAGTATATTCTTTCTCAGATTGGGTCAATACTCTATGTACAGTCTCATTAGAAAGCTGTGAAACTGCTTCAACATGTCCTTCCAACTATGTTCTAATTCTCTTCAGTGAAGGCGAACCTGACTTTAACTTTCCACTTCTATATATTCCTCCAATTACCATTCACATTACTTTATTTATGAATTCACTGCATGAGTTCTTATAAAAAGCCTTCTGAAAATCGAAATATGCCATTTCTATGTTGTAATAAACAAGTTCAAATCATTCTGAAGTTTTTCAAGTATGTCAGACTCTATCAGTGTATACTGATTTTCTACAATGTTGCTGTTAAATTAGAAATATCCAATATCTGATCCTGTTTAATAGATTCCATCAGTTTCCCTATAGATGTCAAGTTAATTGGTCTGCAGTTCTCCACACTATCTCTTCTTCCCTTTGCAGATGCTTGAATCCCTTCCATTAACCTAGAATGCTTGGAACACATTTACTAACTTCCAGCCTCTGCAGAATGTACGGGAAAATAAAACAGTCAGCGACAGCACAATTAATGCGTCTGTTGCTGATTTATTTCTAATATTTTGATACGAAGTACAACTGGCTCATCAGACTTAGCAATGCTCAATCCAGCTACAATGCAACTATGCTAGCCTTCAACTGTTACCTTGTTACTAATATGAATTGACTTTATGTCTTCAGTTCCACAAGTTCCATGTGATCATTTGGTATTTCTCAGCGATTTTCTGGATCTTCCTCCGTGTTGACAGATGCAAAGTACCTGGTTACTTTCTTGGCCATTTCCCTGTTCTCCACAATAACCTCTCCTCTCCCGATTACAAAATTCCACATTTGACCTCGCTTTTATTTTGTTTTCTTTGCATACAGATTGTAGATTTATGCAGTCTTTATGTTCTTCTTTCACAGAATCATTAAAAGCCCACAAGTATGGAAAAGGCCCTTGGGCCCAACAAATCCACCCTGCCCCTGCGAAGAGGAACCACCCAGACCCACTCCCGTTCGATTCTACACTTTGCGACGTATGCACCTAATCTACACATCCCTGAACACTTTTGGAAAATAGGCATTTCCAATTCAGCTAACCTGTAAATCTTTGGACTGTGGGAGAAAACCGGAGCACCCGGAGGAAACTCACGCAGACACGGGGAGAATATGCAACCTCCACACAAACAAATTTCTGAGAATTCTCCGGTTTCCACAATGTCTAGAATTCTTCTGAACTCACTTCCTTTGATTAATATAATCTTTAATTTATTATGTTAACCTTCATTAAGTCACTTGCCCTTTCTTCGGTGATTCTACCTTAAAGAAAGGGCCAAGCCAGATGGTGGAGTGCCCGATATCTGATCCCTCCTCCATCACACCCCCTCTCCCCCGCCAAGTGGGGAGGACCCTGGTATGAGCCGGAGTGGACCTGGACGTGTCGTCTGGAGATTCCGTGACATCCATGTCCCTCCAACTGAGTAAAAAACAATGTTCAGTGAAGGGCAATTCTCACTTTTACCACTCTGTCGGTTCTCACAATTTTCTCCCTCCCAAAACAACAAATATCTCATTGCAGAGAGATACAGACACAACAATATTCAGAGACATATGTAAACACGCTAATATACTGACACGAACAGTGCATACACGGAGATAGAACCGCACAAAAGCGGTGGCATACGGAGACATAGACAGTCGCCCACAAATAGATACAAGCACAAGTAAAACGCACAGGCTAATACACAGATGAACCGATGTCAGCACATACATGCACAAACACATAGACACATGAACAAACACACACAAGTGTACACACGGACCCATAGAGACACAGACACTAGTGCTTATAAGACAGAGATAGATAGGTTTTTGATGAGTAAGCATGTCAAGAGTAACAGAGAGTAATCAGGAGAATGATGTTGAGAAATCTCTAAGTCAGTATTAAATGGCATTCAGAGTCGATGGGCCGAATGGCCTAATTCTGCGTTTTTAATGCTCGTGTGGTGTCATGCTATCAGTTATTCTCTTCCTGGGACAGGAGCAGAGAATGAGTTTAATACATATTTGATTGAAAAGAATCAGTGGTAATATTGGACAGGTTTAGAGGGCTGAATAGTTTATGTCTATGCCTAATTATTATGTCCTTGTATTTCAAAAGAGGTCGCGATTTCATGTTAGGTTAACACATTTTAAAATAACAGGTCCCACATTGAAATACGGTCGCCCCTTTCACTTTAGTGTTGTACTATTTGTAGGGTCCTCATCCTCAGGGAGCTGTGAAGACTCGGTTTTTGAAGATATTCAAGGCTGAGCTCCACTGATCTTTGCTGGACAGGACAGTCAATATTTATTGAGAACAGACAGGAGACGGATGGTCAAACACAATCGGATCAGTCATGAGCATTCTGACTAGTGGCGCCGAATGACCAACGGCTGCCCCTACCCCATGTGTTGCTCCCTCAATCCACCCTCGAGGCTGTTACGGAGACATGCTGCTGTCCCTACACCATGTGTCGTTCCTTCAAGCCACCCTTCGATGCAGTTACAGAAATATACTGCTGGCCCTACCCAATGTGTTGTTCCCTCAATCCACCCTCGATGCTGTTACAGGGATATACTGCTGCCATTACCCTATGTATTGTGCCCTCCATCCACCCCTCGACGCTGTGACAGAGATAGGGGGCCTTCTCATTCAGCCAGTCATTATCGCTACCATGAGACTGGAGGAAACCATTCTGCCTATTTAACGAGTTACAGAGGAAAATAGAACTAATCATTTTAGCTCATGGAGTACATTTTACTGCACAGGAGGCCATTTAAACTGCGTGAGTTGCTACACAGGAGGTTGTTGCTAACAGGAAATAGAGTAGGGATAAATGCTTATTTTCACATTACAAAGCTATAACAGGTGGAGTGCCTCAGAAATCACTTTGGGATCATCAACGATCAATATCTGTATCAAAGATCTGGAGGAAGGGACTGGATATATTAGAGCCTAATTAGTTTAAACATCAAGCTGGTTATCCAGTATGTCATCAAATTGAGGTCGTGTGTCATCACTGTGATATAGGCAAAGGGAGGTTAGTGAGCAAACCTTATCCAGATATAGCAAAATGTGAGTTGTCTATTTTGGATGGAAGTATAAAATAATGGTTAACAATTTAAGTGGAGAGAGATTGCAGAACTCTGATACAGACGGTATTCATGATCCTGGTACACGAATCATATGTAGTTAGTCTGCACTTGCTGTAAGTGATTTGAAAGCTAAGTGGAATAATTGTATTTCTGGCAAAGGGTACCAAGTTTAATCAGGAATGTTTTACTGCATCTGTACCGGTAAAAGTGAGAAGTGCAGATGCTGGAGTTCAGAGTCGAACAGTGTGAGGCTTGAAAAGCACAGACAATCAGGCAGCATCCGAGGAGCAGGAAAATTGGCGTCACGGGTATAAGTCCTTCATCAGGAATATGCCTGTAACATCGAGACTCCTGTTCGTTGAGTGTGCCTGACCTGTTGTGATTTTTCAGCTTCACATTTTACGAGTCTACATCTGTAGAGGGCATTGCTAAGACCACATCTGGCACATTATGTGGAGTTTTGATCCCTTAACCTAAAGACAAAGTTTTAGAAGCTTATCAACGATGTTTTTTTCACACTTTCCTGGAATGAAAGCCTTTTGTTCTGAAACATTATCAGTTTGGGACTTCGATGAGAAATCCTTTTGAAGCATATACAACTTTGAGAAAAGTCAGCTGGATGCATATTTTCTCTTCTCAGGGAGACAAAAACTATCGAATACATATTAAGAATAAAGTGTATTATTTTAGCACAGTTATTATAAAGACATCAAACGATTTTTAAAAGTTAAGCATATACATACAAATGATCGCTGGGACCAAGTCCAGCGAGGGAAGGGATCCAGTTGGATCGGTGCAGCGATCAAGTGTATTTAGTGCAGGGATCCAGTACAATGACTGGGGAGATCGAGCTCAATTATCACTGAGATCAAGTAGAGCGAGTGAATGGATCCAGTCGGACCAGCGCAGTGATCCAGTGGATTTAGCGCAGGGATTCAGTAGGATGACTGGAGGTATCGAGTTCAAGTATCACTGGGATCAAGTCCAGCGAGGGAAGGGATCCAGTTGGACCGGTGCAGTGATCAAGTGGATCTAGCACTGGGGATCTAGCATGATGACTGGGGGGATCGAGTTCGATGATCGCTGGGATCAAGTCCAGCTTCCTCATTTCCGCTCCCCCCAATATGACCCCACCCAATCTTTATAATATGGCATTTCCATGACTGATGCGCCGAGCCTGCACATCCCTGGACATTATGGGTAATTTAGCGTGGCCAATCCACCTAACCTGTGCATCTTGGGACTGTGGGAGGAAATTGGAGACTGTAATTGAACACGAATCTCTGGCACTGTGAGGCAGCATTGCCAACCACTGAGCTACCCAGTGTGGGCAACACAACTTGCCTGCATATTTCAGCGCTTGAAAAGTGACATTTGAGCAGGGAGGTTCCATAAGACCCAGACCTGTCAATGAGCGACAAGAGAAGGGCATTGAGATCTTGAAAGGCTTGGTCAGGAACAGGAGCAGGACATGCACGCCATCGAGACTATAGTGTAGGAACACCAAGAGGACATTCAGCTCAGCGAGTGTATAAATCAGGAACAGAATGTGCCCAATCAGCTCCTCATGTCTCTTTCACAGCAATTAGCACAGATCTTTTACAGCCTTGCGCCTGTTACACAGGTATTGTGAATGGAAATTTTGAGGTTATAGAAAGCAAAGAAATTATAATAACCAAATTCATTAGGGAATGAAAAGTTGTGAGAAATCTATTGGTATTGAAAACAAATTATTAGAGTCCATTATGAAGGAATTAATAACAAGAAATTTTCAACGTCAAGCCAGAATCCAGGACAGCTGAAAATGTCTTGCTGGAAAACCGCAGCAGGTCAGGCAGCATCCAGGGAACAGGAGAATCGACGTTTCGGGCATAAGCCCTTCTTCAGCTTACGCCCGAAACGTCGATTTTTCCTGTTCCCTGGATGCTGCCTGACCTGCTGCGCTTTTCCAGCAACACATTTTCAGCTCTGATCTCCAGCATCTGCAGTCCTCACTTTCTCCCAGAATCCAGCACAGTCAACATAGTTTTATGAAGAATAAATCATGTTTGAATGATTTGACTAGCTTTCTTAAAAATGTGACAAACAAATAACCAACAAAATTTACAACCCAGGAACAGGCCCTTCGGCCTTCCAAGCCTGAGCCGGTCCAAATGTACTGTCTAAACCTTTTGGTCAATTCCTAAGATTCTGTATCCCTCTCTCCCCACCTACTCATGCATCTGTCCAGACGCATCTTAAATGAATCTACCGTGCCTGCCTCTACCACCTCTGCTGGCAACGCCCACCACCCGCTGTATGAAGTACCTGCTGCGTGTATCCCCCTTAAACGTTCCACCTCTCACCATGAAAGCTTGACCTGTCGTTATTGAATCCTTCGCCCTGGGAAAAAGAGCTTGTCTCTATCCACCCAGTCTATACCCTTCATGCTTTTGTAAACCTCAATCAGGTCCCCACTCAATCTCCCTTTTTCTAATGAAAATAAACCTAAACTACTCAACCTTTCTTCATAGCGAGCACCTTCCATACCAGGCAACATCCTCGAAAACCTTCTCTACACCCTCTCCAAAGCGTCCATATTCTTTTGGTAATGTGTCGACCAGAACTGTACACAGTATTCAAAATGCGGCCGAACCAATGTCTTGTACAATGTTAACATGACTTGTCAGCTCTTATACTCAATACCCGTCCAATGAAGGCCAGTGTACTATATGCCTTCTTGACCACTCTATCCACCTGTGCAGCAAACTTCAGGGTACAATGACCTGCACTCCCAGATCTCTCTGCCCATCAACTTTTCTCAAGGCTCTTCTTTATTGTATAGTTTGCTCTCGAATTAGTCTTGCCTGTATGCATCACCTCACATTTGTCTGGATTGAACGCCATCTGCCAATTTTCCGCCCAACTCTCCAGTCTATCTACATCCTCCTATATTCTCTGACAGTCCCTTATGCATTCTGCTACTCCACCAACCTTCATATCATCTGCAAACTTGCTGATCATACCAACAGTGCCCTCTTCCAGAATATTTACATATATTACAAACAACAATGGCCCCAATACTGACCCCTGTAGTACACCACTGGTCACCTTTCTCCAATTCGAGAAACTAACTTCAACTACTACTCTGTCTCCTGTTTCTCAACCAGTTCTTTATCCACCTGACTAGAACACCCTGCACACCATATGACTACTATTTCTCCATTAGTCTACCACGGTGAACCTTATCAAACGCCTTATAAAGTCCATGTGTATGACATCAACAACCCTTCCTTCCTCTATCAACTTGGTCACTTCCTTGAAGAACTCTATTAATTTGGTAAGGCACGATCTCTCCTGCACAAATTCATGTTGACTATCACTGACAAGCCCATTCTTTTCTAAATATGAATGGATCCTATTCCTCAGTACCTTCTCCAGCAACTTTCCCACCACTGATATCAAGTTCAATGGTCTGTAGTTGCCCGGAATATCCCTAGTACACTTCTTGTACAGGGGACAACATGAGCAATCCTCCAGTCCTCCAGTACCTCACATGTATTTAAGGATGCCACAAAGATATCTGTCAGGGCCTCTCTCACCTCCTTCAGCAATCTGGGGATTTGTCCACCTTAAAACCTCTAGCGTACCCAACACACCTTCCTTACTTATGTCAACATGGTGCAGACTAATCAAATTTCTATCTCTAATCTCAACATTCGTCATGTTCCTCTCTTCAGTGAGCACTGATGCAAAGTAATCATTCAGAATCTCACCAATTCTTTCAGGTTCGACACACAGCCTTCCTTCATTATCTTTTAGTGGACCAATCCTTTCTCTAGTTACCCGCTTGCTTCTTATATAAGAATAAGATGCTTTGGGATTCTCCTTAATTGTGCTCGTTAAATCCATGTCATGTCAACTTTTAGCCCGCTGATTCCTCGTTTAAGTGACGGGTAATGGGGTTCATCTAGATGTAATATATCTCGATGCCCAGACAGCAGTGTGTAATGTGCCTCACAACAGATTAATATGCAAGACAAGGCCACATGGGGAAAGGAAAGATTTATTTACTAAGAGAGATAATGGGATAAGCAATAATAAGTACGATATGGAGCCGCTGGTTTTGGACTGGGCCGGACAATGTCAAAATTCGCACGACAGTCGGTTAGAGTCCAACGGGTTTATTTGAAAACACAAGCTTCCATAGCGTTGCTTCTTCGTTAAGTCTTAGAGAGAGATGAAGACCTTAGACGCAGAAGTTATAAGGAAAAGATCAAAGGATTGTACAACTCATGTGCATGAATGGTACACACATAAGATGGCTCTTAAATCCTTAATCACTTAGAATCGAGGTGTAGGTTTTGATTGATGGATATGCAAATCGCAGACTTTATCGATGTAAAGGAGGTGACGCCTCCGATCAGGCAATGTATTTCAGTAGTGAGGTCTTGTTTGGAGTTTGTCTGTGTCTTCATCTGGAGTCAGACTGGGTTTGTTCCGAGTTCAGGAGTTCATAAAATACCACATTGACTGACTGTCTCCAAATTGTATGTTTTTGGAACAAAATAAAGCGTATCTGCAAATACAAATGCAAATTCACGCCGCAGATTTGTATGTGCATACGTGTGTGTGCGTCTACATGTGTGTGAGGGGGTGTGCTTGTGTGAGGGGGAGAGAGAGAATGTGTGCAAGTGAGAGAGACTGAGGGGTAGTGTGTGTGTGAGTGCGGGATGAATATATAGTGGGTTTGGGTGTGCCTGCGTGTGACAGAGCAGAGTGTGCATGTGCGCATGTGAGACAGGGGGAGTGTGAGTGTGTGTGTGTGTATGTGTGTGTGTGGAGCGGATAGGGAGAGTGTGCATGAGTCTATGCAACGGGGACAGTGAGAGTGTGTGTTTGTCCAGGCGAAAACACAAACGGATACCGCAGATCCCTTTCCCCACAGGCACTCACTCCATGGTTTCAGAGCTTCCCCTCTCTGCAGCCTCTGTTCCATTTGTTGTGCATGTTACACACCCAGATACTGTAACTACAGTCCCCATGCTCCATCCCGAGTTGGGTCACCAAATCCTCAGGTCTCCCTGAATGTCTGAGGCAGCTCACAGCACAACCTCCAGAAAACCATCCCCACCACCTCCACTAACTTTTCAATAACAGGGGTCAGTCAGACGCCCCTCAGCTACAAGACTTATGGACTGACCAGACCCCTCAAAATATTTTAAAAAGGTAGCCGAGACCCTAACTTTTCGTTATTTTAATTGTAGATGTGAACTGTGTGTTCCACAAATGTTGCAACTGGTCAACCTACTCAACGTTAAGTAATATGTAATCCATTCAAACAATCCAGTTAAAACACAATCAAACAGATGAACAATTTGAGATAGCTTCTCAATTGGAACACTTACACAAACAATAGATACAGTGCCTTCTACTAATTAACTGTGCTAATACTGTCCCATAAACATGTTCCTTGACACAAAGGTACATTCAAACACAGATTCTTAACTGCAGTTCTCCAATCCAGGAAGAAGCATCTTCAAGAGAGGTTTCACAGAGAGGGGCAGCTCGAGATCATGTATTGAAGCTTCCAACCCGCCTGGGACATCGAGCAGCTTCTGAAAGCTGCAGCTGAAATCAAAATGAGAAGATCTGGTCTGGGAGAGCTGGACACTGCCCTACATTTGTTACCACTGTTTTAATAAAACCTAAAGGCCTCTTCAGTTAGTTACTTCAGCCGTTTTCAGTAGGCAGTTAGGCATCTCTGCCTTCAGACTTCTCTTCAAACAAAAAAGAGAAAATAACATTTTCAAAATGACAGCATTGTCACATCTGCTCCTTTGACAAAACGAACCGTTAATACACAACAGCAGCTTCTTTTTAAACCCATTATTCTTACTCTATTAGTGGACCACAATACATATATACGACATTGACAGTAAGTATGCAAACATTCACAACTCCATTCTATTTCAGTCTGTATACTCCTGCCGCAGAACGCTTCTGTCTTTCTTCATTCAAGTCTCGACAACTTGTCAGCAAGAACAGTTTCTTGTCCTGTCACCTGTATAACTTCCAAATCGAATGGCAGCAATAAAAACCTATATCTGAACAGACCAGATGTTTTCTCCCTAAACTTCTCCAAAGACATTTAGGTGTTATGATCGTATATCATACGGTGGGTGGCACGGTTGCACAGTGGTTAGCACTGCTGCCTCGCAGCGCCAGAGACCCGGGTTCAATTCCCGACTCAGGCGACTGACTGTGTGGAGTTTGCACGTTCTCCCCGTGTCTGCGTGGGTTTCCTCCGGGGGCTCCGGTTTCCTTCCACAGTCCAAAGATGTGCAAGTCAGGTGAATTAGCCATGCTAAATTGCCCGTAGTGTTAGGTAAAGGGGTAAATGTAGGGGTATGGGTGGGTTACGCTTCGGCGGGTCGGTGTGGACTTGTTGGGCTGAAGGGCCTGTTTCCACACTGTAAGTAATCTAATCTATATAGATTTGTCTTGGGCACATTATTTGCAAGTTAAATGCTGAAATGTTGTGACATCAACACCAAGCTCAAAGTCTCCTTCCCAGTTGTGAAATACTTCTGTTGATGGTTTCACCGGACACACCAACCACACGTTACATAATGGAACAATTTGCATCTCTCCAATAGTTCTTCTGAATGACATGTCTCCTCATTTCTCAGCATCAAGAAATTACATGCCTCTGCACCTCTTAATGTTGTAACGTCGTTTCCTGCTACTCCTGGCCTATGCCAGTCAATCTTACTCTCACAGGTGTATATTTTAAGAAGTTCTCATACATTCTTCTCAATCCATCATGGTATCCAAACTTTGATTTATGGACGAACTCATAATGATCAGCCATTTCTGCTTCTAATCCTGCCATTGTAACTCTCTGCTCTTCTGCACGACTTCTCACTATTGCAGGAAGTGAATTTTTGAACTCGTTCGAAAAAAGAACCTTTCTAAGAGTGTCATAGGTTTGCTCAGCTTTTTATACCCTTACCCACCTTTCAGAATTACTTTGATTCTTTCAAACTCAATTTGCGTTAAAATCAGGGACCCTTTTTTAGATTCCTGAAACATTGTCTGTCGGCTTCTGCCACAAGCTCATATGCTTTCTTCACCTTATACTCCCCAGATACCTCCTCCGATAGGGATACAAACAGCCTGACATACACCCAATTGTCCATGGAGCACCATATGGGACACGCTGGGAAGTGAACAACAGCCTGACACACACCATTTCATTGTCTCTGAGCTTCACCATGCCAGCAGTCGATACACTAGGGAGCCAGAAACCAAGGTCACGGACAGGTACAGAGGGACAGAGAGATTCATATTAAAGACAGAAACAGATAGTTAATTACCTGAGAACCTGGAGGAGTGAATCCTTCGAAAGCAAAATTACAAGAATGAGAACATTGAATAAAGGTATTTTCAGGTGAATTGAAATGGTTTGTTCAATCAAATTCTGAAACTGCTTCACAGAACAATTCAAATAGCGTACGCTGGGACAAGATGACAGCCCAGCATGGAGAGCTGTGCACGCTATGCTAGTGTATTGCTCAGTAAACTGCACTATCTGCCCAGTATGGGGAGTATTGCAAAACTTTATGATCATATGGGAATGATACACACAACAGATTACTGTCTAAAAGGAGAGGATTTCCATCTCCATTGGACCAGTATAAGTGAAGGTGTGTGTGTGCATGTGCGCGAGCATGCATGTGTTTGTGTCTGTGTGTGTGTGTCATGCACGTGTGTGTGTGTGTGCGCGCGCGCGGGTGCTTGTGTGTGATGCATTTGGGTGTTGAATGCAAAAATCATTGCATGAGAGAAAATACACATGAAGGAAAACAGATTAAATATGAACCACTGGCAGGGATTTGGATAAACGACACAGAGAGACTGAGGGAGGTTTCAAGAACAGATGAGTTAAAGTGCTTAAGAATAGTAAAATAAAGACATTGCCAGACACAATAGCGATACAGATCAGCGTGAACAGCAATGTCAGATGGATGGAATTTTGGTGTGAGTTCGAATCAGATTTGTTTCTGCAGGTTTTAACCTGAGAGTGTCAGCAGCAGACTGTTGTCATCATTAAGTCTGTATTTCACAGTTCGAGATTCAAACAGCACATGACTTAAGACAGTGAAGTACTTTCGGGAGCAGTGTGTAGTTAAATTTAATAATGGTCAGGACATGGTGTCAGGAATCAGCTCATGGCTAAAGGGTTCACCAAAGTTGTGATTCGTCTGTTTCAAACACAACCTGCATGTTTCACCTACACGCACCAATCCCCACCGCCCCCCACCTCCCACACTCCAAAACTCTCACCACCATGATTTGGAATTATACTGCTGTTGCTTCAGAATCGTTAGGTCAAATTTCTGGAATTCACTCCCTACTGGCATTGTGGGCAAACCCACAGCAAGTGGACTGCAGCCATTCAAGAAGGCAGCTTACCACCTTTTCAAGGGCAAATAGGAATGGGTTATTAATGCTGTGCAGCCAGCGATGCCCAAGACCCAGAAATGAATGAAGAAAGATATTGGCCAGGGATGGGATGGAGCCCCAGGAAGAAAATGGAGTTTGTAAATATAATAGACGACAATGACCTCCACACTCCCAATATTTAAATAACAAGCGCAGAGAGACAATGGTTCATATCTTCAACTGAGTAGGTCAACATAGAGTAATACAGCCAGATGCAAAGAGGGAGACAGGAATTGAACTGGATTCAAAGTCTCACCAGGAACAGTATTGGGGGCAAGAAGTGTAGACTACACGAAAGAACACAAATGCAGTCGTAACTGGTTTATACAAAAAGTATCTGGACAGTGAGACTTACCAGGTACACCAACGATAGACAGGAGAGGATAATAAATATATTGAATAATGCGAAGTGCACAATAGATCCGCCATGATAATGACAACCGACCATAATACATAGAAAGATACCAAATATAAAGGGATAAACTCCTGTCCATTGTTGGAACCTTCCAGTCTAATGTTCTCAGATTCTGATCCATTGTTGGAACATTCCAGTCAAATATTCTCCTATTCTGATCCATTGTTGGAACATTCCAGTCTAATGTTCTCAGATTCTGATCCATTGTTGGAACATTCCAGTCAAATATTCTCCTATTTTGATCTATTGTTGGAACATTCCAATCTAATATTCTCAGATTCTGATCTCTCCTCGCTTCTGTCTGGAGCTGCTGATCCCTGTTAGTGCTGTTGGTGATTCTCCCGCTCATGCTATGGCATAACACATTGAACGGCACCCATTTATGATTAAAAGATGGGAACTCTCCACTGGGGTATTTAGAACCCATGGAGACTGACATTAATCACAATCACTGAACAAACAGGCTCAGTTAACCTCTTCCATACATCACATCTCATATCACAATAAAAGGGAATAATATTTACTCATTCTGGATGGAATGGATGAGGGTTACTGGATGGACTATGAATCGTACATTTAAAAAATATTTTTCCTTGATTGTACGGGTACTGTAAGAGCACTGCAGGTTTGTTCATGTCCCAGTCTGTCTATAAACGGAGACAGGGTTTAAATGTCTGAAGAGCTGCAGAAGATGTCTGGTGAGGAAATTTCTGGATACACTAACTCAAGGGAGAAAGTGAGGATTGCAGATGCTGAAGATCAGAGTCGGGAATGTGGTTCTGGAAAAGCACAGCGAGTCAGGCAGCATCCGAGGAGCAGGAGAATCAACATTTTGTGTGTAAACCCTTCATTAGGAAAGCGGCTTGAGGCCCAAGGGTGTAAAGAGATAAATGGGATGGGGTGGGGTTGGTGGGAAGGAAGCTGAGAATGTGAGAGGTAGATGAATGTGGTATGTCGGAGAGGAGGGTGGAAGGGAGAGGTGGGAAGGATAATGGACGGGTAGGACACATCAACAGGGCCGTGCTGAGTTGGAAAGTTAGATTTGAGATAAGGTGGGGGTCGGGAAATGAGAAAACTGGTGAAATCATCATTGATCCCATGTGGTTTCAGGGTCCCAGGGCGGAAGATGAATCTTTCTTCCTCCAGGCATCGGGTGGTGAAGGAGTGGAGGTGGAGAAAGCCCAGGACATGCTTGTCCATGGCGGGGTGGGAGGGGGAGTTAAGGTGTTCAGCTACGGTGCAGTTTGATTGGTTTGTGCGGGTGTCCCACAGATGTTCTCTGGAGTGTTCCGTAAGTTGGTGTCCTGTCTCCCCAGTGTAGACGAGTTAACATCGGGAGCAACGGATACAGTGGATGTCACGTGTGGAAGTGCAGGTAAAAACCCAATTGACGTGGAAGTTTCCTTTGGGGTATTGGACGGAGGTGAGGGGGAGGTGAAGATGCAGCTTTTACAACTCCTGCGGTGGCAGGGTAAGGTGCCAAGATGGGAGGGTGGGTTGGTGGGTGGCGTGGACCTGATAAGGGAGTCGAACCGGGAATGTTCTTTATGGAGCACAGGGAGGGTGGGGAGGGAAATATAACACTGGTGGTGGGGTCTGTTTGTAGGTGGCCCAGATGGTGCATTGCATCTAGTGGTTTGGTAGGGAGGAAGATGAGGACCAGGGTGTTCTTTCCCTGTTGCGTTTGTAAGGGTGGGATTCAAGGGCGGAGGTGCAGGAAGTGGATAAGATGCGCTGGAGGGGATCGTCGACCACGTGGGAGGGAAAATTGCGATCTTTGAAGAAGGATACCATTTGGGATATACACTGGGTTCAGAGTGTGGCACTGGAAAAGGCCAGCAAGGCTGGCAGCATCCGAGATCGCTTTTGCCTGAAACATCGATTTTCCTGCTCCTCGGATACTGCCTGACCTGCTGTGCTTTTCCAGCACCACATTATCGACACTAACCTTCAGTACCTGCAATACTCACTTTCGCCAACACACTAGGTTCAGCGACTTCCATAATACTGCCTTGAATTCAGTTCTCCCTGCTTTAGAAAATATGTTGCTAAATTTGAAAGAGTGCAGAAAACTTTTACAAGTATGTTGCTGGTGTTAGGAGTGGGTGATGTTGAGCTACACGGAGAGTACGAATAGGCTGGAGCTATATTCCCTGGAGTGTTGAGTCTGAGGAGTGACCTTACTGAGGTTTATCGCAGTGAATCCCAATTCTCCAGGGAGAGCAACGTCAAAGGCCAGTGAAATAGAAGTTTTACTCACATTTGAAATGGACAATACCACATGGGGCAATACGTTACTGAACGATGGAGATAGATTGAAGAATGGGACTGGCCGGTGGAGTCAGAATTTGGAGGGTCCAACCACAAGAATGAGAACAAAACTAAAAGCATTGCCATATCAGTTGAAGTCATCAGTTATATCACATTCTCAATCCACCTCAGAGAACCAGCCTAGACACCATAAACCCAGAGAAAATATCTGTTCAGCATGGAGCACTATGCAGACCATGCTCGTGTATTGCTGAACACAACACGGCAATCGGTCCAGAGTAGAACACTGTGCAGACCTCTGAAGTGATTGATCTATAAACCCAGATGAGATATGTGTTCAGTATGATATACTGTGCAGACCGGACTCGTGCACTGTACAATAAAATCCCTAATCTACACAGAGTGGAAAGTTATGCAGATCACAGCAGTGTATTGATCTATAAGCCTAGATGAGACATGCGACCAGGGTGTGGAACTGTGTCCACCACCCCAGTACGTTTCTCAGTAACACTGCATGAGATCACTCACCAGCGTACAGTATCCTGTAACATTTGCCAGTGCTTCCAGGAATGATTGGTGAATGGGATATTGGTGTGAGTTCAGGAGAATTTTGGATTAAAATTTGTTCTGCAGCATTGTAACTGGGAGTAGGATCAGCACAGACTCCGACCCATTGGGCTGAATCTAATAATAATTTGTCTCAGTGCCATGTTCGTTGAATGTGATAGAGGGATCGTCAACACGAGGCTGAGCTAGTTTCCTGGTGCTATGCTATCGAACTCACCTCATTAACAACCATCCCCTCCCCATGGTGTCCCTCTCCTTCAATGCCAGACTGATTCTAACACCCATCATGGCTGGAGGTACTCACCATCGCTCGGATACCCTTGGATATTCCGTGATCCCTGGCACTGTGGCCAGCTTTAAAAGGCCAAACGGGTACATTTTTTAGCTTTCTCTCTTACGAACTGCCCTGCAATGTTTACCCCGAGCATGGCAGATAAGGGGCAATTACACCACAGTTTGTAGGCAGGGGCACGGAGGTCCTGGCGGATGGGCTAGTACAGAGGGGGAACATTCTCTTCCCAGAGGGGGACCACATCACCAGACCCAACGAGCATGATCTGAGCTCACCGCCCAGCTCATTGCAGTATCTGCAGTCTGAAGAAATGTCCAGCAATACAGGACAAGCATCAATAACCTTCCCCGTTCTGATGAAGGGCCTATGCCTACAATGCTACAAGGATAAGGGTCACCGTATTCTCTCTGCTCCCTCACTTTCACTGTATATCTGTTATAGCACCTACCCCATAACAAGGCTCATCCTCCAACATTCTCACTGCTGCATGTAGCATCTTCCCCCTCTCTCTCTGTTTCTCTCACCTCCACTATACACCCCACACTAACAACACTGCAGGGATACAACACTGTGTACAGACGCCCCTCCAAAAACCTCTTCATTCCTCCCTCACACCTACACCAGCACTAACAGCAAGACCTCCCACACCCAACCTCCCTCCCTCCCTCCCTCCCACCCATTCCAGGAGAAACAGCCTGGAATAGGACAGAAAGGGCCAAGCCTGGTGGTGGAGTGCCCGATAGCCGTTCCCTCACTGGCCATGTGGGGCGGACCCTGGTACGAGCCGGAGAAGACCGGGACGCCTCGTGTGGAGATTCTGAAACATCCACGTCCCACCGACCGAGTAAGGAGCAATGTTCAGTGAAGGGAAATTCTCAAGTTAAATCCATTGGTAGTTCCGTTTCCCCCTGGCCCAACTTAGAAGCCGTGACCCTGATGGCATCTCCCTTTTGTATCGAGCTGCTACAAATGGAATCCCCGCGGTGGGCAAGCGGGTGGGCTCACAACACATCGTCACCATCACCTCCCAGGAAGGGAACACGGAGACTCCGTCCTACACCTCCCCCTGTAAACAGCTCAGATACTGAAACTAATCTGTGATAGTTACTGCTCTCCCCACTTGTCCTGACGTCTTCAATAATCTGTGCTCATACACACCGAGGTCCCTCTGCTCCTGCACCCACTTTATAAAAGCACAGCATGTTTTCCTTCCAAACTGCATAACCTCACACTGTCTTGCATTGATCGCCGTATGAAATATACCTGAACTCTACACCAAGTTGGCGTTGTCCTGTTGCTGTTGCACTCCATCCTCCACACACTTCACAATTCTTCCAGGTTTGCTGACATCCAAAGGCATCGAAGTTGTCATAGTGTCACATGCCAGTCAAAATAACTGAAAGAGAATGTGGTGCTGCAAAAGCACAGCAAGTCAGAAAGTAAGGACAGCAGATGCTGGAGATCAAAGCGGAGAGTTGGTGCTGGAAAAGCACAGTAAGTCAGGCCAGAATCCGGATTTTTGACAGGGCTGATGAAGGGCCTATGCCTACAATGCTAATTCTCCTTGTCTTCGGATGATGCCTGACCTGCTGTGCTTTTCCAGCACCACAATCTCGGTTTTGATCTCCAGCATCTGCAGTCCTTACTTTCCCCTACAGAACAATTGAAATACTGACAGATTCACTGATGTGATCAAGGTGTACACTGATACTAAAGGAGCGTCAGAAATAACAACACACATCCCAAAGAGCCATTTAAGAAAACTGACATGCTGCAAACAGAGAAATAGAAATAATATTGTACACTATACAGAGTGGGTGAAATAGTGAGAATTTGCCACAGAGAAAGAGAAATACCGATTGACTCCCATGTTTGCCTCATGTCAGTGTATCTCTGTGTGTGTATTTATTCATATGTCTGCATCTTCGTGCATGTAATAGTGCATGTAACTGTGTGTATTAGTGTGTGTGCGTGTACCTCTGTGTGGGAATGGTCTGGTGGTCCCTGTGTTGGTTAAAGTGATGGAATTCCACACTCTGCTGGCCTTTCCACTCCATTGCAACAGACAATGGCGGAGGGTGAAAACCATCTGGAAGGAGGGAGGGCAGCAGGTCACAGCATCATACAAACTGACACCAACATCAACAGTACACAGACAGACAGACAGACTCAGTCACACACACACAGACACACAGACTCTCTCTCTCTCTCTCTCTCTCTCTCTCTAGACTGGTGTGGAGAGGATTTCAATTGTACTGAGCATCATATGGAGAAATGTCGTGCTCCACAGCATTTGTCTTCAGACGTCTATAAGTGAACCATTGTGGAAGAAGATGAGATCATTTGATAGCATGCTCTGCACGTTCTGCTACTTGCATTTTATTTGCTCTACACTCTGACAAATGATAAGTGCGAAAGCATTTTTAATGACCCAATGGTGCCAGCAGGTCAATGCTAGACATGTCCACCTCTTTCTCTAATATCTCAGGGACAGCATTGCAAGGGATCAGACAAACTCCTCTCTGTTGCCAAGGCTATTCTTTGAAGCATGAATGTGGGTGATTCACAGTTATTGATGCATTCTCAAGCAAACAATGAGTTCTCTACTTCCCCCTGTAGTTCAAAGATGTGCAGATTAAATAGATTGGCCACGCTAAGTGGTCCATAATGCTTACGGATGTGCAGTTTAGATGGATTAGCCATGTGCAACGCAGGGTTAAAGGGATGGGAATGATTGTGGGACTCTGTATGGCTGGTCAGTGTGAACTAGATGGAATGAATTCCAAACTGAATGGATTCTATGAAACCTACTGTTTGCACAGTGGAGTTGGTGAACCAGCAGAGGATTATTAGATTCGATTACTTACAGTGTGGAAACAGGCCCTTCGGCCCAACAAGTCCACACCGACCCGCCAAAGCGTATAACACCCAGACCCATACTCCTACATTTACCCCTTCACCTAACACTACGGGCAATTTAGCATGGTCAATTCACCTAACCTGCACATTTTTGGACTGTGGGAGGAAACCGGAGCACCCGGAGGAAACCCACGCAGACACGGGGAGAATGTGCAAACTCCACACAGACAGTCACCTGAGGCGGGAGTTGAACCCGAGTCTCTGGCGCTGTGAGGCAGCAGTGCTAACCACTGTGCACAGAGGTTAGCACTGCTGCCTCGCAGCGCCAGAGACCCGGGTTCAATTCCCGCCTCAGGCGACTGACTGTATGGAGTTTGCACATTCTCCCCGTGTCTGCGTGGGTTTCCTCCGGGTGCTTCGGTATCCTCCCCCAACACAAAGATGTGCAGGTCAGGTGAATTAGCCATGCTAAATTGCCCGTGGTGTTAGGTAAGGGGTAAATGTAGGGGTATGGGTGGGTTGCGCTTCGGCGGGGCGGTGTGGACGTATTGGGCCGAAGGGCTTGTTTCCACACTGTAAATAATCTAATCTAATCTAATCTAATCAGATTATATTACATCATTTTAAACATACGAAGAAACAAGGTGTTATTCCCCATTTCAATTAATCGCCTGTCCCCAAAACAAGAGAGATCCCATTACACAGTTTTTGAAATAGAGTTTGGTAAACTTTTGATTAATAAGTGAATCAAGGGTAATTGGGAGGAGTGAGGAGTATGAGGTTGAGAAACAAACCGGCCATGATCAAGCAGCAGAGCAGATTCGATTAAGCTAATTCTGTTTGTGTTTCTTATGATCCTTTGATATCTGGAAATAGCTTTGTGAGGGTGCTGTGCAGGCTGGCTTTGATAGAAATTTAACCAAAATATAGTCAGTGGTAATGTGAGGCATGTTTGGCACATTTTGCACATTCTCCCCGTTTCTGCGTGGGTTTCCTCGGGGTGCTCCGGTTTCTCCCACAGTCCAAAGATGTGGAGGTCAGGTGAATTGGCCATGTTAAATTGCCCATAGTGTTAGGTGCATTAGTCAGAGGGAAATGGCTCTGGGTGGATTACTCTTCAGAAGGTCAGTATGGACTGGCTGGGCCAAAGGGCCTGTTTCCACACTGTAGGGAATCTAACTTACTCTAATTGAATCTAATCTGATCAAATATATTATAAAATAAGTGCCTTCTAATTAAGACTGAGTTAAGGATAATTGTTTCTCCTTGTCGATTTTCACATTCCCAGGGAACAGTGAAGACTGGGTTACTGAAGGTATTCAAGGCTGAGCTGTACTGACCATTGCTAGACAACAGAGTCAGTTTTTATTGGGAACAAACAGGAAAAGGATGCTCAGACACAATCATATCAGCCAAGAGCATTCTCAATGTGCAGCAGGCCTGAGGGGGCGATTGGCCAACTGATGATCCTAGCTCCTGTGTTGTTCTCTCAATCCACTCCTCAATGCTGTTACAGAGGGAGAGAAAGACCACATTCAGCCAGTAAGGCAATAAGACAGCGGGAGACCATTCTGACCGTCTAAGGAGTTAGACAGAAACGAGGTGATGGTATTCAGCCCTCCAGTACACACTACACACCACAGGACGAGGCCATTCAAACTGCCTTTGGTGCTGAGCATTCACAGCAGCCTCTTGAATATAGCAGGAAGTAGTGCTTCGAGATTAGTATTGGTTTACAGGTTGTAGAACTGATATATATTAATCTCTGAGGTACACCACTAGTTACAGTTATTTGGATGACCCGATGGATTGAAGCTATATGAGCTAATTTATCAAGATAGTCATTCAATGCTTTGTCAAGTGGACGCAGGGAGTCAGCAATGGGATACAGACAGGGGTGGTTTAGTGCGAAAATCTTCAGCAGAAACTGTTTAATGTGGATTATGAGAGTGGGTGTTTTAGAAGAAGGATATAAAATCAGTAACTGTTTAAATGGTGAGAGATTTCAGAACTTAGTGACACACAAGGGATTTGTGAGTACTGTTGTATGAATCATGTGAAGTTAGTCACCATGTGTAGCAAATGATTAGGAAAGTAAATGGAATGATGCTGCTAAGGGTATCGGGTTTAATCGTAGGAATGTTTTACTGCATTAGTATAGGGCATCGCTGAGATCACGCCTAATGCAATGTAAAATGTTTTGAATCCTAAACTGACAAAAAGAAAGATTCAAACTGAGGAAGGACACCATTCAGACCCAAAATGTTAACTTTGATTTCTCTTCACAGAAGTTGCCATATCTGCTGAGATTTTCCAGGAAATTCTGATTTCGTTCCTGATTTACAACAGGAAGTTGTGTGTCGAATTTTATATTGATTTTCAGGTTGAAAAACTGAAACCAGTAGAATGCTCCAGGAATCGGTTTATATCTGTTATCCAACGTGCTTTTGGTTTCTGGGGAAAAAAAAAGATTCATTACATTTAGAAACTTCCAAAGATACTTCACTTTATTATTTCTGAGTTGAAGGCTTTGTATTATGAAAGATATGCATTTTAGGTTTCAGTGTAAGTGTTCTTGCTATTGTACTAAACAAGATCTTGAAAACCGTGCATCAGGTGAATACCTGATGGACATTTCCTCTTGTTTGGGAGACTAAAACTAGGGAATTCATTTTAAGAATAAGTATTCACTTTGACACAGATATTGAAAAGTCATTAACCTTTTTTTATAAAAGGTAAAAGAATCATAGTCACAGAATCGAACATCATGGAACCACACCTTTTGTTCAATTAATACTACCAGCCTGAGTTTGGCCCATATCCCTCCAAACCTTTCCTATTTTTGTACCTACCCAAACATCTTTTAAATGTTGTAACTGTACCTGCACCTGCCACTTCCTTTGAAAGTGCATTACACACACTAATATCTCTATTTAAGAACAAATTGCCCCGCATGTACTTTCGAAATCTTTCTATTCTCACTTTAAGATATTCTCGCTGGTTTTGAATTCCTCCATCCGAAGGAACAGAAACATGCCATTTACCTTAGCAATATCCCTCATGATTTTATAATGTAACCCTTGGATTTTCTGCCCTCCAAGGAAATAAGATCCAATCCAATCTCTCCTTATACCCCAATCCCTCCGTTCTTAGTAACATTCCGGTAAATATATTTTAACTCTAACAAGCTTAATAATGCCCTTCCCCTGACTGAGTGATCAGAACTGGACCCAGTACTCCAAAAGAGGCCTTATCCATGCCCTGTACAAACTCAATATGAAATAACGACACCTATAGCGAAACGTCTGAGTGACGAAGGCAAACGTGTTAAATGCCTTCTAAAATACTTTTTCCACGTGTGATACAAAGTTCAAAGAATTATGTACCAAGATCCCTCGATCTCTATGGCCTGAAGTACTACCTTGGACCGTATAATTATTTGTTTTACGTCATGAACTTGTTTATTTTACCAAAATGCAGTACCTCACATTTAGTTTATCTAATCTCCATCTGTCACTCCTCAATCCATTGACCGAATTGCACAATATATCTTTGCAATCGCAGACAATTGTCTCACTGCCCAATATAACAGCAATCTTAGTGTCATCTGTAAATGTACCAACCATGCTTTCGATCTTATCATCCTAACCTTTTACATCAATGACAAACAAAAGTCTATCCAGTACTGATCCCGGTGGAACACTGCTTGTTATAAGCTTCCAAGCGAAAGTAAAATCCTCTATTCTGTCTCCTTCTGTAAAACCGAATTTACATCCAGTTGTCAAGCTTACCCGCAATCCCATGTGCTCTAACTTTATTAATTGGTCTACCATGCTAATGTTCATTTAAACAACATCTACCATTCTGCTACAATCAATCTTTCTGTTTACTTCATTTAAAACAAATTAAAATCATGTTTAGAAGACATGATTCCTCTCATGCAAAATCGTTCTGACCAACACAAATCATCTCTTCTCTCTCCATGCATGTGTTAGCGCGGATGAAATGATATCAGTCCGAGCCGAGAGTGCGGTTCAACAATCGGTTACGTTTATTGCTACAGTAACGCCGGCGGAGACCAACCGAGGTCCGAATCTCGGCTGCTCTGCTGTTCCCGCGCGCAGCTACATATTATATACTTTTAGTTGTCAGGATGTGTGGAATTTGAGGATGAATGGGATGACAGTTCCCCATCATCACTGGAGTAGGTGCAAATAGAATGTTTCCTGCCATCCCAGGAGAGTTGCAGGGCACGCACAATAGGGTGCTAATTGGTTTATGTAAAACCGGTCCGGGTATTATCTGCTTGTCTTTCTCTGTGAGGGCAGGGGCTAGCACCCCACTTTGTTCCCTTGGGGTGTTGGTGTGTATTGGTCTGATATCAGTCTCTTGATGTGATTAGGAGATGGGTTTCCATATTAATTAATTCCGGAGTTTTAGTCTATGAGTCATGGGTAGTGTTGGTATAGTGTGGATTTTATCTGTCCTCTGTCTCCTATCTCCCGGTCACGTGGGCGGACCGGCAGCTGCTGAGTTCTGTGGGTTTTAAAGCTGCGACTGCTCTTTAAAACACAAAATGAATTCTTATAGTTGCCTGATGTAGGCATAGTCCCGTGGCAAAAGCAGGGCGGCTCTGATGCCCGCTTGCACATGTAAATCTTATCTTTCAGAATCTCTTCCAACAACTTACTCATCACCAATGTCAGACACACAGTCTATCGTTTCCATGCTTTTCCTTCCGGCCTTTCTAAAGGCGCAGCATTAGCCATCCTCCAGTCCTCCAGTACTTCACGTGTGTATAAATGATTCAACTATATCTGCTGGGTTCCCATAGTTTAAAAGAACAAAGAACAAAGAAAAATAACGACGAATATTTCAGCACAGGAGCAGGCCCTTCATCCCTCCAAGCCTGTGCCGATCCAGTTCTTCTATCAAAGCATATTTTCTAAGGATCTGTATTCCTTTGCTCCCTGCCCGTTCATATATTTGTCTAGATAGATCTTAAATGATGTTATTGTGTCCACCACTAACACCACGACTGGCAACACGTTCCAGGCACCCCCACCCTCTGCATAATGAATTTACCACATATACCTCCCATCAACATATCCAATCTCACGTTGAACTCGTGGCCCCTAGAAATTCAGTACGCCACTCGGGGGCAACAAAATCTTCTTTCTATCCACCCTATCTATACTTCTCATGATTTTGTAGACATCATTCAGATTCCCCCTCCCCGGCCTCTGTCTTTCTAATGAAAATAATCCTAATCTATTTCTCTTCATAGCTTGCACCCTCCATATCAGGTAATATCCTAGTGAACCTCTTCTGTACTCTTTCCAACTCATCCACATCGTTTTGGTAATGTGGGCGACCAGAAATGTACCAGATATAATGCTGAACCATAGTCTTATTGAACTGTAACATGACCTGCCAAATCCTGTACTCAATACCTAGTTCGATGAAGAAAATCATTTCATATGTTTTCTTGACAAATCTATTAACCTGCATTGCCACTTTCCGGGATCAAAGGACTTGAACACCCAGAGATCTCTCTGCACATTAATTTTCCTCCAGAAATTTCAACTTACTGTATAATTCGCTCTTGAATTGGATCTTCCAGAAAGCATGACCTCGCATTTGACAGGATTGAACTCCATTTGCAACTTCTCAGCCCAACTCTCGAACCTACATATCTTTCCTTCCACAACACCCTGGCATACACATTATCCGGTCCCGGAAATTGATCAATCCTTATGGTTTCTCAGACCTTGCACGCACAACAACACCCAAATCTCTCTGCGCTGGTCTTTTGTTTTCACAATCTTTCTCCATATAAATAATCATTAGCTTTTTTATTATTCCTTCTGAAGTGCTTGACCACACACTTTGTTAAAATGAACTCTATCTTCCAATTACACAGTGCAGATTTCTTACATCCGAATCACACCATGCACTCCAAACTATCTTTACCATCATCAAATATGCATTGTTTGCATTATACACCTCCCGCCCCCCCCCCAACAAAAACAACTTTAATACAGAGAGTAAGCAACTGGGAGTCCAAGGGCTGACATTTGTGGCAGTCCACTTATTATGTCTCTCTGAACTCACACAGACATGTTCATCAAAACTCACTCCTTTGTGTTCACTCTCTGAACAATAACCCACAAGTTCCTACCGTGTGCAATATACGCTTTAGATGGTACTTTACAAAATGCTTACAAATCTAATTACATAATCTAAGGGTTCACTTTTATTATCACTGCTTCTCCTTTTCAGGTAACTCTATTGAGTCTCCTTGATTCCATTAAATTATTGTAAATCACAGTATAATGGACACGAGCAGTTTCCTAATAATAGACATAAGGCAACCTGGCCTTTATTTTCCTGCTTTCTGCATTCCTACCTCCTTGAAGACAGGCATCACAGTAAGACCTTTGAATCCACTGATATCCACTGGGACTGTAGTGATATTTCAACAAATGCCAGGAATATGTCTGGAGCACATTGTTTCGAAATCCAGGAAACAGACCATTAGGTTTTGGTGGATAGTTTATCCGCAATCATTTCCTTTATCAAAAGGGTTGTCCTGAAGATAAGGCCTGCGATCCTTTGGGATATTCTCTGTCGAAAAAGTGTCACAACTAATATAAAATAGTTGTTTGAGTTATTTGAGAGTTTCCGTTTTTCCTGTGTGGAATCTCCCGATGTCATCTTCCAATTGTTCCAAAAAAGGTTTTAGCTTTTTTTTATTATTATTTTTATTTCCACATGCAGCCTCGTGCTGTTTTTGTTTATACTTTGCAACAATTGACCTTCCTAAATCAATTGTCCCCAACTTTATTCGCTTTACATCTTTCAGCTTGTGGGCTCTAAAAATATAGTCCCAAACCTCTGGTCTACCAGCAGTTTTCATCATTTGTGCGCCTTTGTTTTCATTGGGTACACACCTTGACTATATTTGCTAATCATGCAAAGTTTACCATCTCATCAATTCCTTTTTGATGTTTTTTTTTAATTTGTTCACGGAATTAGGGAATCATTGGCTAGGTCAGCATTAGTTGCCGATCCCTAATTGCACAGAGGGCAGTTATGAGTCAACCACATTGCTACGGGACTGGAGTCACATGTAGGTCACAGCAGGTAAGGATGGCAGATTCCTTCCCTAAAGGACTTCAGTGATCCACAGAGGTTTGCCCAACAATTGACAATGGATTAATGGTCATCATGAGATTCTTAATTCGAAATTGTTTTTACTGAAATAAACTTTCGGCATCTGCCGTGGCAGGATTTGAACTCGGGTCCCAGATTGTTATTGGGGTCTATGGATTAACAATCGAGAGATAACACTTACAAGGCCATCGTCTCCCCATCATGTTTGATCATTGTGAAATGTTAATTTGAATATCAGTCAACGTTATCAACTGAAATTCCTTTCAGTCTATTTTCCAGCTCATTGTTAGCAACAAGGGCTTAAGCTGTTGATTATAACATAAGAACTAGGAGCAGGAGTAGGCCGTCCAGCCCTTCGACCCTGCTCCATCATTCAATAAGATTTTGGCTGATCTTTTTGTGGACTCAGCTCCACTTTCTCAACCTCTCACTGTATCCGTTATTTTCTTCCATTTTTAGAAACAAATATACCTTACTTTAAAACAGTTTCCTGAATAGCGTCAATTACTTCACTGGGCAAAGAATTCCACAGATTAACAACCCTCTGGATGAAGACATTCTTTCTCAATTCAGGCCTAAATCTGCTTCCTCTCGTCTTGCAGCTGTACCCTCTTATCCTAGCTTCACATGTCTGTGAAAACATACAGTCTATTTCTATCTGATCCATTCCCTTCATTATTTTATATGTTTCTATAAGATTCCCCCCTCATTGTTCTGAATTCAAACTAATATAATCCCAATCTACTCAGTCTCTCCCCATAAATTAACCCGACTCAACGCCGGAAGCAACCTCCTCTGCACCTCCTCCAGTGCCTGTACATCCTTTCTCAAGCACAGAGACAAAATCTGCACACAGTACTGCAGATATGATCTCACCAGCACCTTGTACAGCTGCAACATTTCCTCTCTGCTTTTAAACTCAACCTCTTTAGCAATGAAGGAGAAAATTACATTTGTCTTCCTAACCACTTCTTGTACCTGCAGACCAAAAGTCTGTATTTCATGCCTGATTCTTCTCAAACCACCAAGGGCTTTTCCCATGTGGATTCAAGTATGATCAGCTGACGATGACTAACATGGAGTTTCAATGGATTGACAGAGAATAATTGTGAAAGTAATGAGTCAAGGTTGCTGATATCCCTGTCTAACAGGGAGCTTCACGTGTGACGCATTGGGAAGTGAATGAAAATACAAGCAATGACACAGTACCATCAACTGTACAGGGGCTCAAATCATGGTCAAGGAGGGAAACAGAGAGAAAAACATTCATTTTAAGCACAATTCTGGAAGGGAAAACAAATTTGAGGGATCTATGAAAAATGACTTGAGGAATGGTACTAATTGGAGATGTGATGCCAGGGAGAGACACTGATAAGAATGAGAACTTTAAAATGAGATATTACCATACCAGAAGCGACTGTAGGTCAACGATTATAGGGGTGATAAGTGAATTAGACTTCGTGTGAGTTGATGGACAAGCAGCAGTTGAGGATAAACTGAGGTTCATGGAGATTATGAAGTGAGACGCCAATGAGACGATTATTAGAATAGTTCAGACTGAAGGAGACCGAGACATGAATGAAGCTTTCAGAAGCAAAGTGTCTAAGGCAGGGATGCATATCGAGGCTGCAATAGAGCTGGGAAATGGGGAAAGTTTTGGTGACAGATAGGAAAATTAGGAAAAAACTCAATTCAGTTTAAAATAGAATGCTGAGATTGTACACAAACTTGTTCAGGCTCAGGTAAAAGCTGGGAGAGGAATAAAGTCAGTACATGTGGAGATCACAGCAGAGTTTGATGATATGGGCTCCTGTGTTACAACAGAACAGTCAGTATTGATTAATGCAGGAATGATCTATGGAGCAGAAGGCAGAAATAGAACTGAATTTATAAAAAATAGAGCATGTCACTAATTCTATCATTGATATGATACTTAGAATAAGTACTTCACAGATTAAACACTGTTACAGCCTCCAAAAGATTGATCACCAAAACAAAAGCATGGCCTGTGTAAGATACAGAGCACAGCTCCCTCATTGCCTGTGTGCAGAGATGGGGGTGGGGGTGAGTGGTATTGAACATTTCAGTAAGGATGCTGGACTCCAGTTATGCAGGAATTCGTGAGTTTACCTCTTGAATCCTATTTGCAGATTTTGTCAGTCGTTTTTGTAAGTATGCAAATACCTTGTATGCTGCCAGAGGAAGTTTACTCAATTGAAACTTTAGATATTCAGGCTATCTTTTGTGAAAAGGTGATAAGCTGGCCTTGTTTACATGAGTGTGCTCAGGAGAGAGGAATGAATTTATAAAGTACTGTATAATATTCACAATGTGCATATGAAAATGAGGATGTAAATTCAAAGTTTGTGAGAAGATTTGTAGCTCGGTTGCTCGTTGCTGTGGTTCTGTTTGCCGAGCTGGAAGTTTTTGTTGCAAACATTTCGTCCCCTGTCTAGGTGACATCCTCAGTGCTTGGGAGCCTCCTCTGAAGCGCTTCTGTGGTGTTTCCTACGGCATTTATAGTGGCCTGTCCCTGCCGCTTCCGGTTGTCAGTTTCAGCTGTACACAAGCTCCATCAACAAACACATAGACCTGGACCCAATATACCGGCCACTACAGCGGACAGCTGAAACTGACAACCGGAAGCGGCAGGGACAGGCCACTATAAATGCCGAAGGAAACACCACAGAAGCGCTTCACAGGAGGCTCCCAAGCACTGAGGATGTCACCTAGACAGGGGACGAAATGTTTGCAACAAAAACTTCCAGCTCGGCGAACAGAACCACAGCGAGGATGTAAATTATTGGTGGTTCCACCTACAGTTTTAACATTGCTATTTATCTTTTGATATCATCGATGAGTTTGTGTACGATTTTTTGAACACTAAGTCAAAGAATGTACAAACGGAGGCAGCCGAACTGGGAGCATGCCATTCAGCTCCTTGTGCTTACCCTTTTTGAATAAGGTCACGCTGAGCTGATTATAGCATTCAACCTGCATTCCCAACTAATCTGCAAATCTGTTCAACCCTTTCCTGACCTAGAACCTCCCTACTTCTGCCTTAAAAGGTGTTTAGGGTCTCTGCTTCCACTAAATGTTCAGCTAGAGAAATCCAAAATAAAACCACCTGCAGAAAGGAAAGTTAATTGCTGTTTGGAATGGGTGATCCCTCATGTTTAACAAATGAACTATAAGTTTGCATGTTATACGTAAGTTGAAGCATTCTATCCACAGCTAATCTGTCAGGATCCAATAGAATGTTTATCAGACCCTAGGCTAACATAGTCTATTCAACAAATCAAGTCTGCTTCACAATTCATTACCATAATGGCTGATTGATGATCCTCAAATCCGCCTTCTTGCCATCTCCCCATAGCTCTTGATTCCCTCACTGCTTAGAAATATGTCCACCACCTGCTTTGATTAGACTTAGCGATAGGGTTTCAACAGGCCTATCATTCAGTAACCCTCTGAGAGAGAAGGCACTCCTCACCTCCCTCATAAAGATATGCTCTCTTTGACTGAGGCTTTCCCCTCTGGTCCTGGACTCTCCCACAAATTGAGACAACCTTGTTGGCAATGAGCCTGTCATGCCTACTGACAATCTGTTTTTGTTTTCATTGAGATCTTCTCTCATTCTTCCAAACTCCAATGAGTTTTTCACTAAGCTACTCAAGCTCACTCCATAAGAAAATACCTCAATTCTCAGATTAATTCTGTGGAGCTTCTCCCATCTGCTACCAATGTGTCTGTTATCTTCTCTACATATTTCCTTAGAAAATTAGACCAGAACCGTTCACAGTTTTGCACGTTCAGTCTGCATAGAAACGTGTGCATGTTTAGAATGATATTTCTGCGCCACCACATTTGAAATAATTGCTAATAGTGCATTCGAATTTCCTATAATTGCTGAATTGCATGCCAACTTTTTAACTGTCAAGCCGAGGGCCTGAAATTCCTGAGTCTTTTCTCTTGTAAATTAGATTCACTCTTCTATTTTACCTGACAAAGTTAATCAGTACCAGCTTTCCAACGCTATATGTCAGATGCCAACTTTTTGTGCACTCACCTTATTTTTTTTCTATCTCATGATAAACTCCTTGCATCATCCTCACCATATGCCTTCCCCACTTCTGTTTGTGTTACTTACAAATATGGAGGTTTAACTTTCATTTATATCACCGAACTCATTGTGCGGTTAATAATTCCGGCTCCAGCACTGATCCCTGTGGCACTGCACTGGTTAAAGCTCATTATCCCAAAAACAGTTCCTAGATGCTTCTCTTTCAGCGGATCCGCTCTGCAGACATGTTATACTCAATTAAACTATCAAGTGAGAGCAGGAATTAAACCCATGCTATTAGTATCGTTCTGTTTGATAGACTAGCTATCTCGGCAACTGAACTTGCCAACACGCAGTGCCTGATACAACTGAAACATTAACATCTACATTTATATTCAATGTTGTTCACAATAACACAATAATACAATTCTGTGACGTTGCCTCGTTACTTATTGTACCTGCATAAAACGTTTTGCAAATAAAGCAGAAGTGCACGCAGCAGATTGCATTGCATTATATAACTCTGTCATCACTCATCTTATTTTCTTTATTCTATTGGACGATTTCACAATTCCTCACCTCAGACGTTTGCTTCATCTTGTTCATCTGACCTCCTCATTACGTTTGTCAAACCATAAAAATGTAATGGAGATGTATTATTTGCATAAATTTAAGGGTGAGGGTATGTATTCATATTCCCGTTAAGAAGGAGATTAAGCATTTTTGAGGGTAGAGGAGATTGTTGGATACAAATCGGAAAGGAGTCAGTCATGATCTTGTTGAATGTCAGAACGCGAGGGGCCAAATAGCCCACATCAGCTTCTAGTTTCTATGCATATTCCTGTACAATTACTTTCCAGGTGACCTTCTTTTCATCAATAAAACATAACAGTACAGTATAGGCCCTTCGGCCTTCGATGATGTGCCGACCCACAGGGCCAACTTCAAAAAACCATCTAACCTATACAGATTTAAAATGACAGGTAAACAACACTCAGTCTAAACCTTATACTATGATTTATTTTTCTCCATGTTACAATGCCAAGGCAGCAGGAAACTCTTACTAGTGCCAAAAAGGCATCAAACACCTGAATTCATTTGTCTAAAGGGATGATGATCTCTACAGTGAAAACGTATCTCTGGCCAGATCTATGTAATGCAGGGAATTCTTATACCACACGGTAAGAATGCAGTTACCTTTAGCAGAGTGAAATGTAGACTGAGTATACTTTTTGAAATTTGGATCACTATGTGAATTCAGGGCAAAGGGGGAGAGGTGTTTTCAATCCGGTTTACCCCAAGAAGGAAATTTTACAGAATGAGATGTGAGTGGAAGTTGTAAAACAGCGTGAATGGAGAGGCCGAGCCACACTGAGACCAGGGGAAAAGTGGCAGCACAAAATGCAGCCTGATGCTAGTGCAGGGAAGGTAGACTGGATCAAAGAGCTTAAGGTGATGTGGGTAGGGACAATAATGTGAGAGAATATGCTTTGTAATTGGAGAGGGAGAACCTGGAATCAGGAAGGGGAGACGAGCAGGGAAAAGGATGGAACAGCAATGGCAGGGGTTTCTGGGCTAATTCAGGAAGCACAGCTGAAATTCATGCCTAGCATCTGCCAGTATTCCCTGAAATAAACATCCTAAGTCTGGCCCGATATCAATGCTCATCAATTTGTGATTGAATCGTATCCTTGAGAGCTTTAGTCAACCATGGGTGGTGCAACTCCTTATCAAGTCCTTATTTTTGAGCAGAAACAAATAATTGCTGAGCATAATTGGATATCTGCTTGAACGAAAGTCCATGTATACCCACTAACCTTCCTCTGGGTTTCTATCCACATCACGCTTCTGACCAGATGTGAGTCAGAACTCCTCCATTTAATGTCTGGTTCTTTTCAATCATTCAGAGGGAACATCTGCATGTGGCTGAACACATGATCAGCGGAGGGTGACTCCTTTCTCCCAGTTTCTCCGTCTCTGACGATTCTGATTGATGATGCCGCATTCCAGTGAGCTGCCTCTGACGTGAGCGCTTTTCCTTCAAACCAGGAATCCCCTAACTACAGTGGACAGGGCCTTATGCAGTGACTAACCTATCTCCCACATTGCCGCCCCCACTGCACTCTCATTCACTTGTACTGTTTCAAATCAGTCTCCACACAGTTGGAGGCCGGCACAGTGGCTCAGTGGTTAGCACTGCTGCCTCAGAGCACCAGGTACCCGGGTTCATTTACAGCCTCGGATGACTGTGTGAAGTTTGCACGTTCTCCCTGTGTCTGCGTGGGTTTCCTCCGGGTGCTCCGTTTTCCTCCCACAGTCCAAAGATGTGCACGGCAGGTGAATTGGCCACGCTAAATTGACCATAGTGTTAGATCCATTAGAGCGAAATGGGTCTGGGTGGGTTACTCTTCAGAGGATCGGTATGGACTTGTTAGGCTGAATCTAATCTAATCTAAAAAGTCCTGTCATTGCTGCTCACAGTGCAGTATCCTTCACACTGGGGAGACAAAACAGAAACTGCTTTGAGGAACACTCCCACTCTGTCTGTAGGAATAACCCTGACCTTCTCATTGCTTCCCATTTCAATAACCTCCCTTGCTCTCATGCTAACATTTCGGCGCTGAGCTGCTGCAATGTTCCAGTGAAGCACAACCCAAGCTCGAATGACACCTCACTTTACACTTTGGTACGTTACAGTCTGGGAGAAAGGAGTCACCCTCCGCTGATCATGTGTTAATATTCAATTCGATAACTTCATAGCCTGACTTCACTATGACTGTTCTCCATTTTCATAAATTCTCTGTCCTAGTCTCGCAATGAACATGTGTGGTTGTGTCTTCTTTATCTTGCACTCAATAGAGAGAACCCCTTTCCCCCATTCGCATCTTTCCCATCACCATCTCGTTTACCACTGTTAAAAGCCCAATTATCTTTTGCCACACTCTCTATTACGCATCACTCGCTCCCCAACCACTGCCAGGGATTAAAAATCCCATTTTCCAATCCTTTTACGTTCTGAAGAAGTGTCACACTGGACTTGAAACGCTAACTCGGTTTCTCTGTCTCTGCAGACTCTCCAGGGTGGAATAGGCACAGCACAAATTTTCAAATAAACAAATAATTATGGATACTGGAAATAAGAACACAAATATTTCTGGAGAAACTGGACCCGAAAAATGAACTCTGCTTTCATTCCACAAGATGCTGCCAGACCTGCTTAGTTTCTTCAGCTATGTCTGTTTTTGAACTAGTTCCACAGACGTCTGTCACAGATGCTCAAAAGCTCTGTACAAAACGGAGTACTGTGCACCAGGGAAGTGAACAATAACACCAGGTTCAGAGATTCATTGGCTCTGAAGGTGCATAAGGCTGCATCACGGGCACTGCAGAGCTCTTCATCATGGTCAGGGAGGGAAACAGAGGGAAACACATTCATTTTAAATATAGAAGATGTCATTATTGGAATGGAAAAGATTGAAATGAATATGTTACATAATTTAAATAATGTAACAAATTGGAGGCGTGACACCATGAAGAGATCCTAACAGAATAAGAATGTTAAACTGGAAATTCCACCACATCAGAAACCAGGTTAGATCACGGAGTACAGTGCTGATGAGTGAATGCGTCTTCGTGTGAATTGGGAGACAGTCAGTAGAATTGAATTACAGATATTGCAGCTCAAACTGGGCATTCATGTGATGATGTAGATCACAGCAGCAGCAGAACTGTGTTCAATCACAATCTGTAACTCTTTTCCCTGGGATAATCTCTCAATCTACCATTACCATCGAACTGATCCATGGTTCAGTAAGGAGCGTGGGTGAATATACCAGAGTTAGAACCATGTGTACCTAAACCTGCTGACAAACCTTTAAAGCTATGGTACTTGACCGGTTACATTCCAAGTAGCAGGACTAACATCTGATAGAGAGGACAAAATTATCTCAAGACCAACAGATCAGATCTAAGCTTTGCTGTCCTGCTGCATACAATTATAAATGTCAATGGACTATTAAACAACTCACTGGAGGAGAGGACTCCACAAGTATCTCCATCCTAAATAAGGGAACAGCTCTTCACATCAGTGTAAAAGATAAGGATATAATGTCTTCACCATTAGCCAGGATTTTTGAGTGGATGATCCACCTCACCATCATCTTGATGCCCTCAGAATCACAGATGGCAGTCTTTAAACAATTCGATTTTCTGTACGTGACATGAGGAAACAGCTGAACACAGTAGATACGACAAAGGCAACGGGCCCTGATACCATTCCTGCAATAGGACTGAAGACTTGTGCTTTACAACAAGCCGTGTCCTGGAGAAGCTGTTTCATTCCAGCTCCAACTCTGACATCTCCCTAGCAAGGCGGAAAATTACTCAACTCTGCCCAATCCCCTAGAAGGGAATAACTAAAATCTGTCCAATTACCACTCCCTCAGTCCGATCACTATAGTCACATTAGTGGCTGTACTATTTGGCAGAGTTGCCAAGCAGCACAGGAATAACCAGGTCAGCGTGGCTTCTGATAGGTCCCGATGTGGAGATGGTGCTCTTATGGAAATATCACTGGATTACTAATCCAGACCAGGCTAATGGTCTGGCAGCTGGTGGAAGTTCAAGGCAATTAATACAATATCGAGATCTAACATCTGGTGTCAGGAATAGTGACCTTGAAGCCAATGTCAATTGTGATTACCATTTTCCTTCCCCAGTGTACTTTCAGAAAGTGAGTCTCCCGTGCTTTCCTGGTCTGCCTAAAAGTGACCCCAGACACACAGACATGTGATAAACTCTTCAATGGTCTCTGAAACTTCCAAACAAGTCACTCAATTGTATCTAACTGCTCATCATTCTTAAAGGATAAACCGGGACAGAACAACCGGTCCCAGCCTTGTTGTTGGAAATGGGAATGGGAAACACAGTCCTGACGTCCCCGCAGAGACCTCCTTCCTAACAGCTGAGAGCTTGTGACAACATTTACAGAGCGTTCCCACAGACTGCACAGAAACATCGGGAAGGGAGGAGGTCATTCAACCCATTGAGCGTCCCCCATTCTAGATAGTGGAGAAAATCTCCTCAGTGCGATTTGCCACATACAGTGTTCATATCACTTAACATGTTTAAACGTCGGGATAAATAAAATGGAAACTGCTGTAGTTGCTTTGGTCCATCAAGTTTGATCCTCCCTTCAATATACAGGCAGTTCTCCAATAGCGCATGTTTATTAAACACAACTCGTATGCAACACAATTTGTGAATTGTCCATCTTCTTTATAAAGCGAGCTCCCATTCACTGTAACGCAATTCCATCCCCGGCACCAGCTGAACAGCAAAACCCAGCCTCAGGATCCTCTATCTGCAAAATGCACACTCAGTGTGTTCACTAAAGCAGTTATGTAATCTGCTCTGCAAGCCTTGAAACCGAGACTGAAACTAGGAATTGTAGTCTATATTTAGACGGACCTTTATTTCAAACCGGAATTCCATGTCAGCATCATGTGGTCAGTCGGCTCACGCGCTTTCTGGTGAAGAGCTTGGTGAAAGGTACAGTGCTGTAGACAGTGACTATAGTGTGAGAGTGTTACATTTACAGCATTGTCTCATTACAATATACGATCTAAAGATTTTCTTAGACTATGGTCGTGTGTGTTAGATTAACTTAAATGTTTGGTTTTTACAGATTTTGTTTGGGGGGGTGGTTTGCCCCTTTCCCACTTTTTCGCATAGGCCGCATTATTCATATTGCATGATTTTCTGCAACACGGTATTCCACAGGAATACAACAACTGTGTTATTGGAGAAAAACCTGGAATGATATCTGATCGTCTACCTTCACACGATACTACTGCTCTCCGTCTATCCCTTTCATTTATATTCAGTGCCTTGGCTTCCACAGCCCCATGTGCGAGAGAATTCACCAGGTTCACCAGTCTCTGAGTGAAGATATTTATTCTCATCTCAATGCAGAGTAGCCTGTCTGTACCTAATGTTGTGGAACCTTGTTTTTTGATATCCCAGTCAGGGGAATTATCATCCCTGCTTCCAATCTGTCTCACCCTGTCAGAATTTTAGATATTTCACTGAGATCACTACTAAATTTCCTAAACCCCATGGCATACAGGCCCAGTCGCCCCAAACTCTGTTCCCACAACAAGCCTGTCTTCCCAGAGATCAGTGGTGCTGGAAGAGCACAGCAATTCAGGCAGCATCCTAAAAGCTTCGAAATCGACGTTTCGGGCATAAGCCCTTCCTGATGAAGGGCTTTTGCCCGAAAAGTCGATTTCGAAGCTTTTCGGATGCTGTCTGAATTGCTGTGCTCTTCCAGCACCACTGATCCAGAATCTGGTTTCCAGCATCTGCAGTCATTGTTTTTACCTTCCCAGAGATCAGTCTGGTAATCCTTCATTGCTCTCCCTCATGTCAGGTTTGTCCATTATTGGTAAGGAGAGCAAAACCGCACAAAATGCTGCACATTGTTCGAGATGGGGGTCTTACCAAGGGCCTGTACAGCTGCAGTAAGACATCCTTACTCCTGTACTCAAATGCTCCTGAAATGAAGGTCAACACACCATTTATCTTCCAAACTGCTTTCTATTCCTGCAATATTGCTTTCAGTGACTGGTGTACAAGGAGATCCAAATCCTTTTCAATGTTACAGCTACCCACTTGGTGGGTCTATGCACACTGGTCAGTGTGTCAGTGCCATTCCCAGTATTGACTTCTGGTTTCAGAACTCATAGCCCTGCATGGCCTTCATAGGTCTGCGCAGAAGGAAACAAAAATGCAGCTTAAGTTCCTTTACAGATCAACATTTTTGAATCAATCCATTTTCAATTCATCGGCTGGCATTCTAAAGTTCCGAACAAAGTGCACGTCACATCTCCCCCCATTGCTCTCCGTCTGCCACGTAGTTGCCCAGTCACTCCAGTTGTCTCAATCACCTTGGAGCTTTTTTACATCCTGCTCACCCACTCACAATCCAACATCGTTTACTGCCATCAGCAGACTTGGGGAATATTGCATTTGAGCCTCTCAATCAAAGTATGATGTGTATTGGGAATACCTGGGTCCCAATCCCCGATCCTTGCTAGATCTCACAAGCCTTCCATTCTAAAAAAATGTTTTAATCTTACTCACTGTTTCCTGCCAGCTCTCCCATTCTAAAACCATGACCATACTTTAGTCCGATTCCCATAGCATTCAAATTTGCAGAATAGGCTTGGGACTTTAACAAAAATCTTTCTGACAATCCAATCGTATTGCATTGATAGCTTCTCCATAATTTTGCAAAAATTCACTATTTGAAATATGATTCCCCTTTCATAAATCTATGTTGACTTTTTCTATGCCCATTATGTTCAGTTCCAATACTTTCTCTAGAACTGTTTAGTTGCTAATTTTATTCTATTCTCTTTTTCTCACCATACTAAAGTTTCAGGGTATTGCTGGGAAGATTTTTTTTTTGCTTTGTTATCTTCTGTGAAGACTGAATGAAGTAGTTGCTTCATAGTTCTGCCATTTCCCTATTCTCCATTCTCCATTCTCTGGTTTCAGACTGTAATAAGCTGCAATTGCTTTATCTGACCTTTCGCATTGGCATATCTTTAGAAGCTATTACAGTTCACTTGTATAAATCTCATTGCTTTCCTCTTCAGAAAAGCATCAATTTCTATCTTAAATGTTTAATGATGAGCATTCTACAATCATACAATCACAGAAACACAGACTCTGTACCGTCCGAAATACAGCACGGTCTATATTAGTTCCACACTCTGACATGAGGCCCAGAACCATGCATGTTATGACACTGCAAAAACTCGTCCAAGTACTTTGTAGTTGTTGTGGAGTTAGCGGAACAACCATTCTGGACCCCAACATCCTCTGGGTGACAAAATATCTTTAAATTATCTCTAAACCTCAAACATTCACTTGTTCCCTTGTTCATGATTAAAAGGAACAGCTGCTGTCTATCCACTATGTCCATGCCCCTTGTAATCTTATCCTTCTGAATCACGTCCGCTCAGCTTTCTCTCCTCCAAACTAAACAACCCGAGCTTATCCAGATTCTCTCCATAGCTGATATACTTCATCCCAGGGAGCATCCTCGTGAATCCCCACCAAACCCCACCCCTCTCGGCGTAATGACATTCTTTCGTAATGTGGTATCCAGAACTGCACACTGCCCTAAACAAACTCATGTATAACTCTTATTATCCATTTGTACGACTTCTAAGCTTTTTTAGCTCGACTGTTAGCCTGTCCAGTTACATTCAGGGATGTGTGGAAAAGCACCATCTGTGTTTCCTAGTATGCTGCCATTCATTGAGTCCTCCCCTGCCTGGTTCCTTCTTCCAAAGTGTATCAACTCATATTTATCAGCGTTACATTCCATCTGCCATCGATCTGCACTTCTGACCATTCCGTCTGTATCTTCTTGCGTTCCTCCTCACTGCAAACCACCCGGCCAATCTTTGTGTCCAACATAAACTGATTTATCACACTACCGCCCACTCATCCCTCCACATTCTCCTCTCCATCATTTATGATAACCATAAATGATAAGGTTAAAAATCACACAAAACCAGCTTTAAGTCCAAAAGGTTTATTCGCTAGTACTCGCTTTCGAAGCGCTGCTTCTTCATCAGGTGGTTGTGCAGTTTGAAAGTTTGTGCCACCGATTAAACCTGTTGGACTATAATCTAGTGTTGTGTGATTTTTAACGTTGTCAACCCCAATCCAAAACTAGCTCCTGCGAATCACAAATATTAGCTTGGATCCCTTCCATTCATCTAAAATGATTGGAACACATTTACTATCTTCCATTTATCTGCAATGCTTCCCGCCTCTGCAGAATGTACAGGAAAATAAACCACAGTAATCGACTGTGTAATTAATACTTCCACTGGTGCCTTGTTTCTGACATTTTGATACCAAGTAAATCTGTCTTGTCAGACTTAGCAATGCTCAATCTAGCAACATTTTCAAGTACTACCCTGTTACTGATATAAATTGGCTTTATGTCTTTAGTTCCATAAGCGCCATCTGGTCACTTAGCTTCCTGGGTGATTTTCTGGATCCTCCTCCATGAAGAGAGATAGAAAGTAAATGGTTATTTTTTTGGCTATTTTCTTGTTCTCCACAATAAACTGTCCGCTCCCGATAACAAATTTCCACATCTGACATTGGTTTTATTTTGTTTCCTTTGAATTATAGATAGTAGATTGATGCAGTCTTTGTGTTTCTGTTTGTTAGCATGCATGTTTGCTTTGTGATTTCCTTATTAGCTTCATGGCTCTCCTTTTTTGGATCATCAATTTCTGAGAATTCTCAGGTTTCCACATTTTCTGTTTTTCATCTAAAGGCACTTCCTATAATAAATATAATCTTTAATTTGTTACGTTAACCATCATTAAGCCACTTGCTCACTCTGTGGTGTTTTTAAGTTCAAGAAAGACTTTGCAGTACTTCTATAAATCTCCTGATCCTGACCAGATCTATTCATGAACGGTGCAGATGGATAGAGAAGAAATTACGGGAGCCCTGATTGGTACTTTTCCAACTTCGCTGGCGAACGGGTGAGGTCCCGTTGGAGGATAATGAATACTGAGCCCTTATTCAAGGAGGGCCACAAAGATAAACCTGGGGGCTATAGTCCAGTAAAACTAACATCTGTAGTAGATAGTTATTTGAGAGTATTCCGAGAGAAAAGATATACAGAGGAACCTCGATTATCTGATTGAGCTGGACCGTGCACTATTTCAATCAGATAATTGATTATTCGGTTAATTGATCTACTCTGGGGCTCGGAGTTTTCTATGAAGTCTGCTCCCCGTTCATGAGACAAGGCAAAAGCACACTGCGTGCGAGACCCCACGCCACGTCTCCCCTTACCCTGCCCCATCTATTCCCCGCCCACTCTGAACCCTGTCCACTCCCACTCCCTGTCTACCCTCACGCACCCCCAACCCCCCTGCTCCCACGGCCCCCAACCCGCCCACCCACATTCTCATCCACTCACACCCCTTGCCACTGCCTGCCCCTGCCCGCCCCAAACCTGTCCGTTCCCACTCCAACCCTGCCCCCACCAGCCCACAACCCCGTCCAACGCCACACCCATCTGCCCCTGCCCGTTCCTAACCCTGCAACACCAACATCGGTCCCCTAACCCCGCAGGCCCAACCATTCCCACCCATCGTCCAAACCCCATTCACACCCCCACACGCCTCTAACCCTGCGCCCCAAACCCCGCACCCCCAACCCCACATTTCCAACCGTTCCCACACATTTTCGGACTCCCGTCCGCGTCCCCATTCGCCCCTAGCTCTGTACCCCCAAACCGGCATCCCCAACCACCTCCCCCGGGGCAGCCGGACTGTACACCAACAGGACTGCTGCTGCTGTCTTTGTGGGGTAAGGCTTCAAATAGCGCGCACACACACACACGCACAAAACACACAACACACACGTTTTGACAAGTTCCACATTTTCTGTGTACAGGAAAATGTTGGCGCAGTTATCTGGGGAAGGGGGCTTTAGGGTAAAGCCCTGTGTAGAACTCCAGGGAAAGTGTGGGGTGAGAGAGAGAGATAAGGCGGGAAGTCAGTCTTTTGGAGACGGACTGGACTGTTCTTGGCAGCATTTTAAGAAAAGTTTTTTTTAAATCATTGTACCTACAAAAATAAAAGGCGCAAACAGGGTGGAAAGAAAATGTTTCAATTGGGATCTTGAGGTCCCCTTCAGATAATCCAAATTTCGGATAATTGATAATTGGACAATCGTGGTTCCTCTATACATGCACTTGAAAGACAGGGTTTGATTAGCAGCAGTCAGCATGGCTTTGTTAATGAGAGATAATGGCTCTCAAACTTGTTACAGTGCTTTGATAAAGTGATGAGGATCAGTGATGAGGGCAGAATGACATACATAATCTATATGCATTTCAGTAAGGCCTTTGATTATGTTACAGAAGATTGGTACTCTGGAATGTTTGATCACCTCGAATCTAGGGGGAACTGGTAAAATAGATACATAATTGGCTTGGTGGTAGGAAGCAGAGGGTAATATAGGAAGCATGCTTTTCAGACTGGAGATCTGTGAATTGTGGAATATCTCAGCGGTCGGTGCTGGGAACATTGTTTGTTTCTATGTATATACATATAAATATATTCTCTCATCTAGATCATAGATGTATGAAACATATATATATATATATATATATAATCTAGATAAGAATGCACAGGCATGATTTGTAAGTTTGATGACGACACTAAAATAGGCAGCATCATGGAGAGTGTGGAAGGTTATCAGGAATTTCAGAAGTTTCAGCAGTACTTTGATCAGCTGGGGAAGTGGACTGTGAAATGGAAAATGCAATTTAATACAGATTGATGAAAGTTCTTGAATTTTAGGAAGTCGAGTCAAGGTTGGAGTTTTTGGTGAATGGTTGGGCCTTAAGGACTGTAGTGGAACAGAGGGACCTTGGAATTCAGGTGCGCCGTGCTCTGAAAGTTGATTCACAGGTAGACAGGACAGTGAAGAAGGCTTTTGGCACACTGGCCTTAATCAGTCAGAGCACTGACTATCGAAGTTGAGGAGTTACATCGCAGTTATACAGGACGCTGGTGAGGCATTATTTAAAGTGTCTTGATCAGTTTTGTCTTAATGGTCTTAATAATCTTAATGGTCTGAGCTATAGGGAGAGGTTGGACAAGCTCGGATTTTTACTTTAGAGTATATGAGTCTGAGGGGGATCTTATATACGCTTAAAAGATCACAGGAGGCATGGAGAGAATGAATGCACCCAGTCTTTTCTTCCCAGGGTTGAACAGCAATCACGGACTACAGGGCATTAGTTTAAGGTCAGGGGGTATGAAAAAAATGGAAGCTGACGAGCAATGATCTTTACACACATCTGGGAATGCATATGGACCGAGCTACCAGAGGAAGTGGTTGAGGTGGATACATTAACAGCATTTAAAAGGCATTTGGATCAATACAGGAAAAGATTAGAAGGATACAGGGCAATGGCAGGGAAATGGGTTGGTGTGAATGGACATTTTGTTCAGAATTGACCACTTTGAGCTGAAGGACCTGTGTCCGTGCTCTAGGACTCTATTACTCGAACAACCATTGCTTGTCTCTCACTGAATGTTATATTGTACTTTCCCAATTTACTGGAGTGAACTTGACCCTCTACCCTCCAGGCTTCCATGATGTTTGACCAGAATGTTCACACATTTGATATTGCATGCGGACGCCATGTAAAATACACCTTATTAATGTCACTATTCCTCAAAAGCTGCTTCAGAGTAAGTTTGGTAATTAGTCTTTCTTAACACACAAGACCAACTCCGAAATAACCTGCTTTCTAGTTTGGTTCACAATATACACTTCAACCCACCTCATATACACTCATGGATTTTATTTTTCACAGCATGAGCACTCACTTAGTTAACATAGTTTAGATACAACTTCAGACCATCGAATAAGACTGCAGTATTCACAATACTTGCATGTGTAATTTCCAGAGGACATGATGTTCAGATTTTCTGCTACCGTTTTGGTTTAGATATATAAAACACTTCTCCTTGATTCTCCTTGCTGTTTGCATGCTCTACCTAAACTGATTCTGTGAAAGCTGCCCCTCACACTCACTGCATATCTGTTATAGCACCTACCCCCGAACAAGGCTCAAGCTGTATCTCCAAAAAAAGGCTTAGGCACGAACACTCTCACTATTAAATTCAGCAACATCCTACCCTCACTTTTTCTGTCACTTATGCAATAGCCTCCACACTAATAACACGACATGGATACAACACTATGGACTGACTCACTCAGGACACCTCACCATGTCATCCCACCTGCACCAGCACTAACAGCAGGGCCACCCACTCCCACTCTCACACCCTCCCTCCCTTTCTCCCATTCCAGGAAAAAACAGCCTGGAATAGGACAGAAAGGGCCAACCCAGGTGGTGGGGTGCTTGATATCTGTTCCCTCTCGCCTCCCCACGCCGTGTGGGGAGGACCTTGGTATGAGCCGAAGAGGACTGGGACGACTTATGTGGAGATTCTGAAACATCCACGTCCCACCAACCGAGTAAGGAGCAATGATTAGTGAACGGCAATTCTCACTTTAAACCCACTGGCAGTTCCAGCGTCAGCTCTCTCACTCTCAAATAAAAAGATACCTCACAGCACAGAGATACAGGCACAGAATTACACAGAAATATTGGTAAATATCCCAATATACTAACATGTATAATATGTACAAGAAGACAAGCACACACACACATAGAAGCACACAAAGACATATGCAGTCAGACACAATAGAAACAAACACAGATAGAAATACACAGGTTGATACACAGACAGACGTAGGCAACCAAATGCTCATATAACAAGCAGATGGACACACACAGACACTCGTCTCATTAAGACACAAATAGATCAGTATTTGATTTATAAGGGGATGAAGGATTCTAGGCAAAAGGCAGAAGAATGCGTTTGAGGAACATATAAGAAATTATTGAACGGCATATCGGTCTCGATGGATCGAATGGCCTAATTCTGCTCCTTTTCTAATTCTCGTGTGGTGTTATGCTATCAGGTATTCTCTTCCTGACACAGCAGCAGAAGCTGGATTTTTAAAGTATTTGATCGGAAAGAGACAGTGGGAATGTGGGACAGGTTTGGAGTGCAGAACGGTGTCTGTCTATTCTGAATTACTGTATGTTTTTATCTGAAAAGAGGTGGTGATTTGATGTTGGGTTAACACAGTTTAAAATAACGGGTCCCGCAATGAAATAGTATTGTGCTGTCTGTGGTGTCCTCATCCTCAGGGAGCAGTAAAGACTCTGTTATTGAAGATATTCAAGGCTGAGCTCGACTGATCTTTGCTGGACAGGAGAGTCAATGTTTATTGGGAACAGATAGGAGACGGATGGTCAGACACAATCGGATCAGCCATGAGCATTCGGAATGGTGCAGACGAATGGCCAACTGCTGTCCCTACTCCAGGTGCTGTTCCCTCAATCCACCACTCGATACGTTACAGTGATATACTGCTGCACCTACCCCATATATTGTCCCTCAATCCACCCCTCGAGGCTGTTACAGAGTAGGGAACTACCCCATTCTCTCAGACAGGATTGCTACAATGAGAGGGGAGGAGACCATTCTGCACCACGAAGGAGTTACACATGAATATATAATGAAGTAATTCAGCTCGTTGAGTACATTACACAGCCCAGGAGGAGGCCATTCAACCCGCTTGAACTGTTGCTCTGGAACAAGGAAGCTGTCGTGAACAGAAAATAGAGTAGAGATAAATGTTCATTTTCAAGTTGCAAGACTGATGGAATGCCTTAGAGTTCATGTGGGGTTATCAATGATCAATAATCTGTACCAAAGATCTGGAGGAAGGGGACTAAATGTCTTCGAGCCCAAATAGCTCGTAAACCAAGGTGGTCATTCAATATGTCGTCAAATGGAGGTAGTGAGTCTGCATTGTGTTACAGACAGAGAACGTTAGTGAGCAAGACTTCAGCATAAATAACATACAGTGAGTTGTCTATTTTGAAAGGAAAGTTAAAAGAATGGTAGTCAGTTTCAATGGAGAGAGATTGCAGAACTCTGTGATATAGGCGGTTTTCATGTTCCTGGTACATGAATCATGTGAAGTCAGTCTGCAGATGCAGCAAGTGATTTAGAAGCTAAGTTAAATGATGCTGTTTCTGGCAAAGGGCATTGCTGAGACCACATCTAAACACTATGTGCAGTTTTGATCCACTACCTTAAAAAAAACGATATAATTCTTTCAGAAGATTTTCAAAGCTATTTCCCTTTACTCATTCCTGGAATGAAGGCGTTTGGTTTTGGGGAATTATCCGTTTTGATCTTAGATGAGAAATTTTATTGAGCCATATATGACGTTCTGGAAAGTCTATCAGCTGGATGTACGTTTTCTCTTGTTAAGGAGACTAAAGATAGAGAATAAATTTAAGAATAAGATGTATTGATATGAACGCACATACTATGAAGACACAGACCTATATTTCCAAATTACGCAGATGCATATAAACATGTCATCAAGTTATAAAGCGGGGACATTTGTTTTGCTAATGAAAGGTACTATGTACAACAACAGCGATGATGCACCTGCATATAACCCATTATAATCTTTTCCAGAGAATGTTCATGGAGATCGTACATGTCCCAGTTTGGTGTTCGGTTAATATTATTGCACAGCTCAACACAGGGAGGGAGAAATAATGTTCCAAAGCTGAGAAGGAGCAGCGAATGATCCCTCTCTCTTACTTTGTTTCGCCCGATAGCAAAGTGTGAGATCATATATTCCCTGAGTTAACTTTACCACTTGTGAAGGATTCTTGACGAGGATTCGTTGGAATCTCTCCACAGCCTGAAGCAAAGAAAATTCAGCCAAATCCCACTGTTCCAGAAAGAAATTCCAATACCAGCAGCTTGTGTGAGCAGAATAACTTCAAAGGCAGAATAAAATTTGGGACACTATTATTTTAACATTTGTTATGAGTTCAAATTACTGTGTCTCACTTTTATTTTTGAAAATGACCCAGTCTGAGACCTATGCCTTTGGTCATATCCCTAAACTGGTTCCATTTAAAATTTGTTGCAACCAGTGGAGGAATGGGACTGGAAAATAAAACAGTGATCCTCCAGCATTGGTTGGAACACAAATGGGAAAATTATCAAAGTGCTGTTCGAGTGGAAATTCACTTTCCCAGACTTCTGTAGTGCCTGGATGCTTGCACTTATTCAAAGTTGTGTTGTATTCAAACATTTGACAGACAAATGAATGTAGGAAAATGGTATACAGACAGAAAAGTGCTGCTGAGATCACAATCAGATCAGGTAAGATCTTACGCCTGGAGAAGCAGTGACAATGTGTCTAATGAACAACTCCTGCTCCTCAGTCCTATGTTCCTATGTTCTATTCAGACCATCAAACCTCCTGCACTGGCGCAGATGAGGGCGACTTGCTCCAAATACATAGTCCACAGTAACACAGGATCTCATTCAGTCCCTCAAGACTGTCACATACAGTTTGCTGTGGGTTGCAAAATGTTATTGGGAGATCCAGGCTGGGTTCGAAGTTGCCTCTGGTCTCTTTACACAGTGTCTTCTCTCTGCAAATTGTGCTTCAATTGTTGGTTATGGTGTACACCCAGATTCAATTTGAATACAGCATCCATTCCTTACTCAGAGATGACTCACAAAATACTTTGCTCTCTCTGACTGCAAAATTAATTAACAGAACGTTCAGGAAAATTGAAACCATTAACTTTGTAATTACAGCATATGAGAACATAAGGGACAGGATCAGTTAATTTGTACAATCACGCTATTGAATACGATCATGACTGATCTACTGTTAACATTACCTCCTCTCTATTGCCAAATTCTTCACACCCCTCAGCTATCTGACAGGTCAAAAATCCATCTACCTCCTCTTTAAATACTTTCAGTGATGAAGCTCCCCGAGCTCTCTAGATCAGATAGTTCCTGACGTTCATTACCGTCTGTGAGAGCAAAACCCTCCCTGCACATACATCGTCACCTATTGATATGAACCAGAGGGGAACACAGGAGCCCAGGAATGAGTGAATGGCCTTGATATCAAGTCCGTTTTTGACTGAAGGTGTTATCGGTACCATCTACTTATTTCAGCTTAATGGGATTCAGGCGTAACCTCCCCACTGCTCGGGGTCTTTCAAAGCACAAAGGAAGATACTTGTGGTCAGTGGCCGACAAACTCTCAGTCCTGGGACATCTCTTCAGGACATCCTTAGGGTAAATTCCTCAGCACAGACATTTTCAGTTGCTTCATAAATGGTTGCACACCCCACCCCCAGCACCCTTCATACCACTTTGTCCCTTACTCAGGTCCTGAACCAGTCTATGCCCATGTGCAGCAAGACCTGGACAGCATTCAGGTTTGTGCTGTTAAAGTAACATTCATGTAACAGCACAGCCAGGCACTGCACATTTCCACAGTTAAAAGATTAGCACATTCAGCATCTCAAGCTGGTTACACACGGATATGTGGAAGCCATTCAGCTCATTGGAATTACTGAACAGGAAGAGTGACAACACATTCAGTTCTCCTGCCTGTTCCACTGGAAGAGGAGGGGTCTAGTCAGTACATCGAACTGTGAAACAGGAACAGCAGAGCTCAATCAGACGCTTGAACCTGTTCCATGGGACGAGGCCATTCAGCCCCTCGAGACACTTGTACAGGAATAGGTGGGTGTCATTGATTCTCCAACATGACAAACCAGAGAATGCATTCATAGATGGCTCCACGATGTTCCTCGTGACTCCGTTGCATGTGGTGCACGTAATACTTTAACGTGGTTTACTGGCAGTGAGGAAGGAAGCCAGATGTTTTGTGCCAAGTCTCAAGGAGGCATCTTCCATCTCCAAGAACACAGGCACATGTTCTCCATGGAGGTCAGAAGCTGGTAGGAATAGGTTTTTGAATGAACGTATTGTGGCTGCTGTCAGGATTGAGAATAACATGATGTTAAGTGCAGCATCACACACCAAATGAACCGTTTTAATGTAGGGAGAGTTTATTCAAAGACTGGGCCTCTCTCTCTCTCAATCGACATGAGGAGCGGGGTAGTGTGAGGGGAATATTTTCAGAGGCTCTTAAACTATCGACAATCATATAACCTGAGTGAAACAGAAGTCATGGAATTTAATCACCATATCAGTGTCTGTTCAGAACATCGTTAGTGACTGTCGCTGTCCCTCAAGGTTCAATACAATCACCTCTCATTCCTTCACAGCGCTAAAGATTAATCTTCACTCACTCCTCATGGTAACATCGGCCCAGGTATTAGTCTGGTGAAACTTCGTTACACTCTCTCTGCGGCAAGCGATCATTCTTTATAAAGAAGAGAAAATCAGTCCACAATATCCCAAAGACTGCGTCAACAACACTCTCAGGTTTGATTTCAATAACTAATTTTCCTCACTTAGACAGCTCCGTTTCTTTCCTGTTCCATAAAACTCTACTCCTTCTCTATGCACTGGGAATGATGTGGAATTTAGAAGTTCCTTACATCTGTATGTCAGCATCAAGAAAGCCAGCACCAGAGGTGCTAATGGAGATAAACATCATTGCCAGGGAGAGATTAAGAAATAATGCACTTGAAATAAGGAATGGTCACCAAACTGAATGGAAATGTGCTGTAGGAATATGGGAAACAGACAGATGGAGAGAGCTATCTTTCCTTTTGTTCTTCCCTCAAGGGATGTGTGCAGCCCTGGCCAGGCCAGTATGTTATGCTGATCTTGAACTGATTGGCTGGTTCAGCGGTTCCACAGGACAGTAAGGAGTAAAAAGGAATATATTGCTGTGGGTTTGCAGTCACATAGAGACCTGACCACGAAAGGATGACCATTGCCGTCTCAAGGACATGAGATAAGCAGATGGGCTTAATATAAATAATGATATTGGTTTCATTTCAATGGCACCAATTTCCTTCATGACATATCAACAGATTATTATTCTGTGGCTCTCGACTGTGAGTGAACGATTTGAGTACCATGCAATATCTTCCCTTCTGACAGATTCTGTGCAAGGAACAAGAGAAATATCTAAAATGCAATTATTTTGTAATGGATATGTGGTTAGAAGGGTCTTGGAACAGGTGAATCCGGATTTAACAAAGGCACAATTAATGGTTTCCTCAGAAGTTGCAATGAGGCTGAGGAGGAGACTGGGATACCATGTTGGTGGTATCGGGCAGGATTAGTGAGTGGAGAGGTTATGGAAATGCACATCTGTGCAGTTCTAGAAGGATATCGGGTTTTAGAACAGTCTACTTCCTGCCCACATATTGGTGAGTAATTTGTAAATAGTAATTTACAAGTTATTATTTCTAACGAATGGAATTTTTGGTTGGAACTGAAAATGTTGACTTCCAACCTTTCATATTTTAAACAGTATGAGCAGCAATTCATTTTAACCGGCTTTAATGGACAGTTAGAATGACTTACCAGAAACACCAACGATCGCGAGGATGGGATAGTAACCACTTTGAATAATTCAAAATGTATCATGGATCCGTGATGCTCTTGATATCCAAGGCTGGAAAGCAAGTAAAGGCCTGAGGATATATTCCTGTCCATTGTTGGAACATTCCAGCCTCAGGTTCTGTTCTATCCTCCCCCTCTCCCTGGAGCTGCACACCCCTGTTAGTGCTGTCAGTGATGCTTCCACTCATACTACGGGGTAACACATGGAATACAGTTCAATACTGTTTTATTAAAACTCAAACAAAATTAACATTTACATATTCTGGATGGGACATGTGAAGGTGACTGAGGGAATAAATGTTGGGGTTGGTAGATCAATTGAGTGTAATCATTCAATCTGACTTGGATATGGGAGTAATCCTGGTGGTTTATCGGAACATCAACATGTTTCTCTCTTTATAAATGGAAACATACATCCTGCAACTACTGCTCAGACATTACAATATCAGTAAGACATTGAGAGAACGTTTATAGTCCATGATCAGAACAGAACATTTTCCTTAGATAACATGTAGTTAAAGCAGACAGACGGCATTGTATGTTAACAGGGAATTGTACCTAAGAGACAATGGTGACTGCACATGCTGGAGAATTCACTGTTGATAAAATGTGGTGGTGGAAAAGGCATTGCAGGTCAGACAGCATCCGAGGAGCAAGAGAGTCAACATTTCAGACAGGACCCTTCTTCAGAACTGCGAAGGGGGAAAGGGACTGGTGGGGGTGAGGCTGGGGAAAAGGTCGGTACTACGTGGTCGAGGGTGATAGTAATAGGTCGGTGTGGAGTGGATGGGTGGGCAGGAAGATGGACAGGTAGGTTCCCTCGAGAGGGCGGATCTGAGTCGGAGGGTTGGATCTGGGATTTGGGTGGGTGAGGGGAGATTTGTAAATCAGTGAATCCAATGTTCATGCCATGTGTTTGTAGGCTCCCTGGCAGAAGATGACGTGTTCCTGGCAACATTCTGGAAAATCTCTTCTGAACACTCTCCAGCTTAGTAATCTCCTTCCTATAACAGCACTGCACACAATACAGTGGAAGAGGCTTTTACAATGTCTGGCAAAATCTCAGCATGACTCCCAACTTCTAAAGTCAATGATCTGAGCCCCTTGGATCCCTGTGTTCTATAACGCTACCAACGCACTACCATTAATTGTATAAGCCATTATTTTGTTTGCTTTAACAAAATGCAATACCTCGCATTTATCCAATTTAAACTCCATCTGCCACACCTCAGCTCAGTGAGTGTTATTAATGTCGCCTCATCCTCCCCCTTCAGGTTTAAAAGACCCTCCCCTCACCAAAAGGCCTACAGACACCAACCTTGAGTTTCCCAAAGACCCAGAACTTGGTTTGCCTTGTGTAGGCAGATTGTGCAGTGGTTATGTAGAGGCTGGAAAGTAAGCAGTTGCCTTGTATCATTTAACGGTTTTAGGAAGACGGAAACCACATGTCTGAGGTTGGAAATAGTGACCAGTGTGTTTTGGCAGGAAACTGGGCTCTTTCCACATCTCTGGTGTTCGGCATTGATATCTTTTCGAGATCCTTCAGAGTGTGCCTGCAGGAATTATTTTGTTAATATTGCAGACAACAGACAATAACCATTTAAGCTGGAAATCATAGCCAAGCAATTAAAGATGTTCATAGTTTATCTCGATAGCAGAGCACATGCAATCACCATCTTGTAGTTGAGTCTAATACCTTTTATTTGTTTAACAATGGGAACTGTTGCCTGTGTCTATCAGTAATGTTAATGAGAATAATAAATGCATGCAAAGCTGAAAGCTGACACTTAAAATATGACCCAAATTCTGGGCATGGTTTAAGTCTTGTGTAATGGAAAGCGCCCCTGCCTCTGTGCCAGAATTCTGGATTTGATTTCATTCCATGAATTTGTGTTAGTGTCCCAATGTCTGGAGCAGATGATCTGGATTCATTTCCTGCCTGTTGAGGAGGTGTGTCACAGCATGTCAGAACAAGTTGATGAACAAGCACACAGGAGAATCATTTTGCAGCTTTCGGGGCTATTGCTGAGTATTGGTAGTGCCCCTTCCTCTGAGCCTAAAGGTTCTAGGTTCAAATCCGACAGAGATGTTGCATTATATGTCTGAACACGTGGATTAAAATGATTTCAGAATTGTGACTTGATGGAGATAGAAGAAGTGTCATTATTGAATTTCAGAAATTAGGCCCATGATGACTGAAAGCACAGCCATTCATGTTGATTGGAGTTGCATTTGCAACTTCTAGAGGTTTATACAATCATGGGAAGAGTAAATAGTCAAGGTCTATCTCCCAAGGTAAGGAAGGCCAAAACTGAAGAGCATAGGTTTAAGGTGGGAAGAGAAGAGTTGAAGAGGAACCTATAGGGCAACTTTTTCACGCAAAGCATAGTGCGTGTATGGAATGAGCTGCCAGAGAAAGTGGTGGAGGATGGTGCAATTGCAACATTTAAAAGGCATGAGTATATGAATAGGAAGGGTTCAGAAGGATATGGGACAAATGCTGGAAAATGGAACAAGATAATCCAGAATATCTGGTCGGCTTGGGTAAGTCGAAGGGTCTGCTTCCCTTCTGGATAGGTCTACGATTTACATATTCAATTGATCAAGATATCGTTATAAGCACTGACTGTAAGACATTAAATAAACGTTGTCTGCGATACAACCAAACTTGATGTCATCTGCAAATTTGCTAATCATGGCTTCTACAATTCTCATCTAAGTTATTGATATAACTGGCAAACAAAGGGGGATCCAACACTTTTTCTTGTGAATCACATCTAATCACAGGTTTCCAGTTTGAAAATAACCCCCCACCTTTACCCTGTCTCCTGCCAATAAACAGACATACACAGAACACACACACACACACACAACCCCCACCACCACACTGTCTCCTGCAATTAAACTGATATACACAGAAACAGACGCAACATGACCCTCCACCACCACCCTGTCACCTGCCATTCAACAGTTATACACAGGAACACACACATCCCTCCACCACCATCTCGTGTCCTACCATTAAACAGATATACACAAAACACGCACATATAACTCTCCACCACCACCCTCTGTCCTACTATTAAACAGATAAACACACACACACACACACACACACACACACACACACACACACACACACACACACACACACACACACACACACACACACACACACACACACACACACACACACACACACACACACACACACACACACACACACACACACACACACACATCGAGACACAGGTACAATCATGTCTTTAATACAGAGATAGCTAATTATTGATTAAAACATGGGTCCAGAGTTACATTGAGAATGCAGGGTAATTGTGTTGACAAACATGTCAGGTAGGTCCGAACAGCAATGTAGAGTTGATGGGCCTAATGATCTTATTTCAATTTCCTATGCTATGTGGCCTTCAGATGACATGAATATTTTTTGGAGTGGGCAATGGAGGCTGAGTTTGATTAATACTTTACTGAATGGTCAATGCGATTGTGGGATAGGTTTGAGGAGCTGATTGGTCTGTTCCCATTTGTTGTGCTGTTATTTCTCAGAAGAAGAGGCGACTTGCTGTCAGGTTAACACACTTTAAAATTAAAAGATCTCCCATTGACATTTGAGATAATGTTGTTCCGTTCTCCTTCGGACTATGCAATCTGTGGTGCTGTCATCCCCAGGGAACAGTGAAGACTGGGTCATTGAAGATACTCAGTGCTGATTTTGACTGATCTTTGATGGGCAGAAGAGTCAATGTTTATTGACAAGAGACAGGAAGGGGGTGGTCAGCTACACTCAGATCAGCCATGATGTTTCTAAACTGTGCAGCAGGCTGGAGGGGCCGAATGGCCAATTGCTGCTCTTATCCCACATGTGATCCTCCCAATTCGCCCCTCGAGGCTGTTACAGAGAGAGAGGAAAGCCCCTTTCAGCCAGTCAGATGCGTTATGATGAGACAGGAGGAGACCATTCTGTCCCTCAGTGGAGTTACACAGGAATACAATACATTACTTCAACACATTGACTAAATTACATCGCACAGGAAGAGGCCATACAACCTTTCTGGGACAGAGAAGCTCTGGCTAACTAGCTGGAAGTACAGAGTAGAGATAATTTTGAGCTTGGAAAGCTGTAACTAGTTCAATTCCTCACGGATCAGTGTGAGTTTATCACCAGTTTACAATCCAGTTTAATGCCTTGGATGAAGGGGCTGAATGGACTGGAGCTCAGTTTGCTCATACACCAGGACAAACATTCAATAAGGTGTCAAGTGGAGGCAGAGAATCTGCAATGGCATACAGAAGTGGAGGGCATTGAGTAAACCTGCGACAAAAAAAAAAACGCAGTATAATGTGGATAACTGGAACTTTGTGTTTTGGGGAAACAACAAATCAGCAGTAAATACGTTAAATGGAGAGAATGCAGAACGTGGTGGTATACATGGATTTGTGTGTCTTAGTAGATGAATCACATCAAGTTGCTCGGAAGATGCAGCAATTCATTTGGAAGGGAAATGGAATGATGCTGTTTCGTGCAATGGGTCTCGGGTTTGAACTTAGCGATATTTTCCTGCATCGGTGCAAGGCATTGCGGAGACCACATCTGATGTATTGTTTCAAGTTATGATCCCCACAACCTAAAAAAAAAACTAAATTGTTTTCAAACATTACAAAGATACTTATCTATACTCGGCCTTGGGATGGAGACATTATGACATGAAGGATTACCAGTTTAGGCCTGAGAAAGAAAGATATTCTTATTGACCATATAAGATCATGAGGTGCGTGCAGCTGGTGAATATCTGATGGATATTTCCTCTTGTGTGCGAGAATAAAACTGGGGATGTAATTTTAGAATAAGACAGATTCTGAGGCAGGGTCACTGGACCAGAAACGTTAACTCTCATTTCTCTTCAGATATGCTGCCAGACCTGCTGAGCATTTCCAGCAATTTCTGTATCTCTTTAAGAATAAAATACATTCATTTTAACGCAGATATGGTGAAGACATTAAATGTTTTATTTTTATATTACGCAGGCACATAGAAACACATCTTCAAATCATATAGGGTAATTATTTGTTAATTAAATTATTCTGTGTATGACAGCAGCATAGATGCACCTGCATGGAGCAGGAAATGTGATGGAGTCATATCGTTGAAACAATGTTCAAGGAGAGCTCATATGGCCCAGTTTGGTGACTGATAACATCTCTGAATCAACTTAGAGATGGAAATGTGCAATTCCTCCCTTTCTCTTTCCCTGTCCCTCAACACAGCAATGTGTTTAGCAAAAAGAAAAGCATAGTCGATTTTATCACTCATGGAGGATTCCGGATGAGGATTCATTGGAATCTCCCCACTGCTTGAAGGAAAGGGAATTCAGCCAATTTCATCTGCTTCGAGAAGCTTGCGTGTGCAGAATAATTTCAGAAATAATTATTAGGAGTCGATAGTGGGATGTTGGGGGTGGGGGGTGGGGGAACAGACAAGAGATTCTGTGGCTTCAAATGGGAATCCAGGATGATGTGTAGCCTCACAAATGCCAGGGTCCAGGATGTCTCAAATCGGCTGCAAATCGTTCTCAAACGGGAGGGGCAGCAGCCAGAAGTCATTGTGCACGTTGGTACAAATGACGGAAGTACAAATAGGGATGAGGTCCTGCAGAGTGATTGTAGAGAACTAGGAAAAAAGATAAAAGCCAGGACGATGACATTGGGAATATCCGGTTTACTTCCAGTGCTCCATGCTAGTGATGGCAAAAAAACAGGAAAACATGGCAGATGAATGTGTGGCTAAAGAATTGTTGCAGGAGGCAGAGATTCAGATTTTTAGATCATTTGGATCTTTGGTGGGGCAGAGGTAACCTGTTCAAGAGGGACTGCTTATACCTGAACTGGAGGGAATCCAATATATTGCCAGGCAAGTTTGCTAGTGCTACAAGGGAGGTTTTAAACTAGATTGGCTGGGGCTGGGGAGGCTATTGAACGTGGGATCCTCAACAGCAGGGAGAAAACTGCGAGGATAGAAAGAGATTCAGAAATCAGAAACAGTAAAGTGAAGAGACAGGTCAGGCTGGAACACGACAGAAGGCAAGGAATGCCTGTTGGATTAAATTGCATCTGTTTCAATACAAGATGACTGACAGCTAAGGCTGATGAACTCAGGGCGTGGATAGATACTGGGACTGGGATATTATAGCCATTAGGCAAACAGGGCTAAGGGAGGGAAAGGAGTGGCAGCTTAATGTACCAGGGTACAGCTGCTGTAGGCGGTATAGTGGTGGTGGAAGGAGCAGAGGGGGAGTTGCAGTTTTGATTAAGGTGAGTATCACAGCAGCGACCAGGTATAAAATAACAGAAGGCTCATCCAGTGAAGTTTTGTGAGTCGAACTAAGAAATAAGAATGCAATGGTTACATTATTGGGGTTGTACAATAGGCCTCCAAGTAGCCAACGGGAATTCAAGGAAGAAAAATATGTGGAGAGATTGGGGAGACTTACAGGGTCAATAGGATTGTCATTGTAGGAAATTTTAACTTTCTTAACATAGACTGGGACTGACACAGAATCAAGGGCTTCGATTGGGTGAACGTATTAAGTGTGTTCAGGGAAGTTTCCTCAAGCAGTATGTAGAGGAGCCTACTCGGGAAGGGGCAAAACTCGACCTACTCTTGGGAAATAGAGCAGGTGACTGAGGTGACAGTTGGGGAGCACTTTGAGACCAGTTACCATTGTTCTATTAATTTTATAATAATTTTAGAGAGGGACAAAGTGGTTCACAGGTGCAAGTTCTAACTTGAGGCAAGGTGCATTTTGATAGAATTAGACAGAAACTTGCAGGGTTGATTGGAGTAGTTTGTTTGTAGGCAAACAGACCTCTCGCAACTGGGGAGGCATTTAAAAGTGAGATAGCAAGTGTTCAAGGTCTATATGTTCCTGTGAGAGTGACGGGCAAGGTTGGCATGAAGAGGGAACACTGGATGACAAGAGATATTGAGGCTTTAACCAAAAAAAAGAGGAGGAGATGTGGGTGAGGTCCAGGCAGATGGGATCAAATGAATCCATGGACATATACAGGGGATACAGGAAGGCGAAAAGGGGGCACGAGATAACCTTGGCTGAGAAGATCAGGATGAATCCAAAGAGGTTGTTTAGATGTATTAAAGAAAAGAGAATAACTACGGTTGGAATACGACTCCTCAAGGACCAAAGTGGATATGTATAAGTGGAACCGCAGAAGTTCTGAAGGTTCACAATTAATATTTCTTCTCTGTATTTACCGTAGATAAATACATAAAGACTTGATGTGCGAGCTTATGGAAGTTAGCGGTGATATCTTTGGGGATAGTCCATAACATAGTAGAGGAGGTGTTGGATGTACAGCGATTAGAATGTAGAAATGTGGATAAATCTCCTGGTTCTGACCATATGTATCAAAGAACACCTCAGGAGGCTAGAGAAGAAACTACAGGGACTCTGGCTAATATGTTTGCATCATTGTTAGCTACAGGTGGGGTTCCAGAAGACTGGAGGGTAGCGAATGTTGTTCCCTTATTCAAGAAGGGAAGGAAGGAAATACCTGGGAGCTATAGACCAGCAAGCCTAACAGAATTTGCTGATGACAGTGAGGGAAGTTTTCAGAAATTGCAGCAGGACTTTGATGAGCTGGAGAAGTGGGCCGAAAAATAGGAAAATGCAGTTTAATATAGATCGATGTGAGTTTTGCATTTTGTGAAGTCAAATCAAGGCAGGAATTTCGTGGTGAATGGCAGGGCTTTAAATGGTGTAGTGGAACTAAGGGACCTTGGAGTGCATGGTTCTCTGCAAGTAAAGTCACAGGCAGACAGGGGAGTGAAGAAGGCTTTTGGCACTCTGGTATTCATCAGTCAGGGCATTGAGTATGGAAGTTGGGAAGTTCTTTTGCACGTTTCAGGATGTTAGTGAGGCCGCACTTGCATTGTTGTGTTCAGTTTTGGTCACATTGCTATCGGAAGGATGTTTTTTAAACTGGAAAGATTGCCGACGAAATTTACATGAATGCTGACATAACCCAACAGTCTGAGTTACAGGGAGAGGTTGGACAAGCAATGACATTTTTCTCTAGAGCATAGGAGACTGAGGGGGACTGATGGTGGGAACGGATTCTTAACAAAAAACTGTACAAGATCATGAGAGGCATGGATATGGTGAATGAACGCAGTCTTCTTTTCCCAGAGCTTTGGAATCGAGGACTAGAATGCATCAGTTGAAGGTTAGAGGAGAAATATTTCAGGGCAAATATTTCACAGAGGGTGATACGCATATGGAATGAGTTGTCAGTGGAAGTGGTTGAAGCACTTACATTAACAATATTTAAAATGCACTTGGACAAGTACATGGATAGGAAAGGCTCAGAAGCATATGGGCCAAGTGCAGTGAAATGAGTTTAGCGTGGATGGACATTACGGTCAGCATAGACCAGTTTGGACCAAAGGGCCTACCTTTATGCTGTAGGACTCTCTGACTCTACAAGTAGAATAACATTTGGGCCAAACTCTTATTTTTTCTTTTGTCATGAGTTCCAATAATACTTGGACAATGTTCTTTCAAGTTAACATCGCAGAGATTTTGATTTGCAGTTTTTTTTTAATCAAACGTGTGTGTGTGTTCCACAGTATTTTTCAAAGGGAAGTATTAATGTACATGTTTGCAATACCCACTCATCATTCTTCTTTCCATCATAGTTTGAGTAACTTTGTTTTAGTCATAAATGTGTTGTTTTAGCAGATTAAATAAATCTGACTGACTTGATCCTAACACTGACCCCGGCACATTCTGAGAACTATATCATTCGCCATTTCACTAACCTAGTAATAATTGATTTTTTTGTGACCAATGGAAGAGTGGGACTAGAAAATGGAACAGTGATCTAAAAACATAGTTTACTATCAACACAGTGAGCCTAACGTCAGTGTAGTGCAGGTTGTTGGAGGGGATTTTGAGGGATATTATTTACATGCATTTAGAAAGACAAAGACTGGTTTGGGGAAGTCAACATGGCTTTGTGCGATGAGATAAATTTTATTAATGTGATTGAGTATTTTGAGGACGTGACAAAGAAGATTGAAGAAGGTTTCTGATGTACATTGTTTACACTGGCTACAGCAAGGAGTTTAATAAGCTTCCTCATCCTAACTGATTACTGAGGTTAGGTCATATGGAATCCAGGGAACATTAACCATTTAGATACAAAATTGTCTTGACGGTAACGGACTGTTTTCCAGACTGGAGGCCTGTGGCCAGGGGTGTGCTGAAAGAATCACTGCTGAGCTCACTGCTTTTCATAATGGATATGATAACTTGGATGTGAATATCAGTGGCATGATTTTTAAGTTTGCAGGTAACATCAACAAGGTGGTGCAGCGGACAGTGAAGAAGATTATCTTAGAGTACAGCGGCACTCTTGACCATCAAAGGGCCAAGGACTGGCAGATGAGTTTAATTTAGATATTTGTGAGGTTTTGCAATTTGTGAGGTCATGCCCTCGGGAATGTTACCGAACAAAGAGACCTACAGGTGCAGGTTCACAGTTCCTTGAAAGTGGAGTCGCAGGTAGACAGGACGGTGAAGAACACGTTTGACATGCTTGCCTTAATCGGTCAAAACATTGAGTATAGGAGTTGATCTGGCATGTTACCTCTGTACAGGATGCTGAGGCCACTTTAAGAATACTGCGCAGAATTCCGTTGGCTCTGCTAAAGGGAGATGTTGGGAGGGCGCAGAAAAGATTTACAAGGATGTTTCGATACTGGGGGTGTTTTGAGATTCAGGGACAGGATGAACAAGTTGAGGCTTTTCCCCTGGACTGGAGGAGAGTGAATAGTGACATGAAAGTGGCTTATAAAATCCTGAAAGGCATGAATAGTCTGAATGGCCAAGGAGTTTTTCCCAGATTTAGGGGAGTCCCGAACTAGACGGTATCGGTTGAAGGTTTGGGGGCAAAATTTAGAGTGGACCTTAGGAGTTACATTTTCATGCCAAAGGTGATGCGTGTATAGAAAGTGCTGTCAGAGAAAATGTTGAAAGCGGGTACAATTAAACATTTACAATATATTGGGATAGGTACATAAATAGGAATGTTTCAGAGGGATATGGGAAAAATGATGGCAAATGGGACTAGATCAGAATGGGATATCTGGCCGATGTGGGCAAGCTGGAATAAAGGATCTATTTCCATGCTGTATGACTCTCTGATTCTATACGAGGATGGAGAAAATTCTAAAAGGACCGTTCAAGTGAGAATTCTCTTCCCCAGAAGTTTGGTATTCCTCTTTGTTTGCGTTTATTCAAAGCTGCGTTAGTTAAATATTTGACAGAGCAGTGATTCACAGAGAATGGGACAGTAAAGTGGGGCTGAGACCACAACCTGATCAACAACAATCTTAGTGCCTGGTGGAGAAGGTCAAAGTGTCTAATGACCCACTCCTGCTCCTCCGTTCCCTGTTTCTGTGATCCTTTCAGCTCCTGACACCTGCTAGACTGGAAAAGTTGGAGGCTACTTACTGCGATAACCTGGTGCACAGAAACAGAGGAGACCATTCAGCCCCTCAAGTCTGTCCCACACGGTTTAGGAGATTTGGAAAATATAATTGGAAAACCCAGGTTGGGTATGAAAGAGACCCCTCATCTCTCTGTACAGAGCTTCCCCTCACTGCAACATGTGCTCCATTTGTTGGTTATGTTGTAGACCCAGATTCACTGTGAATACAGCCACTAGACCTCACCCAGAGATGGCTCACAGAATCCGCTGGTCTCTCTTACTTCAACATTCAATAACAGACCTTCCAGGAAAATAACACTCATTAACCTTCCAATAACGGAATTGGAGAACATCAGAAACAGGAGGAAATTGTTCAAACCCCAATCCTATCTTGTTCTTACTAAGCTCATGACTGATCTGCTCTAGGTCTCAAAGCCTCTTTAATGCCCGGTTCCTAATAGCCCTCACCTCTTTGTTCGGTCAAAATCCATCTAACCCCTCTTTAAATAGTTTCATAGAAGATAGAACATAGAACATTGCAGGACATTACAGACCCTTTGGCCCTCGATGTTGCACCGAACTTTTGTCCTACTTTCAGATCAGACTAACTTACATGCACTACATTGTACTATCTTCCCATGTGCCTATCTAGGAGTCGCTTACATGTCCCTAATGTACCTAACTATACTACCACTGCTGGCAGTGCATTTCACACATCCACCACTCTCAGTGTAAGGAACCAACCTCTGACATCTCTTCGAAAACTTGCTCCAAATGCTGCCACCTCATGATAGTCATGTCTGCCCTGGGAAAATGTCTCTGGCTATCCAATGTATATATATCCCTCTCACCACCTTGTGTAGCTCTATTAAGTCACCTCTCATCCTTCTGCACGCCAACGAGGAAAGCCTTAACTCTGTCAACCTTTCTTCCTAAAACCTGCCCTCCAGTCCAGGTAGCATTCTGTCAAATTTCCTCTGCGCCCTTTCTAAAGTTTCCATATCTTCCTATAATTGGGTGACCAGAACTGAACACAATATTTCAAGTGTGGTCTAACCGAGGCTCTATAATGCTGCAGCATAACCTTGTGGCTCTTAAAGTCAATCCCCCGTTAATGAAAGCAAACACACCATTCGCCTTCTTAAAAATCCGATCAATTTGAGCAGCAACTTTGAGCAATCTATGGACGTGGACCCCAAGATCCCTCTGTTCCTCCACACTGCTCAGAATCCTGCATATAACCCTGCATTCTGCATTCAAATTCAAGCTTACAAAGGGAATCACTTCACACTTTTCCAATTTGAACTCCATCTGCCACTTCTCAGCCCTGCTCTGCATTATGTCAATGTCCCATTGCAACTTACAACAGCCCTCCACACTATATACCATTCTCCAAACGTTCGTGTCATTGGCAAACTTACTAGCACCACCCTTCCACTTCCTCATCCAAGTAATGTATAATATTCGCAACGGGCAGAGGTCCTAGAACCGATCACTGTGGGACACCACTGGTCCCTTTCAGTGATCTAGCTCCCCTAATTCTCAGTGTAAGAGAATTCCTGAACATTCACTACCCTCTGTTTGAAGAAAACATTCTTTGCTTCTACACCATGACTTATTTATATGAACAAAATAGGGCACACATGGTCTCAGGTAAGAAAGACTGGCCCTGAACTCAAGGCAGTGTTAGACTGAGGATGACATCAATGATCCTGAGGAAGATTGCACTTGATGAGAATCGGTCGTGATCGCTCCACTGCTTGGAGTCATTCACAGCACAAGGGAAGATGTTTATTGTCAGTGGATATCAATCATCTCAGCCATGGGACGCACCTGTAGGAGACTCTCAGGGTAGCTCCATCAGCCCAGACATGTCCAGTTGGTTATTATATAACCCATAAAATGTGGGAGGAGGTCATTCAGCCCATTGAGTTCAAACTGAGAAGAAGTGGGGATATTCACGGAAGTTTACTTAACGTTCAGAACAAGTTGCCCCTCCTCAGCTCTTGAAGTAGTCAGTGTCCATGTGCAACTAAAACTGCACACCATTGAAGATCATGCTTTTAAAGCCTGGGTAACATTCATATAACAGCACTGCTAGACACTGCACATTTCCTGAATAAACGGAGGAGCTCATTCAGCACCTCAAGCTGAATTCACAAAAATATGGAGAAGTCATTCAGTCTATCAAACTATTGGACAGGACGTGTGATAGCTCATTCAGTCCATCCTGCCTATTACAGTGAAAGAGAAGAAATCTGCTCACTCCCACACGTCACTTACACGGGATCAGAAAGAGACACTTTCACACTCGGAGTGATTAGAAAGAAACAGGAAGGGGTCATTCAGTTTATCATGTCACTAATACAGGAACAGGAAAGTGTCAGAGATCTTCCAATATCACAAACAAATGGAGCAGTGACTGAATAGATAGACTGCTCCAACCTGGTCCACATGGCTTAATTACTCATACTAGCTATGTGTTACTTTAACATGGTTTTCTGGTAATAGGAATGAAGCCAACCTTTCTTAACCGTTCTCCAAGATGTCTTCTATCTTCAAGAAAGCAGACGCATGGTCTCTATGGAGGTCAGATGCTGGTGCAGAATTGTTAACTCTTTCAGAATGAAGGTATTTTGACTGCTGACAGGATTGTCTACAAAGTGACATTCAATGCGGTGTCACAGAGAAACTGTGCATTTAGATGTTCAGAGTTCATTCAAAGCCTGTAGCTTTCTGTCAAACGACATGGGGGGTCTGCAGAGGCACACATCGGGAATCAAACATACAGTGAACTGTATGGAATTGGCACCCTATTCAGCTGTTTGGGACATAATGAGTGTCCGTCCATAACCTTCAGATTTCAACTTCTTATGCTCTGACAGCGCTACAGATTAAACACATAGATCCTAAACTCTCTCGCGATGGTATCATCATGCCAGCGTTTAGTCTGGTGAGACTCCTTTGCACTGTCTCGGTGACAAAGAGATCATTATTTATAAAACAGACCAAACCTGCACACAATGCACCAAATACTCTCTCAACAAATCACTACCATTGGGAAAGATATAGAAACTATGGTATTCCAATCATTTTGTAAAAAGAGCCACATATCATTTAATTTCTGTCCCGTAAGAATTGGTGACTTATAACCAAGGACTTCCAGGTCCTTTTCCACAAATGCACTCGCCAACCTCTCCCCATTTAATAAATATAAATGTGAAAGATGATATTTGTTGTTCCCATCTGATTCCGTTTTTATACTTTGTGGACAGCTATTGACCAAACACTGATCCTTCTGATACCCAACAAGCCTTCAGTCCAGAGAAAAACACTACTCCTTTCATTGCCTCCATTATCCAATTTTTAATCCAAGTCGTATATAGTCCACACGTACCTACCCATGGAATTTAGCATTTCCCACTCACCTATATTCAACCTTGTCAAACGTCTGCTGAAAATTCAAATATTCCAGTCCCATTGGTTCTCAATTGTTGATGTTGCAATGGACAATCTCCACAAATTCCAGCAAATTTATCAATTGTCATTTTCCTTTCCTGAATCTAGACCGAATCTACCAAATCATATCACTGTTTTCCAAGTGTCTAGTTGTCATATTCTAATAAAAAGGTTACAATGTTTTTCTCATAGCTGACATCAAGCTATTTAGTTGTCTGTTTTCCCTCTCCGTCCTATTTTAAATATTTAGGTTTATAATAGCTGCCTTCCAGTCTGCAGGATCTTTTCCTGAATCTAACCAGTTTTGATGAATAATCAGTAATTCTTTCACTGGCTCTGTTGCCACTTCCTCAATACTCTGGGATGTAGCTCATCAGATGCAGCAACTGATGAAACTTCAATTCAATTAGATTTTCAAAAAACATACTCTTCATTAATTCTAATTTCCTGCTGTTTCTCATTTTTACCAGTCACACTGTTTTCTCGTATTTCTGGAAGTTAGTTTCTGTACATTCCCCTGTGGAGATGGAACCAATGTATTTCTCTCAGCAGGCAGATGGCTTCTCTCAGCTCGTGAATACATCGGAGGACTGCACTTCGGAGATGGTCTATATATTACCCACTCCTGCCTGGAAAATTCCAGAATCAATCCAGTTAACTTCATAGTGAGAGTCAGCACAGTCCTGTCACTGATGTGAGGTTACAGGTTATACTGAAGGATGGGGACACAGGCTCAGTGAGCACCTAATTTTTGAAACAAACTCTTTTCACGCTTTACACTTGGAACGGGAGCAGCTTAGACAAATGTTCCTGGAAATCCCAGGGATAAATGTGCAGTGCCCAGCCCCACCCTGTTTACACAGCTTCCCTTCTGTGTAGTCTCAGCTCCATTTGATTACCATGGACCCAGATATACTGTACATGCAGTGTCTAGAGTGGGGTCAACATGCCCTCGGGTCTCCCTAAATGAACGCAGCAGCTGACAATACAAACTTGAAAACACTATGCACAGAATCTCCACTGACTTTCTCATGACAGCAGTAAGTCAATTCCCCATACCCATGGTGCACCCATTCAGTGTGGAACATACCTCAGTCTCCTCAGTTTCTCTTCATAGCTGAGAAAGCCGTTATATCTCCACGCAGTCCCACAGTAACAGTTTATCTCTCCAAAGGAGCAGTTGACAATGTAAAATTGCGTTTCTCTGTATCTCAGCAACTATAAGGGCAGCACCGGTATTGCCGATGGACTTGATCACCACACTCAGAGAAGAGGGACAGTGGGAACATAACTCACTTTAAGCAGGACATTCTGAAATGGAAGTGGTATTCAGGAATAGGGAAAAACGGAAATGTTAGAATAACCTCCCATCCTATTTTACTTCCGGTCCACCATTAGCCATCGTTTTGCTTGCTTTTCCTCTCTCTCTTTCTCTCTTTCTCTTTCTCTCTCTAGCTCTCTCTCTCCCTCCCCCTCTTGCTGGACATTTCTCCATCCATTCAGCACAAACCTCCCACTCACCCTTCCAACCATCACTGATACAAATAATATTATTTCCTAGTTGCATTCAGTTTGGATTGAATCACTGAACTCGAAACGTTATTTGTGTTTCCGCAGTCCGACAGACTGCCATACCTGCTAAGATTCTCCAACATTCTTTCAGACGCTAGAGAATTTAATTTCAGATCTCCAGCATCCACATTTCCTTCGTTATTTTACCTTTAATGTTGCTGTTTCACGGGATGCCAGCATCATTCGCAAGGGCAGCATTTGTTGTCCATCTCTAATGGCCCTTGACCTCGCGGCTACTTGTCAAGACAAAATGAACCAACTACACTGTTGTGGGTCTGAAGTTGCGCTGATTCCAGATGGGGCAAAAATGTTAAGTTTCTTCACAAAACGTTATCAGTAAAATAAGGGAGAAAAATCCTGATGGTTTATGGTTGCCATGACTGAAATTGCGTTTCATTCCACTTTTTGTCATTCGAATTTAATTCTGGTCATTGACGATGGTAGGATTTCAAAAATATGCATTTAGAATCATAACTTTTGCCTCTGAATTACATGCTCAGTGACATTATTACTCTGACACAGAGTCCCTGTTGTGAAGTAACTGTAGAGACAAGAAATTGCTTGTGGGCAAAATATTTGTAACTGGAAGAGGCGTCAGAAGAGAACTGGAGCCGTAACATCTGTCATTAACAAAGGGTAGGTGATGGCTAATTCAGCAACAGCACTGAGGTAGAGCTGGAGACTGGGGATATTATGGAGGTTGGTGTTGGCAGATTTGATGACAGAGAAATATGGAGACATAAAACCGTTCAAGGCAAAAAGGAGATTCAAAGTTCTGAACAGTCTTGTTCCTGCTTAGATGTTTGTGAGTATGCAGTTTGGAAATACATGAAAATGAAGTGGAGTTTGTGACTGAAAGTTCTTATATTTGTAAAATATAATTAACTGGAATAGCAATAACCCTCATTATAGTTTATAGAATTGACAGACATAGGCTGACCAGGAACACCAACAATAGCGAGGATGGGATAGTACCCTGCTTGAATAATCACCAGTAAGGCTTGTATCCGTAAATCTAACCATGCCCAATCCCAAGAAAGATAGGAAAGACCCCAGGATAAACTCCTGTTCATTGTTGGAATATTCCAGTAAAAAGTTCTCAGATTCTGATCCATTGCTGGAACATTCTAATGCTTTCAGATTCTGATCCAACCTTCGCTCTGTAGCTGCTGATCTCAATCATGTTGAGGATGACGCTGCCCCTGATACGTCGCATAACAATTTGAAATAATCACCTAATTATGGAAGTGGGAAACCCTCCAGTGACCCAGTTAGATCCAGGCAGACTGATATTAATCACAGTCACTGAACAAACGGCTCCAGTTAACCCCTTTCACTATAACCCTGATATAACGCAATAATGCTTGGCGTGGGTGCGATGTTGACATCGCTGACTGTCGGATGAATGGCACATCTCAATTGTGAAGTTAGAGGTGAAGGGGAGAGAGGACGCTTCCTCTTCACAAGCTCGATGATCCTACTATGTTTTATCAGGGTAGAAATTGCTGGGCTCCCGAGTCCGTGTCTGATCACCAGGCCTGCTGCATCCTTTTGATTTATTCATTTATGATCAACTTTAACATTTATCTTACCATCATTTAACCGTTTAGGTGGGTTTAGGCATTTTTGAGAGGCTCCTACAGTGCCAAAGACGGTGTAGATACAGTCCATTTCTTGTGGTCCTTGTAGCCACGGCCTGATAAAACTCTCACACAACCAGAACTCTTAGTTTTACCTTTCGTCAGTTATTGCTGTGGTCTCAGCAGGGTTAGAAGGCAGTAAATCTCTCCCCTCTGCTACACTGTATCTCTGAGCTTTCTCTCAGAATTGGCTTTCGATGATCTTTCCTCCTGGATTAGAGAACTGCATGTGTACTGAATTCGTTTTTTGACACGTCTGTGTTTATTGAATGTTACCATGTTTGAGCAGTTGCTGTATATTAGTTAAATAACGTATTATTCTGTTAAGTTTTCCAACAGAATTAAATTATTCCAAGTTCCACTTCCTTTTGTTGTATTTTGTCGGCAATGCTTGAATAAATTTTGTTTTGCTTAATGTCGAATATTTTGACGAAGCGAATTGTATCTGAAACACATCACCTCACATTTACCATTAAGATAAGAAAACGTTCGGCCCGAGTTTACCTTCTCCATGTAGTTGGAGAGGATCTGTTTTGCCACTTATCTCCCCTGTTCGGGATAAATTGTGCAGGCAGCTCCAAACTTAGAAAGCTCAACCGTGTGCCCATTGGCCTTTTAAAGATGGCAGCAGTGCCAGGGATCATGGAATATCCAGGGACATCCAGGCGATTGTGAGTACCTCCAGCCATGATGGGTGGGAGAATCGGGATGGCATTGAATGAGGTGGGGTGGGTAGTTACTGAGGTGAGAACGATACAATAGCACCAGGAAACTAGCTCGGCCTCGTGCAGTCAATCCCTCCATAACTCTCACTACTGCATGCAGCACCTTCTGTCTCTATCTCTCACTTACGCAATAACCCCTCATGGTTATAAAATATTCTGGAGAGTTCTTTTTCTATAATTGTCTGGATGACGTCGTTTGTACAATGTTCCAGATAATTTTCACATCAGGGGAAGGAGCAGAGTTTTGTTTTTAAATCACTCAGGATGAAGGTGTGTCATGAGCCAGCAAATCTGCTCCACTATTCAGATAAAGGTTGCACCTAAAGACTTGAAGACTCGCTGTCTTCTTGAAGACAGTCTCTGCACAGGAGTTTCATTGGAACACTTCTGTAATCCAGAGAGTTATGGAATATTTCACACAGTGCCACCAGAACACTCTGTAAGCACTTATATTAAAATCAGCTATGAATTGATGATGACATGTTTACCCTTGGCCTTATCTGTTTGAGAAAAGCGTTCTTCATGTTGTTGGAGACAGTGCAAGAACTTCCATCTGACTGCATTTTATTTATAATATTGAAAATCTTTGTCACTTCCCCTGTGAGGAACGACGCAAAATACTGTTTTAAATTTTCTGCCTGTTCCCTGAAACCAAATCCCCAGCCACATCCTCCAAGTGTCCCATATATAGTTTCCTGCCTTTCTTCCAATGGTCACATGCGCATCATGAACTTTTTTAAAATCGATATTTAAAAAAAATATTGTGGCTTTTTCAAAAATATATATATTGCCAGTTTGGGAATATTTTTCTTTGTATTTTGCTTTATGCTAACTGCTTCTAGTTCCAAAAATAAATATCCCAAAGGTGGCCGATGCTAGAGCTTACCAATCTGAATTCTTTAGTTTGTGATTACTTAGTTATCCTTCACAGCATTTGTGCATCATGGGGGGGAGGGAGTGGGGGTTCATCTTCATATTTTCATATCATCTTCTTTGTGACCAGAGTCAATCATTGCTGAGCTTTATGGAGTATCTGCTTAAATGTTTCCCACACACATCTACTGACCTTCACCTGGGTCTATTTTCACATTCTGTTTTAGACCAGATATGAGAGGTAAGTCTGCAATTGAAATGCCTGGTTCTTTTCAATCATTCAGAGGGAATCTCCGTATGTGGCTGAACGCATGATCAGCTGAGAGTGACGCCATTGTCCCAGTTTCTCTGTCTCTGTCATTTCTGTTCGATGATGCCACATTCCAGTGGGAAGCTTCCTACATGACATCCTTTACTCTCAAACAAGAAATCCCCAGACTGTGGTGGACTGAACCTTCAGCTGTGACTGCTCCATTTCCCTCACTTTTGCCCTCACTCCGTCCCCTACTTCCCAGAACAAAGATAGATCTCCCCTTGTCCTCACTTCCTACTGCACTAGAATCCACATTCACAGAATCATCCTCCGTCACTTCCACCACCTCCAGTGCGACAGCACCATCAAACACATCTTCCGCTCCCGTTTACTGTCAGAATTTCACAGGGATCATTCCCTCTGTGACGCCCTCCACCACCCCGAACACTTCTCCACACCCGGTATGGCACATTCCCATGAAATTACAAAAGCTTGCCCATTCACGTCTTCCCTCCCTCACTGTCCAAAGCTCCAAACACATTTCCCAGGATAAGCAGTATTTCATTTGTACTGTTTCAATCTAGTCCCCTGTCATTGCTGCTCACAGTGCAGTCTCCTTTACATTCGTGAGCCAAACAGAAACTGCTTTGAGGAACACCTCCACTCTGTCTGTAGGAATGACACTGACCTTCTGATTGCTCCCCATTTCATTAAACTACCTTGTTCTCAAGCTAGTGAGAATTCTTTGAAGAGGTAACAAGCAGGTTAGATCAAGGAGCGCAAATGGGAGTTATCAATGCAGACTTCCAGAAGGCCCCTTATAGGATTCTGCACAGGAGGCTGCAGAGTAAGATACGGACCCATGGTGTTAGAGTTCAGGTATTGACATGGATAAAAAGTTGGCTCTCTTGCAGGAGGCACATTGAGGATGAAATCGTCCTTCTCAGCATGGCAGCCGTGACTAGTAGGGTTCCACAAGGATCAGTGCTGGGATCACAACGTTTCACTTTGTAGATTAATGATCTGGATGGCAGAATTGAGGGCATTCTGGCTACGCTTGCAGATGATGAAAAAATTGGTGGAGGGTCAGGTAGTATTGAGGTGGCAGGAACCCTGCAGAAAGATTTCGACAGTTTAGGAGAGTGGGAAAAGTAGTAGCAGATGGAATACAATGTGGAATAATGTGGGGTCATGCACTTTGATATGAAGAATACAGGCATAGACTATTTGCTTATTGGGAAGAAAATTCAAAAATCTGAATTGCAAAGGGAAAGATTCCAAGTCCAGGTTTCGCCTAAGGGAAACTAGTAGGTTGAGTCAGTAGCTAAGAATGTTAATACGAAGTTGTCGTTCATCTTGAGAGGACGAGAATATAGACGTGGGGATTCTGAGACTTTCTAAGGCTCTGGTCAAACCAAATTTCCATTATTTCGTGCCTAATTCCTTAGGAATTTTGGATTGGCATTAATGCGTTTCTACAGGAAGTTCACGAGAATGATCCCAGAAATGAAAAGCTTAAGACATGAGGAACGTTTGAGGACTTAGTGGAGATTAGAAGGATGGGGGGGATCTGATTCAAACTCACAGAATACTGAATAGCCTGGACACAGAGGACATTGGGAGGACGTTTGCACTGACAAGAGAGACAAGGAGCTGAAGGCATCGGCTTAGAGCAAAGGGAAGACCATTTCAAACGGAGACAAGATGCAATTTCTTTAATTAGAGAGTGGTGAAACTTTGGAATTTCTTACCACAGAAGGCTGCGGAAACCAGATCATTGAGTATATTTAAAACAGAGACAGATACGTTCTTGATTACCAAGGCGATCAAAGGTTACGGAGAGAAATCAGGGAAATGAGATTAAAAATCAATCAGTCATGATGGAATGATGGAGCAAACTCGATGGGCTGAAGGGCCTAATTTCTGCTCCTATAGTCTTGTGGCCTTATAATATTGCGATCCTGTTGGGGGCGGTGGCTCAGTGATTAGCACTGCTGTCTAAAAGCATCAGGGCCGTGGTTTCGATTACAGCCTCGAGTGACTGCCTGCTGGAGTTTGCACATTCTCTCCAAATATGCGTTGATTTCCTTTGAGTGCTCTGGTTTCCTCCCTCAGTTCACAGATGTGTAGGTTAGGTGAATTGACCATGTTAAATTGCCCGTGGTATTCAGGGTTGTGGAGGTTAGGTGCAATAGTCAATGATAAATGTATAGTAATAGGGTAGAGAATGAGTTCGTTTCAGATACTCTTTGGAGTGTCAGTATGGGCCTGTTTCCACATTGTAGAGATTCTAAAAAAAAACGCAGGCTGCTGCAATGTTCCAATGAAGCACAATCCAAGCTCGAGTAACACCTCACTTTACATTTTGGTATGTTACAGCCTGTAGGAGTTAATATTCAATTCCATAACTTCACAGCCTGACTCCCTCCTGGGCTCCCTGTGACTGCGTCTTGTTTATCTTGCACTCAATAGAGAAAATCCATTTATAATGTTTACACATTAATTTACACCCCTTTTACATCTGTATCTCTTTCACCACAATTTAAAGCCAAATTGTCTTTCGCACTGGGCCTCCAAACAATCTTTCCCACCTCTGGTAAGAAACTAAAACACTCACTTTCCTGCAGGATAATCCCTCAGTCTCCCATTACGATGAAGCCAGTCTATGGTTCAGTGACGAGTGTGGGTGAACATGCCAGGATCAGAACCATGTGTACCTAAACCAGATGACAACCCATTAAAGCTACGGCACTTATTGATCACATTAACAAACAGCAGAATTAACATCTGATAGAGAGGGCGCAATGATCCCAAGACTGTGACCACTTCTTTTAAGGCTAATTAAGAATTGCTGCTGACCTGTCTACCCTTACCCTTATCTGTTTATTAGAAACGTTTGTCCTTTTGTTAGAGGCAGTTTAAGAACTTTCCTCCTATTACCATTTTGTTTATATTATTGAAATACTTACAGTGTCTTCGCCTGTGAGGAATGACGTAAAGTGCTGGTGTAAATTATCTACCTGTACCCTGTAGCCAGTTCCTCAGTCACACCATCCAAATATCCTCAATATATTTTCCTGATTTCATTTCGACCTGAGATCACACACTCATCTTCAACGTTTTTTTAAAAACACGGAAAAGTTTGTGATGCATATTTTTATGTTTATTGACAATTTGATTACATCATATCTTTTCTTCCTTTCCCCCGCGTTTTAGATTCATACAGTCATATCGTGCACAGACTCATTGGTCCAACTTTTCCATGCTGACCAGGTTTTCCAAACTAAACGACTCCCATCTGCTTGCATTTGCCCCATATGTCTATAAACGTTTCCCATTTATATGTTTGTCCTAATGTATTTGAAATGTTATAGCTGTACTAGCATCTACCATTCTTCCTCTGGCAGCTCATTTCATGCACCGATCGCCATCTGTGTGAAAAAGTTACCTCTTCATCCTTTTTAAATTTCCTCCCTTTCACCTTAAAGCTATGTCCACTAAGTTTTAACTCTCCTATCGTGTGGAATTGACGTTGGCTGATCACCCTTGTCCATGCCTCTCATGATTTTATAAGCTTCTATAATATCACAACCTAAACTCCTACACTCCATCTGATACTAGCTTCAAGAACAAGCATTTAAAAACAAGAACAGCAAATTTGAAACAGTATTCAAATTGACAGGTAATCAACATTCAGCCCAAACATCATACTGCGATTTGTTTTTCTCCATATTTTCAACAATAAGGCAGCATGGACCTCTTACTAGTGCCAGTAAGAAGTTAAACACCTGCATTCCTTTGTCTAAAGGGGGTGATGAACTCTACAGTCAAAACGAGTATCTGGCCATATCCATGTAAGAAAGAGAATTCCTATATCACACGGTCAGCGTGTGGTTGCCTTTAGCAGAGTGAATGAAGGCTCAGTACACTTTCGGAAATTTGCAGAAAAGTGCGGATTCAAGGCAAAGGGGGAGAGGTGCTTTCAACAAGGTTTCTAAGGAAGTTTCCTCCAAAAAGGAAACTTTCCAGAATGGGATGTGAGTGGAAGGTGTAAAACAGCAAGAATGGAGAGGCCAAGTCATACTGAGACAAGAGGCAAAGTGGCAGCACAAAACGCAGCCTGATGCTAGTGCGGGGAAGGTAGACTGGACCAAAGAGCTTAAGGCGATGTGGGGAGGGTCCATAATGTGCGAGAATGTGCTCTATAATTGGAGAGGGAGAACCTGGAATCAGAAAGGGGAGACGAGCAGGGAAGAGGATGAAGCCAGAATGGCAGGGGTTTCTGCGGGTAATCCAGGAAGCACAACTGAACTTCATGCCTAGCATCTGCTTATGGTCCCTGGAATAAGCATCCTAAATCTGGCCCTACATTCTAGCTCATCAAATTGAGATTGAATAGTATCAATGACAGCTTTAGTCTTGGCTGGTTCACCTTCTTATCGAGTCCTTCTTTTTAAACAAAAACAATCATTGTTGAGCATTATGGAATATCTTCTTGAAAGACTGCCTATGTACACCCTCTGACCTTCCTCTGGTCTACTTCCACATCCCGCTTCAGACCAGATGTGTGACAGAAATTCTCAATTTAGATGCCTGGTTCTTTTCAATCATTCAGGGCGGACTTCTGCCTGTGGCTGAGCACCTGGTCAACGGAGGCTGACTCCATTCTCCCAGTTTCTCCATCTCTGTTGTTTCTGGTTGATGATGCCGCATTTCAGTGATCTGCCGCTGAGGTGACCTCTTTTTCCATCAAACCAGAAATCCCCTAACTCCGGTGGACAGGGTCTTCAGCTGTGATTATCCCATCTCCCATCTTCTGCCCTCACTCCATCCCCTCCTTCCCAGAACATTGATAGATCTCCCCTCATCCTCACTTCCTACTGCACGAGATACTACATTCATAGAATCATCCGCCGCCACTTCCACCATCTCCAGCAGTACAGCACCATCAACACATCTTCCCCTCGCGTCCACTGTCAGTATCTCACAAGGATCATTCCCTCTGTGACACCCTCCGTCACCCCGAACATTTCCCCACTCCCCCATGACACATTCCCATGCAATTGCAGAAGCTGCAACACTTGCCCATTCATATCTTCCCTCCTCACTGTCCAAGGTCCCACTCGCACCTCCCATATGATGTAGCATTTAACTTGTACTCTTTCAATCCAGTCTCCTGTCATTGTTGCTCATAATGCAGTCTCCTTTATATCGGCGAGACCAAACCGAGGCTGCTTTGAGGAACACTTCCACTGTATCTGTAGGAATGACTCTGATCCTTTCATTGTTTCCCATTTCAGTAACCTACCTTGCTCTCATGGTGACATTTGGTCCTGGGCTCCTGCAATGTTCCAATGAATCACAGTGCAGGTTCGAGTTTACACTTTGGTATGTTTCCCCCAATAGGAGTTAATATTCAATTTCATAACTTCACAGCCGGACCCTATTATGGCTGTTCTCCATTCTTCATATATTCTGCTTCTTGGTCTCGCTATGACCTTGCCTGTGTCTTGGTTAACTTACACTCAACAGAGACAACCCTTTCCTCCCATTCATACTTTAATTTACACCCATTTAACATCGGTTCCTCTTTCACCATAATTAAAACCCAATTCCTCTGTGCCATTGCACCTCCACATGCTCTGTTTCCCATCATCCTTCGTCCGCTTTGCCAAAGGATTAAAACTTACTTTTCAGTTCTAAACAGGGGCCATGCTGGATTTGAAACATTATCTCTGTTTCTCTGTCTCCACAGATACAGCCAGAACTTCTGAGTTTCTCCAGCAATTTATGTTTTTGAACAAATTTCAAAGGCCTATGTCAAAGCTGCTCAAACGCCCTATCCAACATGGAGCGCAATAAACCAGGAAGTGGACAATAATGCAAGATGCACAAATTCGTGTTAGACTGAAGATGACATCAAGGAGCCTGAGCAAAAAGGGCACTTAATGAGAATTTTTGTGATCTCTCCACTGTTTGGAGTCATTAACAGCACAAGGGATGATGTTTATCAGTGGGCATTAATCATCTCAGCTGTGGGACATCACTGCAGGAGATCCTCAGGGTAGCTCCCTCAGACCAGGCCTCACCAATTTATCATTACAGAATCCCTACAGTGTCGAAGGACGTCATTCAGCCCACCGAGTCCAAACTGAGCAGAAGTAGGGATATTCACTGAAGTTTACATTATGTTCAAAACAAGTTCCCCCCCCCCCCCCCCCCCTTCAGCTCCTGAAGCAATCTGTGTTCATGTCCACCTCGACCTGGACAACATTCAATGTCATGCTGTTAAAGTCTGGGTAACATGCATATAACAGCACTGTATATTTCCACAGCAACTCAATCTAGGTTCACAAGAATATGGTGAAGTCTTTCAGCCCACCAAATCTACTGGACAAAATGAATGATAGCTCATTCAGTCCCTCCTGCCAATTACACAGGAAGAGAAGGTATCTGCACACTCCCACACGTCATTTACACAGGATCAGAAAGTGACCATTTCACACTCGGAGTGATTAAAAAGAAACAGGTCATTCAGCTTCTCAAGTCATAACCCAGGAAAAGGAAGGTGTCAGAGATGCTCCAACATCACAAACCAATGGAGCAGGGACTGAACAGATGGACTGCTCTAAACTGGTCCACATGGCTTAATTACTCATAGCACATACTCTAACATGGTTTTTTGGCAGTCAGAATGAAGCCAACGTTTTTAGCCATTCTCCAAGTTGTCTTCCATCTCCAAAAACGGATACCCTTTGTCTCCACGGAGGTCAGAAACTGGTGTGGATTGGCTATCTATTTCAGAGTTAAGTTATTGTAGCTGCTGACAGGATTGTGTACAAAGTGACAATCAATGCAGTGTCACATAGTAACTGTGCATTAAAGTTTTCAGAGTTCATTCAGAGTCTGTACCTTTCTGTCAAACGACATGGACCCTCTGCAGATGCATGTAAACATTTGGAATCAAACATCCAATAAAAAGCATGGAAGTTTCACCCTATTGCGCTGTTTGGGACATAATGAGTGCCCATTCATAACCATCAAGTTTCAACTTCTTATTCTCTCACAGAATAAACACATAGTCACTCCACTCTCTCGTCATGGTACCAGGGTTTAGTCTGGTGAAACTTCTTTGCACTATCTCGGTGAAAAAAGAGATCATTATTTATAAAGCAGGCCTAATCTGTACACAGTCCACCAAATACTCTCTCAACAAAACAGTATGATTTGATTAAATTCCCTACAGTGTGGAAACAAACTTCGGCTCAGACAGTCCACACTAACCCTCCGAAGAGTATACCCACCAGACCCTCTGACTAATGCAGCTAACACTATGGGCAATTTGGCATGGCCAATTCACCTGGCATGCGCTTCTTTGGACTGTGAGAGGAAATCGGAGGACCCGGAGGAAACCTACGCAGACAATGGGAGAATATGCAAACTCCACACAAACAGTCACCCGAGGCTGGAATTTAACCTGGAACCCTGACAATGTGCGGCAATTGTCCTAACCACCTATCATTGGGAAAGATATACTAACTCTGGTACTTCAATCATTTTGCATGAAGAGCCACATATTATTTACTTCCTTCCCCATAAGACTTCTGCTAGTGACTTATGACCAAGGACATCCAGGTCCTTTTCCACAACAGCACTTCCTAATCTCTCACCATTTAATAAATACAAATGTGAATGATGACATTTGTTGTTCCCATCTGATTCAGTCTTCACACCTTGTGAACAGCTATTGCCCAAACAGTAATCCATCTGATACCCAAACAAGCCTTCAGTCCAGAGAAACACCTCCCGTATCTCCCTTACCAACCTTTTAATCCATATGGTATATATTCCACCCCTATATACCCATGGACACTAACATTCCCCACTCACCTGTATTCAACCATGTCAATCGTCTCCTGAAAATTCTAATACTCCACTCCCACTGGTTCTCAATTGTCGGTGTCACAACAGACAATCGCCACAAATCCCAGCAGGTTTATCAAAGATCACTTCCCTTTCCTGAATCTAGGCCGAATCTACCAAATCATATCATTGTTCACTAAGTGTTAAGTAGTCACATTCTAATAAAAGGTTACAATGTTTTTCTCACAGCTGACGTCAAGCTATTTTGTTTTCTGTTTGCCCTCTCCGTCCTGTTTTAAATATTTAGGTTTACACTAGCTGCTTTCCAGTCTGCGGGACACTTTCCAGAATCTAACCAACTTTGAAGAATATTCATTAATTCTTCCACTAGCTCCGTTGCCACCTCCTCAATACATCATATGCAACAACTTATGAATCTTCAATTCAAATCGAATTTCTAAAAACATACTCTTCATTAATTCTAATTTCCTGTCATTCTTCATTTTTACCAGACACTCTGTATTTCTGGAAGTTAGTTTCTGTGCGTTCTCCTGTGGAGATGGAACCAATCTATTCTACTCAGCAGGAAGATGGCTGCTGTCAGCTCGTGAATATATTGGAGGATGCATTTCAGAGATGGTGGATATATCACTCACGTCTGCATGGAAAGTTCCAGAATTGAAATAGTTTACTTCATGGTGAGAGTTCGCACAGTCCTGTCCCTGGTGTGAGACTACAGGTTAAACTGAAGGAGGGACACAGCTCAGTGAGCACCTCATTTTTGAAACTGGCTGATTACATACTTTACACCTGAATGGCTTCAGCCTAGAAAAAAGTTCCTGGTAATTCCAGGGAGGAAGGTGCAATGTCCTGCTCCATCCTGCTTACACAGCTTGCCTTCTGACTAGCCTCAACTCCATTTGTTTACAATGGGCCCAGACACTCTATAAATGCAATGTCCAGAGTGGGGTCACCAGACCCAAGAACACCATCCACAGAAACTTGACAACTTTCTAATGACAGCAGCAAGTCAAATCCCCACATCCACGGTGCACCCATTCAATGTTGAAAATACATCCATCTCCTGAGTTTCTCTTCCTGGCTGAGAAAGCCGTCATATCTCTGCACAGTCCCACAGTAATAGTTCCTCTCTCCAAAGAAGCAGTTGATAAAGTAACATTGCCTTTCTCCATATCTAGCAACTATAAGGGCAGCACCAGTGTTGCCAATGGAGTTGATCAGAGAAAAGAGATACAGAGAACATAACTCAATTTAAGCAGGAATACGGGAAAAGGGGAAATGTTAGACTAACTTCAGGTCTCCAGTATCCACATTTCCTTAGCTTTTTCACCGTTAATGTTGTTGTTTCCCAGGATGCCAGCATCCCTGGCAAGGCCAGCATTTGTTGTCCATCACTAATTACTCTTGACCACGCGGCCATTTGTCAAGACAATATGGAGCCAATTACATTGTTGTGGGTCTGAAGTCACATTTAGTCTAGACTAGTCAAACATTTTAAGTTTCTTTACCAAAGATTACCAGTAAAATAAGAAAAGAAATCCTGATAGCTTATGTTTGCCATGAGTGAAATTAGGTTTCATTCAAATTTAAGTATTGTCATCGGCTGTGGTAGGATTTCGAACAATGCTTTTAGAGTCATAACCTGTGTCTCTGAGTTACACGTCCAGTGACATTATGACTCTGATACAGAGTCCCTGTTGGGAAGTCACTGTAGAGAGAAAAACAAGTTTGTGGCCAAAATATTTATAATTGTAAGAGAATTCAGAATAGAACTGGAGCCATAAAATCTGTTACTAACGAAGGGGTAGATGATGGCTAATTCAGCAACAGCACTGAGGCAGAGCTTGAGACTGGCGATATTATGGAGGTGGATATCGACAGGTTTAATTATAGAAAGAATACCGAGAACATAAAACAGTTCACAGTAAAAAGGAGACTCAAGGTTCCGAACAGTCTTGTCCCTTCTTAGATGGTAATGAGTCAGGAATTTTGAAATGCATGAAAAGGAAGTGGAGATTGTGAATGAATGTTAACGCATTTGTTAAATATAATTAACCAAAATGACAAGAACCTTCAGCATAATTTACAGAATTGACAGAGTTAGCCTTACCAAGAAGACCAACAAAACATAGGATGGGAAAGTAACCTGCTTGAATAATCGCCAGTATGGCAACTCTAACCATACCCAATCCTGAGAAAGATAGTAAAGACCCCAGGATAAACTGCTGTTCATTGTTCTAACATTCCAGTCTAATGTTCTCAGATTCTGATGCATTATTGGAACATTCTAATGTTCTCAGATTCTGATCTCTCCCTCTCTGCCGCTGCTGACTCCAATCGTGTTGAGGATGACGCTGCCCCTGATACATGGCATAACAAATTGAAAGAATCACCTAATTATGGAAGTGGTAAACCATCCAATGACCCAGTTAGATCCAGGAAGACTGATATTAATCACAGTCACTGAACAAACAGCTCCAGTTAATTCCTTTCACGATAATCATGATATATCACAATAATACTTGGGCTGGGCAGGATGTTGATATCGCTGACTACTGGGTGAATGACACATCTCCGATTGCAATTTTAGAGGTAAGGGAGAGAGATGATGCTTTCTATTCATAAGCGCGACGAATCTACTGTGTTTTGGCAAGGTAAGAATTGTTGGGCTCCCGAAGTCGTCTGTGTGTGATCACTAGGCCTGTTTAACTTTGACATTTATCTTACCATCATTTAGCGGCTGAGGTGGGGTTAGGCATTTTTAAGAGGCTCCTACAGTGGCACAGATGTTGTAGATACAGTCCATTCCTTGTGGTCCTTGCAGCCGCAGCCTGGTCCTGTGGAGTGATGGTCAAACTCTCACAGAACAAGCATTCTTAGTTCAGAATTTTCTTTTGATGTTCTTTCCTCTTGGATTGGAGAACTGCATGTGAGACAATCTGTTTCCTGAAGTTGTTTTTGACACGTCTATGTTTGTTGGTTGTTACCATATTGGAGTAGTTACTGCATCGTAGTTAAATGGGCTATTATTCTGTTAAGATTTCCAACAGAATTAAAATATTCCAAGTTCCTCTTGTTTTATTGTATTTTGTCTACAGTGTTTGAATATATTGTGTTTTGCGTAAAGTCGAATATTTTGACCAAGTGAATTGTATCAGAAATATAGCACCTCACATTTTTCCTTAAAATAAAAAAAGAACATTCAGGTCGAGGTTACCTCCTTCATGTATTATGAGGGGCATCTGCTCTGGTCCATAACAAGAGCGACAAATATTCACATTTTACTGGGATAATTAATTAATTGAAAACATGTTGCAGAAATATGGGGTTTGGCAGCGGAATGGGCTGAGCGGGAGAAGTGATAGTTATATCAGGAATTAAATCGGATACTCAATTCACCTCACAGATCCAGACCAGACACATATAAGCCCAGTTGAGATATCAGTTCGTCATGAAGCACTGCGTAGACCAGGCTAGTGCACTGCTCAGCAATCTGTCCAAGACTGAACAGTGTTCAAAGCTCACCAGTCCACTACTTGTTCCAACAGTGCACTGATCTATAAACTTGGACTCGATGATCTGTTCAGCACAGAGCGCTGTACAGAACACACAAGTACATTGTTCTATAAACACGGACTGGGTATCTGTCAATCATGGAATAGCAGTGAAGTTACCTGTTAATCTGGAGCAGTTACCTTCCCAGCATGAATAGCGGTGTACATCAACAACTGCATTGTTCAGTAACACTGTGTTAGGTCCCTGCCCTGCGTGGGGAAACTTGCAGCCATGCTGGAAGTGACAGCATGTGCAGCTCCCATCCATTTCCAGCCCCATATCACCATTGTGCCATGACAAGGGATACTGTGGGTGTGAAACTCACTGCCAGAGAGAGGCCATGAATCAGTTGAAATACCACCAAATTGGAGGAACTTGGTTAAAAGAGAGGGGGAGATTGAGAGAGAATTTCAGAGAAGGATCTTATGGTAAGTTGAAAAATTTTGAAATGAAAACATTTCAATAACATCTTGCAATATTACCAGGAATGATGAATGAACAGGATATCGGTGTGATTTAAAATGTTGGAAAGTTTTAGTTAAGCTTTGTTCTGCAGCTTTGTAACTGGGAGTGGCTTCAGTAGACTCTATGACTCATTGTCTGAATCTAACAATAGTTTGGCTCAGTGCCATTTTCATTCTCTGTGACAGAGAAATTATCTGCACGAGGTTGTGTTAGTTTCCTGGTGCTATCTTATTGAACTCGCCTCATTAAGTATCCACCACACCCCATGGTGTCCCTCTCATTCAATGCCAGCCCGATTTTCCCACCCATCATGGCTGGACGTATTCACCATCACACTGATGGCCCTGAATATTCCGTGATCACTGGCATTCGTGACATCTTTAAAAGTCCAATGGACACACGTTTGAGCTTTCTAGTTTAGGGCTGCCCTGCACATTTTACCCTGAGCATGGCAGATAAGGGGCAATTACACCACCGCTTGTCGACAGGAGCAAGTAAGCCCTGATGGATGGGCTAGGACAAAGGGTGACCATTCTCTTCCCAGAGGGGGCCACACCACCAGACCCAGTGAGCATTGTCTAAGGTCACCATCCAGCTCAGTGCAGTATGTGCGATCTGAAGAAATGTCCAGCAATACAGGACATGTATCATTAACCTTCCCGCTCTGTCAGGATAAGGCTCACCGTACTCTCTCTGCTCCCTCACACTCATTGTATATCTGTTACCGCACCTTCCCCCGAATAAGGCTCCATCACTCTCAGTACTGCATGCAGCACCTGCTCTCTCTCTCTCTCTCTCTCTCTCTCTCTCTCTCTCTTTGTCTCTCACCTATGCAATACCCCCACATTTTTATAAAATGTTCTAGAGAATGCTATTTCTGGAAGTCTCTGGATGATGTCGTTTGTACATGTTCCAGATAATTTTCAAAGTACTTCCCAAGTTCAGGAAAACCTTCGTCCCTCAGTATGTAACACATCAGGGGAAGGAGCAGAGTTTTACTTTTTAAAATCAATCTGGATGAATGTGCATCATGAGGCCATTATTTCTCTTGTATTCAGACAAAGGGAGCACTTAAACACTTGAAGACTCACTTTGTTCTTGAATACAGGCGCCACATTAGAGGTTCTCCAGTTTCGTTGGAATTCTCCTGTAATCCAGAGGGTTATGGAATATTTCACAGTGCCACCACGTACTCTGTAACCACTTCTATTAAAACCAGCTATGAATTGCTGATGACCTGTTTACTCTTGGTCTTACCTGTTTGAGAAAAGCCTTGTCGTTTTGTTAGAGACAGTGCAAGAACTTTCATCAGAATACCTTTTTGTTTATATTATTGAAACTCTTTGTGACTTGCCCTGTGAGGACCGATGTGAAATACTGTTTTAAATGTTCTGCTGTTCCCTGAAACCAATTCCCCAGTCACATCCTCCAGGTGTCACATAGATATATTTTCCTGCCTTTCTTTCAAGGATCTCACACATATCATGAACGTGTTTTTTTTAATCGATGTGGAAAAAACTCTTGCAGCTAGTTTTTTTTTTATATTTCTTGCCAGTTTTGGAATACTTTTCATTGTATTTTGCTTCATACAATCTCCTTCCGGTTCCAAAAATAAACGTCCCAAAGCTGGACGACGCTAGATCTCACCAACCTAACTTCTTTACTTTGTGATTGATCAGTATCCTACACAGGATTTGTGCATCATGGATGATTCATATTCACAACTTCATATCACTTTCTTTGTGACCTGAGTCAATCATTGCTGAGGGTTATGACATATCTGCTTAAATATTTCCTCCACACGTCTACTGACCTTCACCCGGGTCTATTTTTCCATTCCGTTTCAGACCAGATATAAGACAGAAATCTGAAATTGAAATGCCTGGCTCTTTTCAATCATTCAGGGGGAACCTCTGTATGTGGTTGTACAAATGCTCAGCTGAGAGTGACTCCATTCTCCCAATTCCTCTGGCTCTGTCATTTTTGTTCGATGATGCCATATTCCAGTGGGAAGCTTCCTACTTGACATCCTTCTTACTCAAACCAGAAATCCCCATACTGTGGTGGACTGAGTCTTCAGCTGTGATTGTCCCATCTCCCTCACTTCTGATCTCACTCCGTCCCTTCCTGCCCCAGAACAATGCTACTTCCTACTGCAGTAGATTCTACATTCACAGAATCATCCTCCGTCACTTCCACTACATTCAGCAGCACAGCATCATCAAACACATCGTCCCCATCAAACACATCGTCCCCTCTCGCCCACTGTCAGCATTTCACAGGGACCATTCCCTCTGTGACACCCTCTGTTTCCCGAACACTTCTCACTCCCCCATGGCACCTGTCCATGCAATTACAGAAGCTGCAACACTTGCCAATTAACCTCTTAACTCCTCACTGTCCAAGGCCCCACTTACAACTTCCCGGTGAAGCAGCATTTTACTTGTATTCTTTCAATCCAGTCTCCTGTCATTGCTGCTCACAATGCAGTCTCCTTTAAATGCGCCAAACTGAAACTGCTTTGAGGAACATCTCCGCTCTGTCTGTAGGAATTACCCTAACCATCTGACTGCTCCCTATTTCAATAAACTACATTACTCTCAAGATAATGCGAATTCTTTAAGGAGGTAACGACAGGTTAGACCAGAGAGAGTTATGTATCTGAACTTTGTGAAGGTCTCTGATAAGGTACCACTCAGGAGGCTGCAGAGTAAGATAATGGCCCGTGGTGTTAGAGGCCAGGTACTAGCATGGATAAATGTTTGGTTGTTTGGCAGGAGACAGAATGAGGATGAAATGGTCCTTCTCAGGGTGGCAGCTGGTGACTAGTAATCCTCCACAAGGATTAGTGTTGGGAGCACAACATTTCACTTTATCGGTTAATGATCTGGGGGCGGAACAGAGGGCATTCTGGCTACATTTGCAGATGATGCAAACTTAGGTGGAGGGGTAGGAAGTGTTGAGGAGGCAGGGACCCTGCAGAACGATTTCGACAGTTTAGGAGAGTGGGAAAAGTAGTAGCAGATGGAATACAGTGAGGGAGAATGCGCGGTCATGCACTTTGCTGTGAAGAAGACAGGTATGGACTATTTGCTAAATGGGAAGAAAATTCAGAAACCTGAATTATAAAGAGACTTGTGTTTCCAAGTCTAGGATTCACCTAAGATAAATGTGGGATTGAGTCAGTAGCTAAGAATGCTAATACAATGTTGTCATTCATCTCGAGAGGAGTATGTATAAATGTGGGATTCTGAAGCTTTCTAAGACTCTGGTCAAACTACATTTCCAGCATTTTGTGCCTCATACCTCAGGAAACATGTATTGGCCTTGGTGCGTGTCAAGAGAAGGTTCATCAGAAATGAAAAACTTAACGTTTGAGGTCTCTGGGTTTATACTCTATGGAGATTAGAATGATAAGGGGGGATCTGATTGAAACTTACAGAATACTGAATGACCTGGATGCAGATAGAGTTGAAAGGACGTTTGCACTGGCAGGAGGTCACAGGCTTAGAGCAAATGGAAGACCCTGTAGAATGGAGATAAGATGAAACGTCTTTGGCCAGAGAGTTGTGAAATTGTGGAATTCTTTACCAAAAAAGGCTGTGGAAACCAGATCATTTGGTATATTTAAAACAGAGACATATAAGTTATTGATTGACAAAATCTGTCAGTCATGACCGAATGGCGGAGCAGACTCGATGGACTGAATGTCTTCATTTTTGCTGCTATATTCTTGTGGCCTTATAATATTTCGGTCCTGGGCGCTACGGTGGTTCTTTGGTTTGCACTGCTGCCTGACAGCACCAGGGAACGGGGTATGATTACAGCCTCCGGTGTCTACCTGCGTGGAGTTTGCACATTCTCTCCGTGCCTGCGTGAATTTCCCCTGGGTGCTCCATTATGGCTGTTCTCCATTTCTCATACACTCTCCCTCCTGGGCTCCCTATGGCTGTGTCTTGTTTATCTTACACTCAACAGAGTATATCCATTTTTAATATTAACACATCAATTTACACCAACTTTACATCTGTGTCTCCTTCACCACAATTTAAAGCCCATTTGTCTTTCGCACTGGCCTCCAAACACTCACCTCTGCCAAGATACTGAAATGCTCACTTTCCAATCCTTTACACTTCTGAACAAGATTTACACTGGACTTGAAACATTGACATTGTTTCTCTGTCTCTGCAGATGCTGCCAGGCCCACTGAGTTCCTTCAAAAATGAAAAGTCACAGAACACATTTTCAATATAGCAAAGATCATTGAAAACAGCAAATCTGAAACAAAACAAAAATTGTTAGAGATACCGGGTGCTTTGAAGAACAGTCACAGGACCTGAAAGCATAACTCTGCTTTCATTCCACAGATGCTGGCAGACTTGTTAGTGTCTTCAGAATTTCTGTTTTCGCACAAGTTTCAAACATGTGTGTCAAAGCTGCTCAAACGCCCTGCCCAACATGGAGCGCCATACACCGGGAAGTGAATGATAATGCAAGGTATACATATCCATTTGTTCTGAAACTACATTAGGTATGTTATCACTGACACGACAGAGCTCTTAATCATGGTCATAGAGAGAAACAGAGGGAAACACATTCGCTTCAAAAAGAAGATTGCATTATCGGAGGGGACAAGATTCAGTTGAAAACATTAAATGCTTTGGAGGAATGTGAAAATTGGAGGTTTGGCATCATGAAGAGACCCTAACAGGATGAGAAGAAAGAAAAGCGTAATTTCTACCTAAGGTTGAACTTTTTTTGAACTTTTTTTATCTGCTTGGAAAAGCTCGTGCTGCTTGTTTTTATATTTGTTGCCAATTTGATTACGTCATATCTTTTCTTCCTTTTTCCTCGCTTTCTAGATTCATACCGTCATATCACATACAAACAGAATCTTTGGTCCAACCTGTCCATGCTGACCAGGTTTTCCAAGCTAAACTAGTCCCATCTGCTTGCATTTTGTCCATATGCCTTTCAACGTTTTCCATTCATATGTTTGTCCAAATGCCTTTGAAATGTTGTAACTGTACTTATATCTACCACTCTTCCTCCGGCAGCTCATTCCATACACAAACCATCATCTGTGTAAAAACATTGCCCCTTCGTTCCTTTTAAATCTTCCCACGTTCACCTTAAAGCTCCATCCTCTATGTTTTAACTTTTCTATCCTGTGGAAACCACCATGGCTAGTCACCCTATTCATGCCTCTCATGATTTTATAAACTTCCATAATGTCATACCTGAACATCCTAAACTCCATCTGATATTAGCTGCAAAAACAAACATTTAAAAATAAGCACTGTAAATTTGAAACAGTATTCAAATTGACAGTAAAACAACACTCAGCTCAAACTTCACACTGTGATTTGTTTTTCTCCACATTACAATACTAAGGCAGCATGAAACTCTGACGATTACAAATAATAGGTCAAATATCTGAATTTCTTTGTCCAAATGGAGTGATGATCTCTACAGTGAAAACACAATTCAGACCAGATCTATGTAAGAAGGGGAATTCGTGTACCACACAGTCAGCGTACAGTTGCCTTTTGCAGAGTGAGATGAAGGCTGAATATACGTTTTGAAATTTGGATCACAGTGTGAATTCAGTGCAAAGGGGGAGAGGTGTTTTTAATAAGGTTTACTCCAAGAAGGAAACTTTCTGGCATGTCATGTGAGTGGGAGGTGTAAACAGCATGAATGCAGAGGCTGAGCCACACTGAGGCCAGAGGCAAAGCGGCAGCAAAAAACGCAGCTTGATGCTAATGGAGGGAAAGTAGACTGGATCAAGGAGCTTCAAGTGAAGTGGGTAGGGACTATAATGTGAGAGAATGTGCTCTGTAATTGGAGAGGGAGAACCTGGAATCAGGGAGGGGAGGCGAGCAGGGAAGAGGATGGAGCAGCAATGGCAAGCATTTCAAGGTGTAATTTAGGAAGCACAGCTGAAATTCATGCCCAGCATCTGCGTACGGTCCTTAAAATAAGCATCCTAAATCTTGTCCTCCACGAACACTCATCACATTGTGATTGAATGGCATCCTTGACAGTTTTTTCAATCATGGGTAGTTCATCATCTTATCGGGTCCTTCCGTTTGAACAGAAACAATAATTGCTGAGCGTTATGGGATATCTGCTTGAATGTCCACCCATGAGTACCCACTGACCTTCCTCTGAGTCTCAATCCACATCCTGCTTCAGACCAGATGTGAGACGGAAATCCTCTATTTAGATGTCTGGTTCTTTTCAAATATTCAGTGGGAGCTTCTGCATGTGGCTGAATACACGATCAGCAGAGGCTGACTCTATTCTCCCAGTTTCTCTGCCTCTGTTATTTCTGTCTGATGATGCCTCATTCCAGTGAGCTGCCTCTGACGAGACCTCCTTTTCCTTCAAACCAGAATTTCCCTAACACCGGTAGACTGAGCCTTCAGCTGTTACTGTCCCATCTCCCACGCTTCTGCCGTCACTCCATCCGCTCCTTCCCAGAACAATGATAGATCTCCCCTTGTCCTCACTTCCTACTGCACTAGATTCCACATTCCCAGAATTATCCTCCGCCATTTCCACCACCTCCAGCGTGACAGCACCATCAAATACATCTTCCCCTCCCGTTAACTGTCAACATTTCACAGAGACCATTCCCTCTGTGACGCCCTCCATCACCCGAAATCCTCCCCACAACCCCATGACACCTTCCCGTGCAATTTCAGAAGCTGCAACACTTGCCCATTCACATCTTCCCTCCTCACTGTCCAAGGCCCCAATCACACCTTCCAGGTGAAGCAGCATTTTGCATATACTCTTTCAATCCAGTCTTCAGTCATTGCCGCTCTCAGTACCTTACACTGGGGAGTCCAAACAGAGATTGCTTTCAGGAACACCCCCACTCTGTCTGTAGGAATAACCCTGACCCCCTCCTTGCTTCCCATTATAATAATCTACCTTGCTTCCACGCTGACATTTCATTCCTGGACTGCTGCAATTTTCCAAAGAAGCACAACCCAGGCTCGAATAACAACTCATTTTACTCTTTGGCACGTTACAGTCTGTAGGAGTTAATATTAAATTCTATAACTTCACAGACTTACCCTATTATGGCTGTTCTCCATTTCACCGGCATTTTCCCTCTGGTCTCCCTCTGATCTGGTGTGATTGTGTCTTCTTTATCTTGCACTCAATAGAGAGAACTCCTTTCTCCCATTCACATCTTAATTTAAATCCATTTTACATCATCTTCTCGTTCACCACTGCTAAAAGCCGGTTTATCTTTTGACATGCCCTCTTTTATCCATAATCCCTCCCCCTTCAACTCTGTTGAGGGATTAAAAAGCCCATTTTCATCCTTTTCCGTTCTGAAGAATTGTCACAGTGGACTTGAAACACTGACTCTGTTTCCCTGTCTCTGCAGATGCTGCCAGATCTGTTGCGTTTCTCCAGAAATGAATAGGCACAGAACAACTTTACAATTAAGTAAGTAGGTATATTGGAAATAAAAATTTTAATATTGCTGGAGAAACTGGGAGCTTCGTAGACGGGTCACAGGCCCTGAAAGATTAATTCTGCTCTCACTGCACTAGATGCTGCTAAACCTGCTTAGTGTCTTCAGCAATTTCTTTTTTTTGAAAAAGTTTGAACGACGAGTGTCAAAGCTGCTCAAACGCCCTGTCCAACATGGTGGGCCGTACACTGGGAAGTGAAGAGAACACAAGGTGTACATATTCATTAGTTCTGAAACTACAGAAGACTGTCATTACTGACACTATAAAACTATTAATCATGGTCAGGTAGAGAAACAGAGGGAAATACTTTTACATCAAACACAGATAATGGCATTAAGGGAATGGAAAAATTCAGATGAATATGTTAAAGTGTTTGAGTAATGCAACAAATTTGAGGCCTGACGCCAGGGAGATAACTTATCAGAATGAGAATATGAAATTGGAAGTGTTATCACATCAGAAGCCAGGTTAGTTCATTGAGTATAGAGGGGTTGGGTGAATGAGTCTCTGTGTGAATTGTGGGACAATCAGTAGAATTGAATTGCAGATATGGCAGCTCAACTGGGTATACACGTGTTGCTGCAGATAATAGCAGTAGCAGCAGAATTGTATTAAACCGCAACCTGTAACTTTTTCCCCAGGAAAATCCCTCAGCCTATTATTAACATCAAGCTGATCTAATGTTCAGTGATGAGTGTCGGTGATTATGCCAGAGTCAGAACCAAGTGTACCTAAACGTGATGACAACCTGTTAAAGCAACCGCATTTGACTGTTTCCATTCCAAACAGCAGAAATAACATTTGATAGATACAGTGAATTGATCCCAAGACTAACAGATCAGATCTAAGCTCTGCAGCCCTGCCACATCCAGTTATTTCTGTTGATAGACTATTAAACAACTCACGGGTGGAGAGGATTTCACAAATATCCACATCCTAAATCATGGTACAGCCCTGCACATCTGTATAAAAGACCAGGATGTAGTATCTGCACCATGCACAGCTAGAAGTGTTGAGTCGATGATTCACCTCATCCTCCTATTGATGCTCACAGAACCTCAGATGGCAGTCTTCAAACAATTTGATTCGCTGCACGTGACATGAAGAAACAGATGAACACAGTCGATACGGCAAAGGCGATGGGCCCGGGCACCATTCCTGCAATAGGACAGAAGACTTGTGCTGCACAACCGGCCGTGCCCCTGGGGAAGCTGTTTCATTCCTGCTTCAACTCTGACATCCCTCTGGGAATGTGTAACATTACTCAGCTATGTCCCGTCGCCGAAGAGGAGGCTAAATACAATCTGACCATTTACTATGCCCTCAATCCCATCACGACTGTCAAATTGATGGGAGTTCTTTTTTACAAAGCTGTCAAGCAGCACAGAAATAACCAGCTCAGTGTGGTTTCCGATAACCCCCCATGTGGAGTTGGTGATGCTGTGGAAATGTCACTAATCCCAACCAGACTAATGCTCTGGCAGCTGGTAGAAGTTAAACGCAATTAATAAAATATTGAGATCTAAAATCTGGTGTCAGTAACAGTTCCCTTGAAGGCAATGTCGATTGTAAACACCAATTTCCTTCCCCAATGTACTTTCAGGAAGTGCTTTCCTGGTCTGGCCTGCAAGTGATTCCAGACACACAGACATGTGATAAACTTTTCAATAGACTTTGAAACAGCCAAGCAAGACACTTACTTGTATCAACCTGGTCCGAGGACGTAATTGATAAAACCAGACAGAATACCTGGCCCCAACCTCTATGTCAAAAAGGGAATGGGAAACACAGACCTGTTGACCCTGCAGTGACCTCCTTCCTTACAGCTGAGAGCTTGTGACAACATTTACAGAGCGTTCCCACAGTCTACACAGAAACATTGGGAAAGGAGTAGGTCATTCAACACATTGAGCCTTCCCCATTCTAACCCATGGAGAAAATCCCCTCAATGCAGTCCCCCCCCCCCCCCCACCCCTCCACACACACACAGTGTTCCTATCCCTTAGTATGTATAAACATCGGGACATATAAAATAGGAACTGTTGTAGCCGCTTCGGCCCGTCAATTTATCACACCGATAACGGGTGTTTATTAAACACAATTTCACTACGACACGATTCGTGAATTGAACACTATTCTTAAAAAACGAGCTCCTGTTCTCTATGACGTGATTCCATTTCCAGCAGCAGCTGAACAGCAAATCCCAGCCTCAGGATCCTCTGTCTTCAAAATACACACTCAGTGTGTTCACTAAAGCAGGAATGCAATCCGTTCTGCAAGCCTCAAACAGCTTGAAACTGGGAATTGTAGTCTACATTTAGAAGGAACATTATTTCAAACCAGGTGGGGAATCTTGGGAAAAACTGGAATTTCACGTCAGCATCACGTAGTCAGTCAGCTCGCGCGCTTTCTGGTGAAGAGCTTGGTGAAAGGTTAAGTGACTGTCGTGAGAAAGTGTTACATTTACTGCACTATTTCATCACAATATATGATTTAAAGATTTACGTAGACTGTGCTATCGTTTATGTTAGGCTGACTATTATTTTTGTTTTAGTTTTTACTGATATTATTGGGGGTTCGCCCCTTGCCCTCTTTTTCCCATAGCCGCCATTATTTATATTGCATGATGTTCTACAACACAGTGTTACATAGAAACACAGCTACTGCCTTATCGGAGAAGGACATGTAATGATCGCTGATACTCCATCTCCACACCATTCTCCTGCCATCTTCCCGTCCCTTTCGTTCTTAAAATCCTTATTTATATTCATTACTTTCTCTTCCACAGCCGTATGTGGTAGAGATTTCCCCACGTTCACCAGTGCAGGCATTTTTTTTCTTATCTCAGTGCAGAGTGGCCTGCCTGTACATAATCCTGTTATCCCTTGTTTTTAACGTGCCAGCCTTGCGAATTATCATCCCTGCTTCCAATCAGTCTCACCTGTCAGAGTTTTGTATATTTCACTGAGATCTCCACTCATTTTCCTAAACCCCATAGAATACAGGCCCAATCGCCCCAATCTCTGTTCCCACGACAAGCCTGTCATCCCAGTGAACAGTCTGGTCATCCTGCACTGTCCTCCCTTAATGCCAGGTTTGTTCTTTATTCGGTAAGGAGACCAAAACCGCACACAATACTGCACAGTGTTCGAGATGGTGTCCCACCAAGGCCCTGTACCGCTGCACTAGTACACCGTTTCTCCTGTAATCAAATACTCCTGCAACGAAGGACAGCATATCATTTATCTTCCTGAATCTTCTCTACTGAAATATTGCTTTCAGTGACTGGTGTACAGGGAGATCCAGATCCTTTGCAATGTTACAGCTCCCAACCTGCTGGGTTTGTGTACACTGGTCAGCGTGCCAAAGCTATACCCAGTATTGATTTCAAGCTCCTGAAATCACTGCTCTGCATGCACCTCGGAGGGCGTGACAGAAGGAAACAAAAAATAGGAGCATAAGTCCCTCTATACATCAACATTTTTAACCAATTCTTCTTCGAATGATCATCTCCCATAACTTATTTTCCCTCAAAGTGCACAACATCACATCTAACCCCATTGCTCTCCATCTAGTACATACTTGCCCATTCACTCCACTTGTCTCAATCACTTTGGAGCTTCTTTACCTATTCCCCACCCACTCACAATCCAATATCGTTTACTGCTATCAGCAGACTTGGGATTATTGTATTTGATTCTCCCAACTATATGTTTGACATGCATTGGGTATAGCTGAAGCGCAACTACCAATCCCTCTGATACCACACATGCCTTCCATTCAAAAAACATTTTATTTCCCCTCACTGCTTCCTGTCTGTTCTTCCATTCCGAACCCATTTCCATACACTTTTCCCAATCCCACAGGATTGTTCCGGAGGCTTGGGGCATTAACAAAAATATTTCTGAAAATTCAAATGAATATCATTCATTGCACCTCCATATCATGTCTACCAGCCTGTTTATGAAATATGATTCCCATTTCATAAAACTATTTTGACTTTGCGTACGCCCATTACTTTCATTCCCAAGAATTTCTCCAGAACTTTATCTTTACTAATTTCATTGTGTTCCCTTTTTCTCACCAGGCTTAGGTTTCCTAGTCCGACTAGGATTTTTTTTATTTTTTGTTTCTTTGATGCTTTCTGTGAAAACAGAACTGAAGCGTTTGCTTCATAGTTCTGCATTTCACAGTTCTGCATTCTCTATTCCCTAGTTTCAGTCTGCAAGAACGCTGCACTTGTTTTCTCTTACGTTTCAGTTCACTCATATAATCCTTGTAAATGCAGTATAATCTTCAGATACCTATGAATCTGTGCCCTAAACTACTCAATTATTGACTTTCCACATTCAAACCATCACAGAAGTATAGGCTTTGCACAGTCCGAAATACAGCATGGTCTACATTTGTCCCATTTCCTACGGCAGGAACGTATCCGTGAATGTTATGACACTTTAGATTTGATTACTTATAGTATGGAAACAGTCCCTTCCGCCCAAAGAGTCCACACTGACCCTCCGAAGAGCAACCCACAAGACCCATGCCCCTACACCTAACACTATGGGCAACTTTGCATGACCAATTTACGAAACTTGCACATCTTTGGACTATGGGAGGAAACCGGAGCTGCCAGAGGAAAGCCAAGCAGAGAATGCGCAAACTCCATACAGACAGTTGCCTGAGGCGGGAATTAAACCCGGGTCTCTGGCGCTGGGATGCAGCAGTGCGAACCACTGTGCTACCGTGCTGCCCTTCAAGTGCTTGTCGAAGTACTTCTTAATGGTTGTGAAGTTACCCGTGACAACTCTCTTCACAGGAGGTACATTACAGACCCCAAAACCCTCTGGATGATAAAAAAAAAACTTTACATCCTCTCTAACCCTCAAAACCTTCACGATAGAAGTGTGTTCCCTTGTTCTTGGCCGTTTGAGTAAAAGGAGCAGCTGCTGTCTATCCACCCTGTCCATGCCCCTTGTAATCCTATCCTTCAGGATCACTTCCCCCCAGCCTTCTCTTCTCCAAAGTAAACAACTGGAGCTTATCCAACCTCTCTACATCACTGATAAGCTCCATCCCAGGGAACATTCTGGTGAATACCCTCTGCCCACTTCAGTGCAATCACATCCTTCCTCTAACATGGCTCCCAGAACTGCACACAGTACTCCATCTGTGGCCTAGCCAAAGTCATGTATATCTCTTGAAATCTATGCCTCGATAAATAAAGGCTATACTCATGGTCCCCTATGCCTTCTTAACTACCCTATCACCCTGTCTAATCCCATTCAGTTATATGTGGAAAGGGACCTTCTGATCGTCCTAGTGTGCTGCCGTTCATTGAGTAGACCCCTGTCTGGTTCCTTCTTCCAAAGTTCATCACCTCATATTTATCAGGGTTACATTCCATCTTCCATTTATATGCCCATCTGATCATTCCATCTGTATCTTCCTGTAACATAAGGCCTTCCTCCCCACTGCCAACCACCCGGCCGAACCTTGTGCCAAACACAAACTCCACCCACTCTTATCCGCATTCACATGTTTATCAATTATGAATGCCACAAATAATAAGGGATACAGCACCGAACCATGTGGTACACGACGGGAGAGTGGTCTCCAGTCGCACAAACAGCCTTCCAGTACTACCCTCTGTCTGCTGCCACTAAGACAATTTTCGTTGTAAGTTGTCAACTTATACTTGATTCCATGAGATTTTACTTCATTGATCAGTTTCCCATATGGGGCTTTGTCAAAGATCTTGCTGTGAAAACATATAAACGACCTCCTCAAAAAAAACTATTAAATTCGTTAACCATGACTTCCCTCTGATAAAGTCATGCTGGCTCTCCCTGATCAAACATTGTCTGTCTAAATGGCGATCAATTTTCTCCTTCCCTGTTTTCTCCAATAGTTACCCTAACACTGACCTGATGCTAATTGGTCTATATTTCCCTGGTCTATCTCCACCATCCTTCTTGTAAAGTGGAACCACATTGCCTCTTTCTCCAGTCCTTTTTCAACCATCCTGTGGCCAGATCCTACTCAGATATTTGGGTGAGGGCCTTTCCTCCTTTGTCTCCAACAGCAGCCTGGGATACAACTCATTCAGACCTGGCAATCAGTCCAATTGTATACCAATCCAAATCATCAATTCCTGCTCACATCTTGTATCAATCTGTTCAAGAGCTTCCCAGTCCATCTTCTCGAATTCTGCACCTGTATCTTCCATCTCCCAAATAAAACACGTGTTAAGCTCTCGTGTGACAATCTAACAACGTTCACCAGCTTCACACATAGAATGACCCCTTCGTTTCTAGAGGGCCCTAATTATTCTCTACTTGTTCTGTTCAACTTGATGTACTTGTTGAATATTTTGGGATTCTTCCTAACCTTACCTGACAGCACTTCTCCATGCCCCATGTTAGTCAGCCCTGCTGTGTGAATTTTCTATGTTTCACTGCAGTCACCTCTCATTCTTTGAATACCAGGAGAACACAGACTGAGCTTCCACATGAAAATAACTGTTTAGGTTTCTCTATAATTTCCCATTTCTCTATATGAAATTAACCTGTCTAGGTATTCACCATTCCACATTTGACCTTGCTTTCACTTCCTTTTCAAATATCGAGAAAAGCTTTTGGTCGTTCTCATGTTTCTTTTTAGTTTGCGTTCTTGTTCTTTTTGATTTCCCTGTCAGTTCATTGGTCCTACATTGCTGGGTCCCAAACGTCTCTGATTCCATGGCTTACCACAATATCTGGCATATTTCTGAGCCGCTCCCTTTGATCTAATGCAACCTATGACTTATTTTGTTAACCATTGTTAAATCACATCATCCTTTTGTTGTTTGCCCTGTGGTGTGAAGGTTTATATTGTACATGTTACAGTGTTCATTAAACAACAGACATTACTTGTCTTCCATTAAATCTTGTTCGTGCTTTTTTTTGACCATTTCACCGATGCCAACTTGCCCGTCATACCTTCATGGCTTGCATGACCCAGGGTCATCACTGCAATTTTAAAAACAATTGTTTGTATTCAGATGTCATATTAGATTCAATATATTATGATCACAATTCCCAAACGCTCTTTGCAGCAAGGTTTTCAATTAACTCTTCTGATCACACAAAACCAATTCCAAAACAGCCTGACCCCTAGCTGAGTGCTCAACATAATGCTAATGCAAACAATCTCATACATGCTCTTAAAATCTATTTTTCCCAGCAGTCACATTCACTTTGGTTAACATTGTTTAGATGTTACTTGATGCTGTCCATTTTTCATGCAGTACCCACAAATGTGGATGACTGATCTCCTGTTTTACAATGTGTCCAGCATTTACATTGCAGTTTTGGATTTGATGTATAACTCCGAACAAAGATTGTTTCTCCTTGCATTTTCTAAGGTCTAACCTAGCACATTCTGTGGAAACTGAGCGTCGTGGTCTTTGGGATGATGAACGGCAGGTCCAGATGAGATGTTTGGTGAGGCCTATCTGGATATTAGGATCATCTTGTTGCGTTATTCGTTCTTCTCAAGCGTGAGTGTGACGTGTTTACCAGATCTCTGGTAACTCTAGTGGAGTAGAGAACGACAAAGATTTCTTATTCCCCCAGATAGCGGACACTGAATGGGAACCTTTCAGCATTCTGGGAAAATGTCGCTGCTGCTGTACATGGTCTTAGTGAGGTCAGATCTGGAGTACTGTGTACAGATTTAGTCTCCTCAATGAAAAAAGGATATTATTATATTGGAAGCAGCTCAGAGACGGTCCCCTCAACTGATTACTGTAATGAAGGTGTTGGCTTATAAGGAAAGGATGATCAGCCATTAGATTTTACACGGATGAAAGATTATCTTACTTTTCCATCAGAAACTGGAAGGTGTCAACAACAGAAGCCAATTACACAGTAAATGGAGGAATTCAATCCACGTCTCCATCCTGTTGCACAGGTACAGCAGACGGATATTCAGACCTTAGACCCCGTTACGACAGAACTGGACGAGGCTGTTCAGTCCCTAGAGCCTGATATACAGTTACAGGAGGAGGCCAATCAGCCTCTCGAACCTGTAACACTGGAATCAGAGTAGGCCATGCAGCACCTGTGTCCTGTTAGACAGCAACTGGATAAGTCCATTCAGCCTCCTCAAGTCTGTAACACAGGAACTGAAAGAGAATGCTACACTAGAAAAACAGGAGGCCATTCAGCTCATTCAGCATGTTGCATGCGAAAAAGAGATGGAGACAAAACTATTTGAGACCTTTTATGTTATAGGAGAAGGTAATTCAGCCATGTCTTTGTTGCTTGGGAATAGGAGACCAATTACTCCCTCGATCCCATTTCAGGGATGCACTAGGTGACTGTTCAACACCGAGAGCCTGTTCTGGAGGAATACGAAGAACCCCTTCAGCCCCTCAAGCTGCTACTCAACAACAGGAAGATTCCATAAACTCTCAAGCTTCTGAGATATCATCAAGAGGAGGAGAAGCAGATCTTGAGTCTTTGAATCAGGACATGGCCACTGTCTGGATTCGGCTGATTGGGTCACTACCATCACAGACTTTAGCAGCAAGTGTGTGGAGGACTGCATACCGAGCAAGTCAATCCAGGTGTTCCTCAACAGGGAACCCTGGATGAATCATGACACACAGAACCTACTAAAAACCAGGCGTGAGGCCTTCAGACCAGGAGACCCACTCAAATACAAGGAATCCAAGTATGACCTTCACAGAGCCATTAAAACAGCCAAGGGCCAATACCAATCCAAACTAGAGACCAAGAGAGACACCCGACAACTATGGCAACGACTGAATGACATCACAGGTTCTTAAAGGAGACAGTGAAAGACGATGACATATCCCTCCCAGATCGTCTCAACGCCTTCTTTGCTCACTTTGAGCAGAATTTCGGCACAGAGATAGCATCAATTCTGACAAGTGTCTACCCTACTGTTGTTAGAATATTGTATGGACTCACAATTCTAAACATACGCCTGTACCTGTGTTTTTGTTTTTGCTGCTGTTTACCGATTATTCATTTGCATATGTTACCTAACTCTGTGATCTGACTGTATGTCTCAGAAGACAAAGCTTTTCGCTGTGCCTCAGCACACGTGACAATAAATTGTTTCAAATCTGAACTATGATGTACGAATGCAACGTGGACAGACAGCCCATCAAGCGTTTAATCCAGGAACAGAATGAATCCATTCAGTCACTCATACCTATTACACAGCAACCCGAACAAATCTTTTAAACCCTCTTGCCTATTATACAGGAACACGGGAAAGGGGATTTAGAGGTTATAGAATGACTGGGACTTAGGCTGATCATCCTTATTAGGTATTAAAAATTAGTGAGCAAACTGTAGGGATTTAAAGGAAATTGTGAGAGTCCATTATTAATTCATTAAGAACAGCAGATTTGTAATTACAAACCAGTATGCATCAGAGGAAACATAGTTTTATGAAGAATTTATTTGCTTGGATTCTTTAAAGATGTGACACGCAAAGTAGACAATGGAGATCCTGGAGATGCAAACTCCTTGGACTTCCAAAAGGCATTGATTAAAGTGCAGCAAAACAAAATATATATTGTAAAATAGACACAAATAGGTTTGGGGAAGTTTTTCACTTGGATAGAGGGTTGGTGAACCAACAGCATGCAGAAAGATGGGATACATGGGTGGTTTTATGGTTGACAATTTTTGCAGTGCCATCGAGTTCAGATTACAAGCCCCCGACTATTTCTCATCAATTGTGTTACTTGGATGAGGGGATACAAAAAACTGTAGTGACATTTTCAGATGATATTAAAACAGGTGAAAAAGTAAATTGATGCAATAAAAATGTAAATAAAAACAATTTGGGATTGATAGTTTCGATGAATCGGCCAGCACCTGGAAGAAATATTTACCGTGGATAAGTATGGATGATACCCATTCTGATCAAAGGAATTGAAAGGCAACTTGTTATGTAAATGGAGAGCAACGTCAGAGTGTTTACATGCAGAGGGGTCTGGTTGTCCTTGTGCATATCACAGAGACCCCACATGCAGGTACAGCAGGGAATGAGAAAGACAAGTACAATTTCAATCTTAACTTCAAAACGAATAGAGTATAAAGGAAGGGAAGAATCACTGCAAATCTACAAAGTACTAGCGAGAATGTAACTGGAGTTCTATGAATGGTTTTAGTGCCCTGACTGCAGGAGGGATGAAGTTGCATTGGAAACAGCTCAGAAGAGGTTCACTAGATTGATTCAGGGCAAGAGGAGTTTGTCTTACGAAGAGAGATTGAGCAGTTCAGGTCTATATTCTCTGGAATTTAGAAACATGCGAGAAGACCTCATTGAAAATTTTAAAATGCAAAAGGTGATTCCCAATGTGGAGGAAAAGGGGAAGCACTAAATGTATACTCTTCGTCAGTATTCACACGAGAAAGACAATGCCATTGAGGAGATTACTGAGATCCAGGCTACTAGTCTAGATGGGATTAAGGTTCACAAGGAGGAGGTGTTAGAAATTCTGGAAGCTGTTAAAATAGGTAAGTCCACTGGGCTAGTTGAGATTTAAACATAGGACATAGAACAGTACAGCACAATACAGGCCCTTCTGCCCTCGATGTTGTGCCGAAGATTATTCCTAAACTATAATAAAATGACCTAAACTACGCTCCTCTCAATTAACTGTTGTCCATGTGTATGTCCAGCAGTCACTTAAATGGCCCTAATGGCTCTGCTTCCACCACCATGGCTGGCAACGCATTCCATGTACTCACAACTCCTTTATTCAACCTCCATTGCATTTATAAAAACTACAACGAGCACAGGCCCAAGAACAGAGACCTGCGGTACACCACTCTCCGCTGAACTTCAGAGAGAAAACTTTGCATCTACAGCCACTCTCTGCCTCCCGCTGCCAACTAGTTCTGAATCTACAGAGCCAAATCTCCCTGTATCCTATAGCTCCTGACATTATGACGAGACAACCATGGAGAACATTAACAAATGTCTTACTGAAGTCCGTGTACACCACATCCACTGTTCAATCTTCATCAATCATTCTCCTAAACTGCTCAAAGAACTCAATAAGATTTGTAAAGCATGACCTGCCCCTCAGAAACCAATGCTAACTGCCTTTAGTCATGCTATTCGGTTCCAAATAGTCATAAATACTATCCCTCAGATTTACTAAATCTTGCTGACCACAGACGTAAGTCTGACTGCTGTGTAATTTCCAGGGATTTCCATATCGCCCTTTTTGAAAAGGGGAACAATATTCACCTCCCTCCAATCGTCTGCCACCACTCCCAAGGACAGCAAGGAAGCAAAGATCTTCGGCAACGGCTTAGCAACCTCCTTTCACGCTTCCTTCAGCAACCTTGGATAAGTCTGGTCGGGCCCTGGGGACTTAGCAGTCCTAAGCTTTGCCAAAGTTTCCAGCACATCAACTTCCTCAATCTTGATCTCTTCACGCCTGCTTCCCTGCTCCGCAACGTTCTCATTCACAACTAGGTCCCTTTCCTTTGCGAAAACCGAAGTGAAAAGGTCATTTCCGGCCATTCCATCTGCTCAGATTCCATGCACACTTTCCCTACCCTATCCTTGATTGGCCCTACATTCTCCCTGATCATTCTCTTATCCCTCACCTAAGAGTAAAATGCCTTTGGGTTCGCCCTCACATTCCTGCTAAGCCTTTCTCGTGCCCCATCCTGGTTATTCGCAGTTCATTTTTGATCTCCTTCCTAGCAAGCCTGTAATCCTCTAAAGCTGTGCGAGACCGTTGCTTCCTTCACCTTATGTAAGCTGCCAGGGATTTACCATAGGATTCTCTCGGAAGCCAGGGAGGACATTGCCAAGCCTTTGACGTTGATCTTTATGTCGCTATTGTCTTCAGGAATGATACCAGAAGATTGGAGGACAGCAAATGTTGTTCCCTTGTTCAAGAAGAGGAGTAGAGACAAGCCCGGGAATTATAGGCCTGTGAAACTTACTTCAACTCTGGGTAAAGTGATGGGAAGGGTTATAAAAGATAAGTTTTATAATCATATGGAAAGGTTTAAGTTGATTAGGACAGTCAACACAATTTTCTGAAGGATAGGTTGTGCCTCACAAAACGTATTGAATTCTTTGAGAAGGTGACCAAACAGATGGATGAGTGTAAAGTGCTTGATGTGGTGTGTATGGATTTCATTAAGGCGTTTGATAACGGTTGGAAATTGCACAAAATACTGAAGCATTGGATTGAGTATGATTTAGAAGCTTGGATCAGAAATTGGCTAGGTTGATGGGAAATATTCATCCTTGAGTTTGGTTACTATAGAATAGCGCAAGGATCTGCTTTGGTTCAACTGTTTCTTTGACATTTTTATAAATGACATGGATGAGAGCATGGAAGGATAGGTTAGAAAATTTGCAGATGACAATCACATCAGAAGAGTTTTGGATAGTGATGACGGATGTTGTAGGTAACAGAGGATCATAGCAAAGCTGAAGAGCTGGGCTGAGAGGTGGCAAGTGGAGTTTAATGTGAAAGAGTGCGAGGTGATTCACTTTGCATGGAGTAACAGGAATGCCAAGCACTGGGAAAATGGTAAGATTTTTCGTAGTGCAGATGAGCAGAGAAATCTCGGTGTGCAGGTACATAGATCCTTGAAAGTTGCCATCCAGGTTGATCAGGTTTAGAAAGCATATGGTGTGCTAGCTTTCATTGGTAGAAGAATTGACTTTCGGAACTATGAGTTCATGCTACAGCTGTACAAAACTTTCGTGCGGCCACATTAAGAGTATTGTCTGCAGTTCTGGTCAACACATTATAGGAAAGATGTGGGAGCTTTGGAAAGAATTCAGAGGGGATTGACCAGAATATTATCTGTTATGGAGGGAAGGTCGTGCGAGAAAAAGCGTGAAGAACATGTGGCTGTTTTTATTAGAAAGAAGAGGGTAGAGAGTTGACTTAATATAGACATTCAAGATGATCAAAGGTTTACATACATTGGACAGTGAGAGCATATTCCTCGGATGGCCATGGAGAACCTTCAGGAAAATGGGACTGAGACCGAGATGACTTCAGCCATGACTGTATTAAATGGCGGAGCAGGCTCGAGGGTCTGGATTCCGATTGATGCTCCTCGTTATTATTCAGCCCTTCGACCATGTTACACAGGAATGGGGAGGACTGGTTATCAAACTGGAAGCAGGCACTCCGGATATATCGGTCTAAATCAGTTGGACTGAACGTAACCAGTGGAGTCACACAGTGACCACTGATGGGTCCTCAGCTCTCTACAGTCTACGTCAATTATCAGGAGGAATGGAACAAATGTACTGTAACTAGGTTTGTCGATGAAACCAAGATAAACAAGAAACTAAATTATCAAGGGAAGGTGGAGAGTCTGCAAATAGATATAGACAGATAATCGTTTGACAGGTGGGTCTCTCGCAGCGCCAGAGACCCGGGTTCAATTCCCGACTCAGGCGACTGACTGTGTGGAGTTTGCACGTTCTCCCCGTGTCTGCGTGGGTTTCCTCCGGGGGCTCCGGTTTCCTCCCACAGTCACAAAGATGTGCATGTTAGGTGAATTGGCCATGCTAAATTGCCCGTAGTGTTAGGTTAAGGGGTAAATGTAGCGGTATGGGTGGGTTACGCTTTGACGGGTCGGTGTGGATTTGTTGGGCCGAAGGGCCTGTTTCCACACTGTAAGTAATCTAATCTAATCTAATCTAATATAACATGATATATAATTCTCAAGCGCCCTTAGTGAGCCTTCACATTTCATCTTTGTATAAGTCTCATTCCTCCTCATGACAATAGTTGAAACTTCTTTCATAAACAACTTCTCCCTCGCTCGACCACTTCATCCCTGTCTGACAGGTAAAAACAATGACTGTTCCTCTGCCCTGACTCTATGCTACTTTCTATGCTATATCCACCCTCCTCTAGCTTATCTCTCCACGCTTCAGGCTCTCTGTCTTTATTCCTGATGAAGGGCTTTTGCCCGAAACATCGATTTTACTGCTTCTCGGATGCTGCCTGAACTGCTGTGATCTTCCAGAACCACTAATCCAGAACCTGTCTGACAGATATCTACTTATCGAGGACACGCAGTATCTGTTCCTTGAGCACACTCCACATTTCAATTGTGCCCATCAGCTAAAGTTTTCTTCCCCATCCTATGAATTCTAAATCCTGCGTAATCGCGTCATAATTGCCTTTTCGACAGCTATAACGACTGTCCTGCGATATATATCTATCCATTTCCATCACAAAAGTTAACATAACGAAATTGTGGTCTGAATCATCAAAGTGCTCACCTACCTCCCAATCTAAAACCTGGCCTAGTTCATTAACTAGTACTAAATCCAATGTGGTCTCGTTCCTTGTTGGCCTATCGACATACTATATCAGGAAACTTTCTGCACACATTATACAAAAGCTCACCCATTCAAAGTATATGAACTATCGTATTTCCAGTTGATATATGTAAGGTTGAATTCCCCCCTCCAGCCCATAACAACTACCGTGTTCCTTTGCTCCTATCCAGAATCATTTGCAAAACATTCCTCTACATCTCTGGAACTATTCGGACTCCTATGGAAATTCCCAATAGGGTGACCTCTCCTTTCCTGTTTCTAACCTCAGCCCATTCTACCTCAGTAGATGAGTCTGCATCAATCGTCCTTTCTGACACCGTAATATTGTCTTTGGCTAACAATGTCATACCTTCCCCTGTTTACCACCTTCCATGTTCTTACTGAAACATCTAAACGTTGGAATCTGAAACAATCATTACAGTACTCCTCTAGTCAAGTCTCCGAAATGGCCACAACATCGAAGTCCCAGAGACCACCCTGCCGCATGTTCACTATTCTGATTCCGGATGCTCCTGCCATTGAAGTAGACACACCCTTCACGCTACTTTTCTGCTTGCCAGTCCCCTCTTGCGATCTTGAAACCATATTCATGACCACATTAAACTCAACTTCCTGTAACAGGAGATATAATTCAGATTCCCATGCCCCCGCTGAATTTGTTTAATTCCTCCTGAAGAACATTAACTTATCCACCCCCGCCTCCCCCCAAGACATTGGTACCCCTCCAACAGAATCTCCTGTCTATACCCTAACTATGGAGTCGCCAATGACTAATCCTCCACTCCTCTACCCCCTTCCCTTCTGAGCAACAGGACAGACTCTGCGCCAGAGACCTGTGCCCCAGGTCGTGCCTGAAAAACCTGTTGGAATTCTTTGAAGTGGTGACAAGTAGGTTAGACCAGGGAAACCCAGTGGATGTGGTCTATCTAGACTTCCAAAAGGCCTTTGATAAGGTGCCACATGGGAGGCTGCTGAGCAAGGTAAGGGCCCATGGTGTTCGAGGTGAGCTATTGGTATGGATTGAGGATTGACTGTCTGACAGAACCCAGAGAGTTGGGATAAAATATTCTTTTTTGCAATGGCAGCTGGTGACAAGCGGTGTCCCGCAGGGTTCAGTGTTGGGGCCGCAGCTCTTCACGTTATATATTAATGATCTGGATGAATGGACTGGGGGCATTTAGCAATGTTTGCCGATGGTACGAAGTTAGGTGGACAGGCAGGTAGTACTGAGGAAGTGGGGAGGCTGCAGAAGGATCTAGACAGTTTGGGAGAGTGGTCCAGGAAATGGCTGATGGAATTCAATGTGAGCAAATACGAGGTCTTGCACTTTGTAAAAAAGAATGCAAGCATGGACTACTTTCTAAACGGTGAGAAAATTCATGAAGCCAAAGTACAAAGGGATCTGGGAGTGCTAGTCGAGGATTCTCTAAAAGTAAACATGCAGGTTGAGTCTGTGATAAAGAAAGCGAATGCAATGTTGTCATTTATCTCAAGGGGGTTGAATATAAAAGCACCGTTGTGCTACTGAGACTTTATAAAGCTCTGGTTAGGCCCCATTTGGAGTACTGTGTCCAGGTTTGGTCCCCACACCTCAGGAAGGACATACTGGCACTGAAGCATATCCAGCGGAGATTCACACGGATGATCCCTGGAATGGTCGGTCTAACATACGAGGAACAGCTGAGGATCCTGGGATTGTATTCATTGGAGTTCAGAAGATTATGGGGAGATCTAATAGAAACTTACAATATAATACATGGCTTGGAAAGGGTGGACGCTAGGAAATTGTTTCCGTTCGGCGAGGAGACTAGGATCTGTGGACACAGCCTTGGAATTAGAGGGGGTAAATTCAGAACAGAAATGCGGAGATATTTCTTCAGCCAGTCAGTTGTTGGCCTGTGGAATTCATTGCCACAGAGTGCATTGGAGGCTGGGACGCTAAATGTCTTCAAGGCAGAGATTGATAAATTCTTGATGTCACAACGAATTAAGGGCTATGGGTAGAATGCGGATAACTGGAATTGAAATGCCCATCAGCCATGATTGAATGGCGGAGTGGATTCGATGGGCTGAATGGCCTTACTTCCCTTCCTAGGTCTTATGGTCTTATGGATATTCAGATGGGGTTACAGGGAGTTATAGCAGAGTAAGAGTGACGATACAGCTCATACTGAGCTGATACAGAGATGATGGGCTGCATTCCAACCATCTTTGCTGAAATTATTCAGAGAAACGTATTGAAAATGTTCAGAGATTGAGGAGACAATTTTGGCCATAAAACGCGCATACAATGTCATAATTAATAAACTATTCCTATTTTTTCTTCAAGTGTAGCTGTATCTCAAATGCCTTTTAAATCAAAATAACTTTGATGAGATCCACGCTGTTATTTTTCAGAACTTAAAGAAGGAACCGAATCCAGTGTAATACATGTGTCACTGGCACAAGTAATGGGAACAGGACTGGAGGTATTGTTCAAAAATAACCGGATTCAACATCTAGACCAATCAAACAATAAAGCAAAATATTAGTGATAGTGGAAATATGAAATGCAAATGCAAAATAATGGAGAAATGCAACAGATGACGCAGGATCTGGGCAGAGACACGAAGTTAACATATCGAATCTGATATGAACCTGTTCTGAACAAGTCAAATTGGATTTAAAAAAAGTTAATTCCATTTTTCTATGCCCCGATACTTCCAGAACTGTGGAGTTTCTCTCCAGAACTTGCAATTGGTGCAATGTCAGGAAATAGAGTGTAGTAGTGGGCGGTTGCTTTTTTGGACTGGAGGTTTGTGCCCAGCAGTATTCCACAGAGGTTGGTTCTAGGTTTTCAATGTTTGTCATTTATGTAAATGTTTGGCATAAGAATATGGAAGGCATAGTTAGTAAGTTTGCAGATGACACCAAAACTGGTGGTACAGTGGACAGTGAAGAAGGTTTTCTATAATTACAAAATGATCTTGATCAACTGGGTCAATATGCTGACAAATAGCAGAGAGAGTTCAATCTGGATGAATGCGAGGTGGAGACAATAGTGCGTGTTTGTTGCTGTCTGATGCACCAAGATTGGGATGATTTTATTCCCCATCTCCTGTGTTCAACACATCAATATCCTTCATGATATTTGAGCGGCTTTACCCCCTCTGTGGCTACCCTGTTGCTCTTCATGTAGTTGCACAATATCTTTGGATTATCCTTAAACTTTTTGGCCCATGCTATCTCATATCTCCTTTTTGTTTTCCTGATTTCTCTCGAAATAATGCCCCACATTCTTTATATTGATTAACTTTACTCAATTGAACAACGTGTCTATAACTAAAGTAAGATTGTCTTTGATTCTTGAAAAAAAACCCTCAATAACTGTAGTTTTCCATTGTTCCTTAACCGTACCAGCCTTACCCATCACTCTAACTGGAACATAATGCCTCTCAACTCTCGTCGTCACACTGTTGAACGCCTCACATTTGTCAGACATCGTTTTAACCGCCAATAGTCTACTCCAATCAAACTTGGAAAGTCCTTGTCCCATGCCATTAAAATTTATGATACACCAATTTAAAAAAAGTAATCATGAAAGGCTTATTCTTTTCCATAACCACTATGGAACTAATAGAGTTATGATTGAAATACCCAAAGTGTTCCCTCACATTTACTTGAGTCACTTGCCCTGCCTATTGCACAAAAGTTGGTCTGGTTTTGCTCCTTCTCTATTAGGATCATCTACATATTGTTAAAGAAAGTTTTCGTGGACATATTGTACAATATCTTCACCATCCAACCCTTTAACACTGTGGTAGTCTTAGTCAGTTTTTCGAAATTGAAAAACCCCCGTTATTACAACCTTATTAAGCTTACATATATCCGAGATTCCCCTGCATGTTCGATTCTCAATTTCTTTCTTACTGTTGGAGAGCGCATGGTGCAACACCATCAGTGTGCTCTTTCCTTTCTTATTTTTAATTTCTATGAATATATTTTCACTGGACATTTTGTCACGTATGAGAATTTTGTGCAATCTCTTCAAAGTGATATTTACTTTCTTATGTTTAATACTGGCCACATGTTTTAACTGATCAGGTCTTTTCTATTTTAAATTAGATTCCAATCTCCCAAAAATCGAAATCCTTCAACAACACAGTAAATCTTCAGCCATCGCTTTTTCTCCTTTAACTTTTTGCTCTCTCTCAGTTCAGTTTGACATTGGGAGTAAACCAGAAATTACTACTTTTAAGATTTTATTTCCAATCTTCGACCTCACCTCTTAAATTTACTTTGTACTGCCATAATCCTTCCCTAAAAATATCATTCCTACCAATATGTACTCTACCTTTTGACTGCTCAGCCTCCCCTTTAACAATTTCTTGAAAAGTTTCGAGACGTTCTTCATCCTAGCACAGAGAAAGCAACAAACCATCCCACATCTATGGTCACTGCCACAGAATCTCCTGTTGATGCCCCTGAAACGAAGAGTCCACTGTAGCAATAATTCTACTAAATCTTCTCAAAAGCTGCCGAACATGAGAATCATTCCAAGTGTCCAAAAATTGATTGCTCTGCCATTTTCCTCAGACAGACAATCCCCTTCAGCAGTTCTAAAAACTGAAAATCATTTTGATAGAGGAATAGCCACCGCAGAAGTTGCAGAGAAGGTTTACGTGGATGTTGCCCGGTATGGAAGGTGTTAGCTGTGAAGGTTAGGTTTGTTTCAGTCGAAAAAAGGAGATTGAGGGGGGACCTGATTGAGTTTTACAAAATCATGAAGGATATGGACAGCATAGATGGAGATAAGCTTTTCCCAGTTTGAAGGATTCAAAAACATGACGTCACGCTTTCAAGGTGAGAGTGAAAAGTTTTAGGTGGATACACACGGCAATTGCTTCACATAGAGGTTGGAGGATGTCTGCAACGCGTTGCCAGCAGAGGTGGTATGGGCGGCACGGTGGCACAGTGGTTAGCACTGTTGCCTCACAGCGCCAGAGACCCGCGTTTAATTCCCGCCTCAGGCGACTGACTGTGTGGTGTTTGCACGTTCTCCCCGTGTCTGCGTGGGTTTCCTCCGGCTGCTCCGGTTTCCTCCCACATTCCAAAGATGTGCAGGGTCAGGTGAATTGCTCATAGTAAATTGCCCGTAGTGTTAGGAAAGGGGTAAATGTAGGGGTATGGGTGGGTTTCGGTTCGGCGGGTCGGTGTGGACTTGTTGGGCCGAAGGGCCTGTTTCCACACTGTAATGGAATGTAATCTAATCTAATCTAATCTAATTCTTTTAAGATGCGTCTGGACAGATGCATGATAGGTGGGGAACAGAGGGATACAGATGCTTAGGAATTGGGCGACAGTGTTAGACAGTACGTTTGGATCGGCTCAGGCTTGGAGCGCTGAAGGGCCTGTTCCTGAGCTGTAAATTTTCTTTGTTCTTTGTTCTTTCTAAATATTGGTCTTTGGATCATCGTTGGGAAAATGTTTCAGCACCTTGGCGAGTTGAATGGGTTAACAGTGTATTATTTCAATGAACAGACTGCGAAACTGAAGCACGAGGAACGTGGAACCTGGATCACAAAACAAACCTCTGCATCAGCGTCACATATTGGGGGAGGCAATATAAATCTTGAAATATTTGAAAACCAAATACATTTAGAAATAGGAAAGTGTTTTCTACAGTTTACAGATTAATGATGAGACCACTTTCAAAGTTTTTAAATTGTTATGATTCCTTCCCTCAGCATGGTCATTAAACTGGCTCTGTCTGTTTAATCGACTAACCTTTACTTTCTGCTCAGTTTCTGACCTGCTGCTTTGGTTCCAAGCTTCCTATATCATCTGTTTAAATCTGCGCAATCACACCTTCCTTCCAGGATGTTGGGGCCCCTCCAGTTAAAGTGCACACTTTCCTTTTTGTACAGTTCCCACGTGCACTGGACGCGATTCGAATCATTCAAAAATCAGAAACAATCCTCCCAAACTAGCTCTTTGCCACATATTCAACTGTACTATCTTCCTCTTCTTTGTCTCACTTTCAGGTGGTACAGGGAGAAATCCCAAGATTACATCCCTGGAGATCCTGCTTTTAAACTTACTCCTAACTCCCTGAACTTTCTTTGCAGGACCTTGCAACCTTTCACTTTTCTTACCGATATCATTGGTATCAATGTGAACCACAACGACTGGCTTTTTACCCTCCCACTTCAATATGCCCTGAGCATGCTCAGAGACATTGTTGCTCCTGCCACCGACTGCTCTTTTTATGAAGAAATCATACAACCGTAGAATGCCTACGGTGTGGAAACAGGCCATTTCACATAGCACGTCCACGCTGACCTTCTAAAGAGTAACCCACCCTGACCCATTCCCGTATTCTATTACTCTGCATTTAACCCTGACTAATGTATGTAACCGACAACTATTGGCAAAAAAATAAACAACCCAGACCCATTCCTCTGCATTATGTTGAATCTGCTTTCTCACAACAGATACTGCCAGAACTACTGAACATTCCAAGCAACTTCTGGTTTTGTCACCGATGATGAGTGCATATTGATAAAAACGAATTGGAAAATATAAAAAAATCAGCTGTATTTAAACTCTAGGGAGAAAACTAAATAGTTGGTCGTTCGATAATGCCAATAAAGTTTCATTAAATTACTGCTGTTCAGTCCATGAACATCACTTGTTCACTTTCCCAATTCATGAATAAAGGAGATTTTTAAATCACTTTTGATATCAGAAAGCTTGGAAATGTTGCACGTTTACTCCTTCATATGGGAATGTGATTACCTCACATTCTTTCATCTCAACACAATGCATTACTTTGTCGAAGAATACCAGTAACATTGTAAGTAATTGGAATGATAACTGAAAAGATATATTTATATAAAGGAAGAGTGAGGGAAAATCGGTCTTTTTTTGTAACAGAAAAGGCTATTTTGTGAACATTCTAAGTTGATCAAATTTATGGAAAGCTATGAAGGGCAGATAAAGGATATTGTTATGAACGTGTAGAGGTATATGTTACTTTTAAGAGAGACTGGAAGCTGGCACAAAGTATTCTGAAAGAAATTAAAATGTAACATTTGATCGTGAAATCAATAGCGAGGCTGAGTTGCCACGGAACAAAAACCAATTGAAATTCGACCAGTCCGTTTACCCTATGCCCCAACACATTGAAATCAAATTGAGTTTGAAACATAATGTATTTGATGACATAAAAATCAATTAAATGATCTGATATTTTGAGGTGTAAAACCGGACATTTGAATACTTAGGGAGTCAACTGCCAAGGACATCCACAAAAATAGACTGCGAGCTGAAGAGCTTCCTGAAGGTGCCTGTGTATAAGAAGTTTACACAGCAGAACATCGAACCTGACCGAGAGTAACATCTACAAAGCAAAATCTACAAAGGAGAATCGACAAAGCTGACTGGTTTTGAAACACGATTATACTTTTTGCAAACCTTAGTCGGGTTTTTTTTGTTTCGCCAGACCAGTATTGTAGAGTGGGAGGTAAAATATACGTTTAATCGAAGGGTTTTCTAATTATTTGCTTGTTTTACTATTCTCTGTCGTACTTAAAAATAAAACAAAGTTGTTAATTTTACTTTAAATAATGAGTCTGTAAATGAATCTTTGCCTCTCGAAATTTAAGAGATTACGGCATGAGGTGAACTTATTCTGTGTGGCTGGTTTAAATTAGAAGAGGTGTTAACCCTGTGTTGTAACAGTTTGGGGGCTTTCGTCCGCGATTTCAACAGGTTTAGACAAATCCAAACTGAGATCTGGGTAGATTTGAATAGATTTGTGGTACGAAAAATGCACAGCATATTTAAACATTTGCATGTCAGTGTCTGAGATCTTTAAATAAAATGTCATGGAGAAAAATTGTTTAATTTCGATAACTTGTGGTTGGTTAAATTAAAAGTGAGAGAAATGGCGCTTAAAAGTTTCAGAGAGGTTTGTGGATGATCCTCAAATTTGCCAAGAAAGTTTAGAAAGAAAGATAAAGGCCAAACTTTTAGAATTAGTGAAAAGCATTGTTTTGTGTTTAACGAAGGACAAATGTAAAGCTGAAATTGTCAGGGAATTACTCAATCACGAAGGTGTGTCAGAGAAACCGACAAGTACAATACAGTGAAAAAAATACATTGCAATTGAGGAAAATTGAGTTTAAAGATAAACAAAGGGAGATAGAAAGAGAGAGAGAGAAAAAAAACAGAAAGCAAGACAGAAGAGAGAGAAAGAGAAAAGGGAATGAGAAGGTTCGCAGCTGAGCAAAAAGAGAGAGAATTTGAACTTGAGATGTTGCGATTTAGTGAGCAAAGTCAAGTTAACAGGATGGAGATTAAAAGGTAAGATAGTGATACATACAATTATGTTAAAACTCTGACACATTTTGTTGAGCAAAATGTTGAAGCAGTAGAGCTGATGGGCGGCACGGTGGCACCGTGGTTAGCACTGCAGCCTCACAACACCAGACACCCGGCTTCACTTCCCGCCTCAGGCGACTGACTGTGTGGAGTTTGCACATTCTCCCCGTGTCTAAGTGAGTTTCCTCCGGGTGCTCTGGTTTCCTCCCACAGTCCAAAGATGTGCGGGTTAGGTGAATTGGCCATGTTAAATTGCCCGAAGGGGGAGGGGTGGGTTGCGCTTTGGTGTAGTCTTATTGGGCCGAAGGGCCTGTTTGCAGCCCTTCTAATCTTATTTCATTGAAAACTTGGCTAGGCAGATAGAATGGTCCAAGGATTTATCGGGAATGCTAGCTCGGAATAAACTGGTAGGTAGGGTGAGTGAAGTATATCCACCACTGTCAGATGAGGAGTTAAGAGATTCTGAAGACGTCAAACAAGTTATTCGAAGTGCTCACAAACTGGTACCAGAGACATATAAACAGCAGTATAGAAACATAAAGGAGGAACCAGGTCAGACTTATCTTGAGATTGAAATAACTAAACATAGGCATTTTGATAGATGGATGTTTGCTTTAAAGATAGATACGCCATATGAGGCTCTAATGTTGATTATTCTGCTGAAGGAGTTGAAGAACTCACTTCCAGAGATGATAAGAATTCATGTGAAGAAGCAGAAATTTCAGGAATTGAGAAGGGCAGGAGAATTAGCAGATGAATACATGTTGCTGCATAAGACAAGCTTCCAGCCAGAATTTCGTCCTGTGAGAGACAGAATTTGCGAGAAGGGGAGATGCTACAGTAAAAGAAAGAGTAGAGAATAAGAGGTTACCACTGGTTAAAGAAGATGGCCAAGAGAATGGAAATGAGGTGAAAGGCCTCAGGTATTTTTACTGTCGTAGATTGGGACACAGAAAATTTCAGTGATGGTGGTTTCAAAAGGGCACTGTTAAAAGATATTTTCACTGCCATAAGGTGGGAAATATATGGTCACAGTGCTGGTCATAAAGAAAGGCATTATGGGAGAAGATGTGGTAAAAGAAGCTAAGCCAGTGGCATTAGTGAAACTATTAAAGGAAACCCCAACAAGAACCGAAGAGCTGCAGGAAATTTCCCAGCCTCGGCAGGGGCTGGGTGTGGAGTTAGTATCGGTTCTCTATAAAGAATTCGCCTCTGTGAGTAAAGTTTACTCAGAAACAACAGGGCGAGAATGAGAAGTTATCATTTTGAGAGATAGAGGATCTAACCAGTTTCTAATATTAAGAGATGAGCAAATTTGCAGTCTTTCTGATCTGTTACACGTGAGTGTCGTAATTTGTGGGATAGTTGGACAGAAATTTAGCTTTCCTATACATAAGATCAGGTTGTAGTGCCTACTCAAGTCTGGGGAAGTAACCGTGGGAGTGACTGACAGAGTGTCAGATCCAGAGTGTTCTTGAGAATGGTTTAGATTAGATTAGATTAGATTACTTACAGTGTGGAAACAGGCCCTTCGGCCCAACAAGTCCACACCGACCCGCCGAAGCGCAACCCACCCATACCCCTACATTTACCCCTTTAACCTAACACTATGGGCAATTTAGCATGGCCAATTCACCTGATCTGCACATCTTTTGGACTGTGGGAGGAAACCGGAGCACCCGGAGGAAACCCACGCAGACACGGGGAGAGTGTGCAAACTCCACACAGTCAGTCGCCTGAGTCGGGAATTGAACCCGGGTCTCTGGCGCTGTGAGGCAGCAGTGCTAACCACTGTGCCACCGTGCCGCCCACAAGCGTTTAGCAGGGTCCAAGTTGGGAGCGACACCCCTACTTGTGGAGAAGCCCAAGGAAGACCAAGAAACTGAGGAGTTTAAACAGAAATATACTGGTATTTTCCCAGACTGTACACTTACCAGATCCCACTATCATAAGTCACAGCAGGAATCACAAACTAAAGTGAACGATGAAGGAGTTAAGGTTCTGTTAGCTGACATCCTGTTTGACGTAATGGTGCAGGGAAAACATGAACAAAGAGAGGGTCAGACAAAGGTGTTTAATCCTGAAAGGCTAAGGGATCTGCAACAGACAGGCAAGATGATAAAAGATATATATGTGGATGCGTAATCTGAGAGTGAGGCAGAGATGTTCCTGAGGGTTATTACCAGAAATATAGCATCCTAAGGCGGAGGTGGAGACTACGGCAGGTTGGTGCAGAGGAGTTATGTGCTGAAGTGCACCAGATTATGTTGCGGGTGGCAGAGAGACAGGAATTGTTACGGGTAGCACGTGAACTACCTGTGGGAGGTCACTGAGTGGTACGAAAGACTCAGCCTAAGGGACAAAAATATTTTTATTGACCTGGAATGCACACAGGTGTGGTTAACTTTTGGCATACGCGTCATGCATGCCAAATAGTAGGTAGGCCAAGGGCAGTAATGAAACTAGCACCTCTGTGCCAATTCCAACATTCGAAGATCCCTCCTTTTGGGTTGTAACTGAGTGTGTACGTCTGCTCCTAAACAGTAGAGGAGAGAAAGAATTGGAAACACGGGTGTTAGTTACTGCCCCACAGAGTGAGGAATCAAATCCAAATGTTTCGAATGTTGACATGCCCCAAAATATGTTTAAAAAGTACAAGTCCTTGAGCAGTGGGGTATGTTAGTAAACTATCTGTCTCAGGAGCATTGAACGCAGTTGAAAGGTTTGTTATTGCAATATGAAGACATATGTAAGAATAATATGGAGAGGACTAATGCTATTGTACATGAAGTAGACTTGGGAATACTGTTCTGATAAAACAACATCCATATCGTCTTAATATTCTCAAATCCAGACCGGTCCAGAAGGACGTGGAGGGCATGCTCAATGGGGTCATCATCGAACCAAGCCAGAGTGAGTGGAGCTCGCTGATCATCTTAGTTTCTAAACCGGATGGGACTAAATGATTTTGGCTGTATTATTGGAAGATCAACACTGTTACAAAATGAGACTTATATCCAATACTGACATTGGAGGACTCTATCGAGAAAGTTGGACAAGTCAGTTACATCACCAAGTTGGAGTTAATGCTTAGTTTCTGGCAGGTACTTTTGTCAGAGATGGTGAAAACATTTCTGAACTGTATCACTAAATGGACCGTATCAATTCAAAGTGATGCCCTTTGGAATGACGAACACACCCAACACATTCCAAAGACTCATGAACAGAATTGTGGCATGATTAATAAACTGTGCAGTACTTTTGGATGATGTAGTGATCTTTAGTTAGTTCTGGAAAGATCACTTGGTACAGTTGGCAGAGCCTTTTGAACGAATACAAGAAACAAACCTGGAGATAAAATTAAACAAAACTGAATTCGTGAAAGCAGACTTAATGCTCTTGGGACAAAATATAGGTCATGGAAGGTTGACCCCATCGAACGCGAAGTCAAAAGGTTCTGAGCAATTTCCACGACCAACCGAGAAGAAAAAGGTGCTTCGCTCCTTAGGAGCCAGCGGTTTCTATCGGAAGTTTGTTCCAAATTTCAGCAGTGTAGTGGCCCCGTTAACCGACTTGCTGAAGAAGAACACAAAGTTTTGGTTGACAGAACAATGCCATGAGGCATTCGACCATTAAAAAGAAATATTGACCACCAAACCCGTTTCAGCTACAACAAACGCTTCAACACCTTTCCGAGTTGCCGTCGACGCGAGTGCCTTAGGAGTTAGAGCTGTACTGCTACAGGACGATGAGTTAGGATCGCACTTTTCAAAGAAACTCAACATCCACCAGAACAAATAGTCCACGATTGAGAAAGAACTATTGAGTTTGGTACTAGAGTTTAACATTTTAATGTGTATTCATAAACACAGTGTTGGAGACGGTTGTGGACGCGGATCCCAATCTGCTTACATTCTTTGAAATCTTTAAAGACTATTTCGTTGGAGTCTTATGTTACAGACGTTTAATTTAAAAATCATACATATAGCGTGTCGTAAGAATGTAATCGCAGATGCGTTCTCACAGATTTAACTGATAAAGTTTAGACTAGATTTGTATTTATCCAATGTTAAATATAGGTAAATGGGAAGAAGTTAAGGTGAACATAGATTTCAGTTATCTGTATGTTATGGTTATGTGTCGAAAGAATAGAAAAAACAAATGAGGCCATGTTTTCATTATGATGGTTCTTTTCTGAGAGAAAAGGAGTTATGAACGTGTAAAGGGTACTATACCTTTAAGAGAGTTGAAGAATTTACAAGCACAGTGAGTTCTGGAAATTTACAATGTAACATTTGGTCCAGCAGCTTGCAGTACCTGGGTTGCTAAGAGACAAAAAATAAGATCAAATTTTAGTATATCTTAATTGTGGGAGGGGGGGGGCGGCGGGGAAGGTTATCGGACCAGTATTGTAGAAGAGAAAGAAAAAGATAGGTCAGAGAGAGGAGTTGCAAATACCTGGTAGTTAATTATTTTCTGTTAGACGTTTTTTAAAAAGTTGTTAATTTTTACTTTAAATAGTGACCTTTACGATGGTTATTGGCCTTCCGAATTTTTACAGATTACAGCACGGACGAAATCTTTTCTGTGTTGCAAATTTAAATTAGCGCGGGGTGGTGGGGTGGGGGGTGTGGGTTTCCCCGTGTTTTAACACATTAACTCGGTTTTCTCTGCACAGATGCTGCCAGACCTGCAGAGCTTTCCCAGCACATTTCTGTCTTAGTTTGTAGTTTACGAAATCTGCTGTTTTCTTGACTTTCTTATGTGCATCATTGACAGCCATGGTTGAGGCCCTGGAAGATAGGAAGACAGCTAATGTTGTAACATTATTTGTAATTTGGCTGCAAAGAAAACCCAGGGAACTACAGATCAGTGAGTTTGATGTCAAGGGTGGATACGTGTTTGTAGGAGATTCTGAGAGGCAGGATTTACATGCATTTGGAAAGGCAAGGACTCATGAGGCTTTATGTGTAGGATCCCATGTCTCACAAACTAGATTGCAGTTTTTGAAGAGGTGATCGGGAAGATAGATGAAGGTAACGCAGCATTCATTGTCTACTTGGACCTTAGTGAGGCCCAACAAGGATCCACATGGTCGTCTGGTTAATAAGCTTAGATAGCAGGAGATCAGGGAGAGCTATCCAATTAGATACAAAACTGGCTTGACTGTGGGAGACAGAGGGTGTTGGGAAAGATTTGCTGTTCTAATTGGAGGCCTGTGTCCAGCGTTGCGCCACAAGGACCAGGCTGTTGCTCATTGGTTTTGTAAATGATTTGGATGAGAATATTGGAACCATGGATTAATTTGGTGAAGAAATCCCCAAAATTGGAGTTATGGTGGACAGTGAAGAAGGCTATCTTAGAGGACAAAGTTATCTTGATCTACTTGGCAAGTGGGCTGAGGATTGGCTGATGGAGCTTCATGCAGATAAATGTGAGATGTTGCAATTTGTTAGGCAAACGTGTGTAGGATTTATTTTAGTAAATGGTAGCGCGCTGGGGAGTGTTGCCAAGTGGAGAGATCCAGGGACCAGGTACATAGTTCCGTGAAAGTGGAGTCACAGGTTGACAGGGCAGTGAATAAGGCATAAGGCAAACTGACTTTCATCGATCAGAGCATTGATTACAGGAATTGGAGCATCATGTCGTGGTTCTACAAGAGCATAGTAAGGCCACATTTGGTGTACTGACTACAATTCTTGTCGCCCTGCTATAGGAGGGATGTTATAAACTGGGATGGGGACAAAAGTAATTAAACTGATGTGACGGAGACGGGAGATTTTGAGATACAAGGCTGGGATTTTGTTCCTTTTTGCGTTGGAGGATGAGAGGTGACCTTTATTTCATCATGGGAGGCATGGATAGGATGAATAGAAAATATCTTTTCCCGCGGGTGGGTGTGTCCAGAACAAGAGAGGATAGGTTTAAGGTGAGAGGAAAGACATTTAAAAGAAATCAAAGGGACAGTTGTTTCTCACAGAGTGTGGTGTGTATAGGTAGCGAGCTGTCAGGGGATGTGGCATTGGGGAGTACAAATACAACATTTGAAAGACAATTGGATGTGTACATGGATAGGAAATATTTGGAGGGGGTCTGTGCCAAAAGAAAAAAAATAGTAATAATTCAATTTAGGAAACCAGGTGAGCATGGACGAGTTAAGCCGAAAGGTCTGTTTGCATATTGTATGATTCTAAGAGTCTATGACTCTTTCAATCCTCCTTTATTACTCGTCCTTCATTGCACTCAATTCATTTCCAAGTCAAAACTCCTCTGTAAATACTTTAAACGATCTAACTCTCCAAACTTTCTTAAATAGAGAATTTCTGGCATTGATGTGGTTCTGTAGACCACAGCAACAGCATAAACAGAATTATATTCAAACACAATCTGTAACGTTTTTCCTGGGATAATCCCTCGGTCTACCATTCCATCCATGTTGATCTGTGGTTCAGTGATATATTGGTGAATGTGCCAGTGTCCGAATCATGTGTACCTAAACCTGATGAAACCCGTTAAAGCTACCATAACTGACTGCTTGCATTCCAAATAGCAGAACTAACATGTGATAGAGATGGTGTAATGATCCCAACACCAACAAACCAACAGTACTGTCACATCCAGCCATAAATGGTGATGGACGGTTAAACAATTTCATGGAGGAGAGGGCTCCATATTATCCCCATCCTAAATAATGGAACAGTCCTGTACATTAGTGTAAAAGGTAATGATGTAGCTTTGGCAAGATACTGCGCCAGACGTGTTGAGTGGATGATCCAGCTCACCCTCGCTATGATGCCCACAGAATCACAGATGCCCATCTTCAATCAATTTGATTGTCTGCAAATGACAAGAAGAAACAAGTGAACAAAATGGATACGACAAAGGCAATGGGCCCTGACACGATTCCTGCAATAGGACTGAAGACGTGTGCTGCACAACAAGCCGTGACCCTGGGGAAGCTGTTTCATTCCAGCTCCAACTCTGACATCTTCTTGTCAATGTGGAAAATTACTCAACTATGTCCAGTCCCCTAAGAGGAGAATAATTACAATCTGACCATTTGCCACCCCTCAGTCCCATCACGATAGTTAAACCGGTAGAATTTCTTTTTGACAGATCTGTCAAACAGCACAGAAATAACCAGCTCATTGTGGTTTCCAATAGGTCCCGACGTGGAGATTGTGCTGTTGTGGAAATGTCACTGGATTACTAATCCAGAAGAGGCTAATGCAGTGGCAGCTGATGGAAGTTAATAACAATTAATAAAATATCGAGTTCTAAAATCTGGTATCAGTAACGGTGATGCTGAAACCAATGTCGATTGCAAACTCCAATTTGCTTCATCAATGTACTTTCAGGAAGTGAATTCTGGCCTGGTGAATTCCATGCATTCCTGGTCTGGCCTAAACGATTCTCTAGACACACACGCATGTGATAAACTTTGCAATAGTCTCTAAATGGTAAAGCAAGATACAAAATTGTGTCAAACTGCTCTGAGGTTTGAAAGGATAAAACTGACAGAACTGCCAGCACCAGCCTCAGTATCGGAAAAAGGGAATGAGAAACACAGTCCTGTTGACCCTGCAGAGGCCTCCTTCCTAACATCTGAGAGCATGTAACAGCCATTCACCAGATGCCTCCCGCTCCCTTTCGCGTCGAGAAATCCTTACTCATATTCAGTGCCTTGTCTTCCACGGCTTATGTGGGAGAGAAATCCCCAGATTCACCAGTCACTGAGTGTAGATATGTATTCTCATCACAATGCAGAGTGGCCTGCCTGTACCTAATACAGTGGACCCTTGTTTTCGACGTCCCAGTCAGGGGAATTATCATCCCTACCTCCAATATGTCTCACACTGTCAGAGTTTTATTTGTTTCACTGAGATCTCCACTCATTTTTCTAAAGCCCTGGAATACAGACCCAATCCCCCCAAACTCTCCTTTCCCAACAAGCCTGTCATTCCAGAGATCAGTCTGGTCATCCTTCACTGCACTCCCTCAATGTCAGGTTTGTCCCTTATTAGGTAAGGAGACCAAAACTACACACAATACTGCACAATGTACAAGATGGGCTCTCACCGAGGTCCCGTACAGCTGCAGTAAGACACCCTTACTCCTGCCAGTCAATCCACTAGAAATTAAGGTCAACACACCATTTATCTTCCTGCCATGCTCCTCATAATCTTATCCTTCTGAATCACATGCTGCTCAGAATTCTCTGCTTCAAAGTAAACAACCCGAGCTTATCCAGCCTCTCTCCATAGCTGAAATGCTCCATTCCAGGGAACATCCTGGTGAATCTCATCTGCACCCCGTCCAGTACAATCATATCCTTCCTGTAATGTGGCTCCCACAACACCACACCGTATTCCATCTTGGCCTAAACAAAGTCCTGCTTAACTCATGTAATCTATGTCTCGATGTGTAAAAGTTATATTTACTATTCCAAACGCCTTGGTAACTCTACTATTAACCTGTGCAGTCCCAATCAGGGATGTGTGGAGCTTCCTAGTGTGCTGCCATTCATTGAGTACTCCTCTGTCTGGTTCATTCTTCCAGAGTGCACCACCTCATAATTATCAGGGTTACAGTCCATCTGCCATTGACATGCTTATCTGACCATTCCATCTGTATCTTCCTGTAACATAAGACCTACCCCCTCACTGCCAACCACTCGTCCAAACTCACATACCACACTCCCCCACACCCTCCACTTTCATATCTACATTATTTATGAGTATCACAAATAATAAGGGTCATACCATTGACCCGTATACTACACCACTGGACACTGATATTGATTCACACAGTTTCCAGAACCCCCCTCTTTCTCCTGCCATAAATACATTGTGAATGTCACTTACCAAGTTACCCTTGGCACCCTGAGATTTTGCTTTCTTTATCAGTCTCCCATGTGGGGCTTTGCCAAAGGCCTTGCCGAAAAAAAAACATATGAAAAACTTCCTCGATAAAAGATCAATAAAATTCGTACGGCATTACTCCCCTCTGATGACTCTCTCTCTCTAAATGAAGATCCATTTTCTCCCACCCTATTTTCCCCAATAGTTTCACTGACACTGATCTGATACTCACTGATCTATAGTTCCCTGGTCTACCTGCACCAACCCTTCCTATAAAATATTCCAGATACAGTCTCACCAACACGATGTGTCACTGGTGCAGAACTTCGCTTCCAGTCGGAGCGAATTACTACAGACGCTGGGATCTGTACTGAAACTAATGCTAGAGTTCACAGCGAGTTAGAGAGCATCCGTGGGGAGAGAGCACAGAGCTCTTCATCGTCTATATTCTGATTCCCTTCAAACAAAATGAAACTTGACTTTTACCTTCCCCCATTTGCATATGTTCTTACCAATACAATTTGCTTTATTGTTTTAGGGCTAACTTACCTTATATTATTATTTTTTTAAACCTCTTCATATCCAACTATACCATATCCACTTGTTCTCCATTGTTTATATCGACAAGGGACATCTTCAAGCAAATATTTGGTAAATGTTGCCTTCCCTTTCAGAAATCTAGCATCATTCTCTCGACGTTTGCTATAACATTCCAAGTGTCCAATATCACATTCTTTATAATAAATTCCGACAGATTCCCCACTGTGAACAATAAGTTAACTGGTCTGTAGTTCACCATTCTCTGTCTTCTTCACTTTGTAAATCCTTTATAACCTTCCAAACTGAATACTGCAAAATAAAACAGTGATTCCCAATGCAACTATTACGTCAATTTCTGCTTTCTCTGAAATTCTGGTATGAAGTACGTTTTGTCTGTCAGACGTATCAATACAGTTATGTTTTCAAATGCTACCTCGTTACTGATATGAATGATTTTAGTCTTCGGTTACACAAGTCCCATGGTCACTTGGTATTTCTGGGAGATTTTCTGGACCTTCGTCCATGAAGACAGACATAAAGTAACTGTTTAGTTTCCCTGTCATTGTTTTCTGTTCTCCACAATAAATTATCGTGTCCACACATTCACTGTTCCACATTTGACTTTGCTTTTATTTTCCTTTCAAATATCCATGGCAGTTTTTCATCAGTCTTTTTGTTTCTGGTTAGTTTGTATTCCTGTTCTCTTTATACTTTACTTATCAGTTTATCAGCCTTCGTTGCGTCCAACATTTCAATGAATCCACAATATATGACTCTTTTCTAAGGCACTTTCATCGATCTAATGCAATTCTTAGCTTCTTTTGTTCACCATCGTTGAATCACCTTTCGCTTTTGCGATTTATGCCTTGGAAGGATATATGTATAAAGTAGATCCTACAGTGTTTCTGTAAATAACAGGCATTACCTGTCTTTCATTAATTCATTCAATGTACTTTTCAAATTCATTAAAGCCAACTTTATTCTCATATCTTAATGGCTTGCATGACTCAGATATATACCCGAAATATAAGAAAAAAAACTTTTTTTGTATTCAGACATCATATAAAATTCAATAAATTAAGATTACTATTCCCAAAAGCTCCTTTACAGCAAATTCTTCGATTTTCTCTGCTGATCACACAACACCAATTCCAAAATTGCCTGATCAACAGCTCGTTGCTCAACATACTACTAAAGCAACCAACCTCATACACACTCAACATTAACATTCACTTGGGTAAACACTGGGTGGATGTAACTTCAAGCTGTCCATTATTACTGCAGCAACCACAAACCTGGATGTCTAATTTTCTGTTTTATGACATATTTATATTTGTATTGCAGCTTTCACTTTGATACATAACTCCCATGAACGTAGTTTCTCCTTGCTGTTCCTAAAATCCACCTCACCAGATTCTGTGGAATCTGAGTGACGTGGGCTCGAGGGGGGTTAATGGTAGATTCAGGCGAGATGTTTGGCGAGGCATGTCTCATCATTTAAATTATCTCATCACGGTGGCACAGTGGTTAGCACTGCTGTCTCACAGCGCCAGAGACCTGGGTTCAATTCCCAACTCAGGCGACTGACTGTGTGGAGTTTGCACATTCTCCCCGTGTCTGCGTGGGTTTCCTCCGGGTGCTCTGGTTTCCTCCCACAGTCCAAAGATGTGCAGGTCAGGTGAATTGGCCATGCTAAATTGCCCGTAGTGTTAGGTAAGGGGTAAATGTAAATGTAGGGATTGGGGTATGGGTGGGTTGCGCTTTGGCGGGTCGGTGTGGACATGTTGGGCCGAAGGGACTGTTTCCACACTGTAATCTAATCTAATCTAATCTAATCTAATCTAAAATCTAATCTTACCTGTTCCTCTCAAGTGTCATTGCGAGATTTTCTCCACATCTCCCGTTATGCTGGTGAAGTAGAGAAGGGCAATGATCTTTCAACATTGCTGTGTATTCCCTCAGACAGCTGAGCCTGCTCTAGCCTGGGTGGGAACCTTACAGCAGGCTAGTAGAGTGTTGCTGCTGCTGTACCGAATCTTGGTGCGATCACACCTGGAGTACTGTGCACAGGTTTAATCTCCTCCCTGAGGAAAGGATATTGGAATTAACTCAGAGGTTATTCCCTCAACTGTAATGAAGGTGTTATCATAAAATCTCTACAGTGTGAAACCAAGCCATTTGACCCATCGACTCCACACTGATCCGCCGAAGGCCATCCCATCCAATTCCACCACCCATCCCACCCAATCTTGTAACGTGGCATTTTCCATAACTGATACACATGGCCTCCACATCCCTGAACATAATGGGTAATTTAGAGTGGCCAATCCACCTAACATGCACATCTTGTGACTGTGGGAGGAAACTGGAGACTGAAATTGAATCTGAATCCCTGGTGCTGTGAGCGCAGCAATTCTAAATACTATGCTACCTAATGTGGGCAATACAACTTGCCCGCAAAGTTCAGTCCTTGAAAAGTGACATTTGAGCCAGGAGATTTCATAACTCACCAAACCTGTCATTGAGCAACAGGAAGAGGACATTGAAGTCTTGAGCAGCTTGGTCAGAAACAGGTGCAGGACATTCAGGCCATCAGGGCTAATGTCAGAACACCAGGAAGACTTTCGGTCCATCGTGTGTGTAAAGCCAGAACATAATGGGTCCATTTAGTCACTCATGCCTCTTGTACAGCAACTGGAACAGATTTTTTTACAGCCTTGTGCCTGTTACACAGGAATTGTGAAAGGAACGTAGAGGTTATAGAAAGGGAAGGACTTCGAATAACCAGCTTCACTGGGATATGAAAAGTAGTGAAAAACTATTGGGATTGAAGACAAAATGTTAGAATACGTCATGACGGAATTAATAACAGGAGATTTCCAAAGGCAAGCCACAATCCAGCAAAGTCAGCATAGGTTTCTGAAGGATAAATCATGTTTGAATGATTTGACCAACTTTCTTTAAAGAAGACGTAACAAGCAAGATGGATAATGGGGATCCTATAGATGGATTATATCTGGGCATCCAGACATCAGTACGTAACGTGCATCGCAAAAGATTAATATGCAAGCCAAGAACGCATGGGGTTAGGAACAATTTACTTGATGGGGAGAGGATTAGCTAATCAGTAAAAGACATGATATGGAGCCGCTGGCGTTGGACTGTGTTGGACAAGGTCAAAAATCAAATGACACCAGGTTAGAGTCCAATGGGTCAATTTGTAAACACAAGGTTTCATTGTGCTGTTCCTTCATCAGGTGTAAGAGAGAGGAAAATCTTAAGCACAGAAGTCATAAGGGAAAGATCAAAGGCTTGTACAACTCATGTACATGAATTGTCCACACAAATAAGATGGCTCTTAAGTAATTAATCAGTTAGAATGTAGGTGCGAGTTTGATTGATTAATATGCAAATCGCAGAATTTATTTCAAGTCACTGCCTGGAGATACCTTCAAGTATTATCGATCTAAATGAAGTAACACGTGCGATCAGACAATGTATTCTAAGCGTGAGGCCTTGTTTGGAATCTGTCTGTGTCTTGACCTGGAGTTGGACTGGTGTTATTTACATAGTAGGAGTAACATGTGAGCATATGTGTGAGAGAGGGGCGTGTCTGTGTGAAGGGAAGAGAGACACATTGCGTGTACGTGAGAGAGAGTGAGGTGGAGTGTGCGTATGAGTGCGGGAGGGAGAGAGAGACTATGTGTGCATGCGTGTGTGACAGAGTGGAGCGCATGTGTGGAATGTGAGAGAGGGGGAGTGTGAATGTGTGTGAAGGGCGGATATGGAGAGTGTGCATCATTGTATGTAACGGGGAGAATGAGAGTGTGCGCTTGTCCAGGCTAAGATACAGACAGATACGGCTGATCACTTTCCCCACACACACTCACTAGCTTCCCCTCTCTGCAGTCTCTGTTCCATTTGTTGTTCATGTTACAGAGCCAGATGTTGTAAATACAGTCCCCATGCTCCATCCAGAGTTGGTCACCAAATCCTCAGGACTCCCTGAATGTCTGAGACAGCTCACAACACAACCTCCAGCAAACTATCCCCAGCCCCTCCATTAACATTTCAATAACAGGAGTCAGTCACAAACCCCTCAGCTTCAAGTTAGATGCCTGTTCCTTTACAATTATACTCAAGGGTCTTCCTCGTGTTACTGACCGTGCAATCAACTGAGAGAGACAAACAGAGGCCGGCGCATACCAAGTTTCAAACACGCGAGTCAAAGCTCCTGGAACACCTCTCCATGGAGCACCACATGGGACATATCGAGAAGTGAACAACAGCCTGACACACACCATTTCACTGTTTCTGAGGTTTACCATGCCAGCACTCGATACACGAGGGAGTCAAAAGCCAAAGCCAGGGAAAGATACAGAAAAAAAGACAAATAATTAATTAACTGATAACTTGGTGAAAATGTGGATAAGGAAATGGGGGGATTGGAATAACTAGATAAGTGAGACAACAGTGGGCCCAATCACAAGAATGCACACATTGAAAGACTTTGCCAGATTAGCTGGAATGGCCCATTGCCTCAAATTTTGAATCTGCCTCACAGAACCAGCCCAGACACCATAAACTTGGGTAAGGTAGTAGCTAAGATGGAGAGCTATGCAGACTGTGCTGGTGGACTACTCCATAAACTGGACTATCTGCACAGCATGGGGAGCATTGCAAACCTTTGCTAGGATATTGCAACCCTCTACCACCACCCTCTGTCTCCGACCTTTGAGCCAATTTTGTATCCAAATGGCTAGTTCTTCATGTATTTCATATGAACCAACCTTGTTAAATAGATAACCATGCACGGTGTTGTTCAATGCCTTACTGAATTCCATATTGACAATGTACAGCAGTCTATCTTAATTAATCTTCTTAGTCCCTTCTTCAAAAAAAAATCTCAATCAAGTCAGTGAGATACAATATTGCTTGCACAAAGCCATGTTGACAATCCCTAATCAGTCGTTAAATTTCAAAATGCATGAAAATCCAATGCCTTGTAATCCCCTCCAACAACTTACCCACCACTGACGTCAGGCTCACTGGCTTTTCCTTATTACCCTTCTGAAATCCTTTAAGTAGTGGCACCACGTTAGCCAACCTCCAGTCTCCTGGCACTTTCCTGTGGCTATTGATGATAGCAAGGGACCCAGCGATCACTTTCCTAGCTTCCCACAGAGTATAGTGTACATCTAATAAAAGCCAGGACATTTTCCTTCCTTTGAATGTTTTAACACCTCCAGCAGCTCCTCTGTAACACAGACATTTTCCAACATGTCACTACCTATTTCCCAAGTTCTCTTGCTTCCATATCCTCCTGCACTGATACTGATACAAAATATTCGTTCAGTACCTCCCCCATTTCCTGTGTACATGGGCAGGCTTGCTGATCTTTAAGATGTCCTATTCTCTCCACAGTTACTCTTCCTCCTTGACGTACTTGTAGAATGCCTTTAGCTTCTCCTTAACTCTATTTGCCAAAGCTATCACATGTACTCCTTTTATGCTCCCAATTTCCCTCTTAAGTATTTTCTTGTTGCCATCAGAATCTTCTAGTAACTCACTTTAAATCAGGAATTAAGAGGCTAATGATGACCATTCCGATTGTCAGAAAAATGTGTCTGGTTCAGTGACACCCTTTAAGGAAACAAACTGCCATCCTTGTCTGGTCTGGCCTACATGAGACTCCAGACCCACAGCATTGTGGTTGACTGTCAACTGCCCTCTAGGCAATTACGGATGGGTAATTGATGCTTGCCTAGCCAGCGACACCCTCATCCCGTGAAGGAATTAAGAAACAAAATCTCAATTCCTGCTGCCTATACCTAACATATCCTTCCCTCTTATCCGTGACCAGAACCTCAATTTTTCCAATCCTTCAGCATTGCTTACACGTACCAACCTTACCCTTCACCATAACAGGGACATAATGTCTCTGTCTTCCAGACATCTCATTTTCGATGGCTTCCCACCTCTCAACTGACCCGCTTCTTTGCGAATATCTACCCCAATCGACTGTAGAAAATCCTATATTAATATAATCAAAACTGGCTTTTCAACAATTTAGAACTTTAAGTTTTAGACCTAGTTCATCCTTTTCCATCTCTATTTTGAAACTGATAGAATTATGATGACTTGTCATAATGTGCACCCCGCAGATACCTCAACCACCCCCTCCACAGTGCCTTTTTTCCCCAAGTGTAAAGTGACGTTTAGCTCCTTCCCTCTGGTGGAGAGCATTGATCAAGCAGCTGCAGCGTTGTCACTGGGATTGTGGTCAGCAGAGTCTTCAACTCATTGGGTTAAACCTAAAAATAATTTGTTTCAGTGACATTTTCATTGAGTGTGACAGTGGGATCGTCTGCACGAGGTTAAGCTAGTTTCCTGGTGCTATCTTATCGAACTCAAATCATTAACTACCTTCCCCAACCCATGGCTGTCATTCAATACCAGCCCGATTCTCCCACCCATCATGGTTGGAGGGACTCACCATTGCCCGGATGCCCCAGGATATTCCGTGATCCCTGACAGTGGTGCCATCTTAAAAAGGCCAATGGGCACACGGTTGAGCTTTCTCGGCTTGGGGCTACCCTGCACAGTTTACCCTCAGCATGGCAGATAAGGAGAAATTACACCATGGTTTGTCGACAGGGGCACGGAGGTCCTGGTGGGTGGACTTGTACAGCAGAGGATTATTCTCTTCCCAGAGGGGACCATACCACCAGACCCACCGAGCATGTTCTGAGCTCACCACCCAGCTCAGTGCAGTATCTGGGGTTTTAAGAAATGTCCTGCAAGACAGGACAAACATCAAAAACCTTCCCCGCTCTGTCAGGATAAGTGTTATCGTGTTCTCCCTGTTCCCTCACCATCACTGTATATCTGTTATAGCACCTACGCCCGAACAAGGCTCATGCTCCACCACTCTCACTGCTGCAAGCAGAACTTCCTTCTCTCTCTCTTTCCCCTCAACTATATCTCTCTCACTAATAACACTGTTTGGAAACAACACTATGGACAGACACCCTCTGGACACATCGCCATCTCCACCACCCCACACACGCCAGCACGAATAGCAGGGATTCCCACTCCCACATTTACTCCCTCCCTCCATTTCTCGTATTCTAAGAGAAACAGCCTGGAATAGGATGGAAAGGGACAAGCCGGGTGGTGGAGTGCCCGATATCCATTTTCCCCCCACCACCCGTACCTGTGTGTCAGTATTTGATTCTGTGAGTACTTATATGTATGTGCAGGTCTGACCGTCGCTGTAATGCTGAAAATGAAACAATCTCTCCCTCAACTGGCCTCCTCACCCTACTGCAGTGACAGCGGCAGAGAGTGACATCACTTGAGGATTCAGACTGGGAGGGAGAGAGAGTGAGAGAGCTCATAGCACGATCCAAACTGACAGTACCATGAATACACACACACACACACACAGACACACACACACAGACACACACACACACACACACACACACACACACACACACACACACACACACACACACACACACACACACACACTCACATGCACAATGCTGGCAGATGGAGGGTTGAAAATATAATTGGACCTGTCAGAGTGGAAATGCTAACCTCTGAGTGAACCATTTTGTCAGGAGGTGACATGAATTGATTTCTCATTCTGTGACTTGCAAAGCTTAAAACTTATTTGAGAAAGTATTTAAAAGTCCTGGGAAAGGCCCAGTAGTGTTGCTACTGACCCAGGAATAACATTGCTCAGTATCGGACAAAACAGCTCTATGCTTCCAAAGATATTATTGGAAAATCAAACGGCCGCGCAATTTGAGAGATTCACAGTGAAGGATTTGTTATCTTCTGAGAGAGTAAAAACTCTGCCATTGATGTAGTGGTGTGGGGAGGCCAGCAGAGAGGAGTATTGTATGAATCTAATCACCAATATCAGAGGCGAGCACTTGCCAAGCACCCGAGCTCGATTCCACCCTCGGGCGATTGTCTGTGTGGAGTTTCACATTCTCCCCGTGTCTGCGAGGGTTTCCACTGGATGCTACTGTTTCCACCCACAGTGCAAAGGTGTGGATGTTATGTGAACTGACCATGCTAAATTGTCCATAGTGCACAGGGATGTGTCGGTTAGGGCATTAGTCATGATTAAACGTCGGATAGTATTTTAACGGGTCTGTGTGGGTTACTCTTCGAAGGGTCACTGTGGATGTATTGGATCGAAGGGTCTGTTTCCACACTGTAGGAATTCTGTGAACTCTGCGAACAACAGGGACAGACAGAGACAGAGGAGGAGGGAGACATTGATTCCAATTTCAATCTATTTACTTCAAAAGCAACTTTGCACAGAGATGCAGACAGAGGTACACACAAACTGAGATACTGACACTAACACACATAACACATACACACAGAGATGCGCACACAAATATGGGCGTTTACCCATAAACACATGAACATAACCCCACATACAGGCACACGCCGTCTTTATATACGTTTTTACTAATAAGTTATCAATGGTCAGTCGGAGAATGCAGGAGAATGGGGTTGAGAAATATTTTAGCCGCGATTAAATGTCATTGCAGACAAGTTGGGCTGAATGGTCTAATTCTGCTCCAGGGTTCATTACTCACATGATCTTGTGGTGCCTGGAATTGCCTTTCCACAACGTCAGTGGGGGGTGAATTTGGTAAGTATTTGATTGAGGGAAGTTAATGGGAATGTGGACAGGGTTTAGGCGCTGAGTGGGCGATATCTGTTTCTAATTGTCGACTCCTTATATGTCAAAAGAGTGGGGATTGGTTTGAGGGGAACACATTTTGAGAATAAGGACCTTTCCATTTATGACTGAGACAGGGATGTTCCTTTCTCTTTCGGGTTGTATGATCTGTGATGTTCTCATGCCGAAGTAGCAAGGTTCTGTTCCATAGATCTTTGATGTACAAGAAAGTCCATGTTTATTGGGAACAGACAGGAAAGTGATGTTTAGTCACAATCACATCAACAACGCACATTCTGAATGGTGCAGCAGGTGAGAGGGGCTGAATGGCCAACTGTTGCGCCTATAACCTATATGCTATTCTCTCAACTACTCAATAAGGTTACAGAGGTAAAGAAAGATCCCATTCAGACAGTCAACATCGTTGTAATGAGACAGGCGGAGACCATTCTGCCCTCTAAGGATTTACACAGAAATAGATTGAAGTTATTCAGCCCGCTAAGTACATTACACAGTGTAGGATGAGGCCATCCTACTTTTCTAGCTTGCTGCCCAGCAACAGGGGAAACCTGGTAAACTATCACGGACTCAACATTCAGGATAAATGATTATATTCAGGTTGTAAAGTTGTAACTTGGTGGAATGCCTCAGGAATCAGTGTGACATTATCAACAATTTATAATCTATACCAATGACCTGGATGAGGTGACTGATTGGATTGGAGCTCAATTAGTTTATTTACCAAGATAGTCATTTCACAGCATATGGAGACTCTGCAATGGGATACCGACAGGGGAAGTTAGTGAGCAAAGCTTTGGCAGAAAACAGTATAACAAGGGCAAAGGGAATTCAGTGCTCAGAACAGATAAAATAACAGTAACCTACTTAAATGGAGAGAACATCGCAAAACGAATTGGTATGGAGGGATGTATGTGTCTCGGTACATGAGCCATATAAACCCAGTCAGCAGATTCCGCAAGTGATTAGGGAAGTGTATTGAATGTTGCTGTTTCATACAAAGGCTATCGGGTTTAATCATCAGGATGTTTTACTGCATCTGTACATGACAATGCTGAGACTACATCGAATGTATTGTATGTAGTAATGAACCCTGAAATTGAAAGAAAAAATATGCAATTGTTTTAGAAGCTTTTCACAGATGCTTCACTTTACTCCTTGCTAGAGTGAAGGCCTGATAGAATCATAGTGCCATACAGCATGGAAACAGACCCTTCAGTCCAGTTCATTTTCACCGACCAGATATTCCAATCTGATATAAAACCATTTGCCAACATTAACCCATAACTCTCTAAACCCTTCTTATTCATATACCCATCCATATCCTCTTAAATGTTGTAATTCTACCAGCCACCATCACTTTCGCTGCCAGCTCGCTCCATACACGGACTACCCTCTGTGTGAAGATGTAACCACTGAGGCATCTTTTTAATTTTGCCCTCTAACTTTAAATCTTTGCCCTCTGGTTTGGACTTCTCCAGCCTTGCAAAATAACCTTGGCTGATCCCGCGTCCATGGCCCTCATGGCCTCTACAAGGTCAGAGTACTTCAGGCCTGAGAATGAGAGCTGATCATATTGAACCATATAAGATCCTGAGGAGGGTGTATTGGGCCGTAGCTGAGGGATGAGAGAATAAAACTAAGGATTGAATTTTAGAAAACTCATTTTAACACAGGTACTATGACGATTTTAACATATTGAACAAAACTTATGCAGACATATATAAACATAACTTCAAATTATAAATTACAAATCATTCCTAAATGAAGCAGGTAACAGGGATGGAGTCATTCAGTCAGGAGAATGTTCAAGCAGACCATGTCTCGTCCATGTTGGTGTTTGGGTCACATTATTGCATGTTTCAGATCAGAGAGGGAGCAAATGCAACCCGTCGTAGAAGCAACGGCCATTTCTGCATCTCTACTAGTACTTCTCTACAGCAACATATGACAGCTGAAAACCAACCAGCCATCTTTAGCACTCTTTGAGGGTTCCTGTTGAGGATTCATTGGAATCTCTCCTCTGCCTGCTGCAAAGGGAATTCAGCCAGATCCTACTGTTCCAGGAAGAAACCCCAGTGCTTGCAGCTTCTGTGAGGCAGAATCACTTCAGAGGCAGAATAACAATTGAAACTATCTCAATTTTACTATTGACAAGAAATTAACTGTTATTTGGACAAAGCTCTTTCGAATTAATATTCTGCAGAGTTTCATTTTTTCTGTTTGCCTTCAGACATGTATGTGTGTATTTGTGTGCATATTTCTGTGTCTCAGATTTATAGAATAATAAATGTTGATGTACATATTGTCAATGTTCAAACTCTATATCATTTGTGCATTTCGAGTAACTTTGCTTTGGTTTTCGATTTTTTTACAAATTTAAGAAACCTGTCTGACTTGTTCCTAACACTGAACCTGACTCAGTCTGAGAAGGATATAATTTGCCATATCGCACATTTAGTTACATTGATAATTTGTCGTGACGTCTGGAGGAGTGGGACTAGAAAAAGAAGCAATGACTCTCTAACCTCGGTAGGAACAGGGATAAGAAGAAATTCTCAAAAGTGGGAATTCTCTGCCCACAGGTTTGTCGTACCTGTTTGTTTGCATTTATTCAAATGTGTGTTAGTTAAATATTTGACGGGAAAGTGACTCAAGGATAAAGACCTGCAGATAGGACCGAGGGGCTGTGACCACAATCTGATCAGCCACAACCTTAGTGTCTGGTTGGGCAGGGACCCACTCCTGTTCCTCAGTCCTAGTTCGCCCCATTCCATTCAACCCCTCAATCCGCTACTCAGAAGCAGTTGGAGACCACTTACTCCTACTGCTTGATGCACAGAAACCGAGGTGACTATTCAGCCCCTGAATACAGTCAAACATGATTTGGTGTGGATTGGAAAACGTTCTTGAGAATAAGAGTTGGTTTTACTGTAAAACAGTCCTCTCCTTTCTCTTTACAGAAGTTTCCCTGTCTCTATTTATTTGTCATGTTGTTGATTCAGATTCACAGTGACTAATGACGCCATACTGCTCATAAATATTGCTCATAAAATCCTCTGCTCTCTTTGACTGCAGCATTCCTTCACAGGACAGCCAGGAAACTAACAACGATGAACCTTCCTATAACAGAATTCAAGAAGATGGGAAGCAGGATAGGTCATTCAGCCCTTACTGCCTGCCTCTCCCTTCAATAACATCATGGCTGATCTGCCCTATACCCCAACTCCCGCAGCGCCTGCCGTGTCAAACATCCATCCATCCCTGTCTTCCAACTATCTCAATGATCTACCTCCCCAACCTCTCTGGGATAGAGAAGTCCCGATGGTCACACCCCTCTGTGAGAAGGATACACACCACACACATACACCGTGACCTATTGACATGAACAAAATATATAAAAACCAGGTAATAGTGATTGGCCCTGACAACAAGGCAGTGTTTAACTGAGGATGGTATCAAGTAACCTGAAGAAAATTGAACATAATGGAAATGAAGCGTAACCTCCCCACCGTTTGGAGTGATTCAACACAAAGAAGATGTTTGTAGTTCTTCGATATGTACCACCTCAGTCTGGGGACATCTCTGCGGGAGATCCACAGCACAAACATCCTCATTTGCACCTCGGTGTCTTTCCCCCATCAGAATCTCAGAAGCGGAGGTGGTGACTAAAAATCATGTAATGTTCGGAACAATGTGCCCCCTCAGCTCCTGAAGCCATCTGTGTCCATGTGCAGGAAAACCGGACAGCATTCAGGCTTATGCTGTTGAAGTGTCGGTAATATGCGTGTAACAGTCCGGCTGGACACTATGGTGCTCATTCAGCACCTCAAGCTCACTTCACAGGAATATGAGGAGGTCATTACGCCCATCAGTGCTATTGGATAAGAATAGGGATAGCCCATTCATTCTCTCCTGACTATCACACAGGAAGATAAGGAGCCCAGTCAAACACATTGAGCTGCTAAACAGGAACCACGGGTTGGTTGCCCAGTCAGGTTCTTGAGCGTCTCCCATGACATCAGGAGGTGACCATTCAGCCGCTCAAACCCCTTGTACAGATATAGGAGAATGTTATCTACGACCAAACATGACAAACCAATGAAACAGAGACTGCACGGATAGACTGCTCCATGCCGTTCCTCCTGGCTCCATTGCTAATGGTACACCACAATGAATACATTAATATGGTTTGTTGACGGTGAGGAGGGAGGATATCTCCGAGAAGGCAGACCGATATTCCCTATGGAGGTCAGAAGCTGTTGGGAATAGCTAACCTTTTCAGGTGTTAGGCATTGCAGCTGCTGACAGATTAGTGAACAATGTGACTTTCAGAGCAGGGTCACACACCAAGTGCACATTGAGGCAATGAGAGTTCATTCAGAGCCTGAAGCTCTCTCCCAACCAACATAGGACCTTCACAAAGGTACATAAATTACCAAGAAGCACGTATCTTGGGGAAAATGTATTTCTTATGACATCAATATCTATCTCTGAACATAATGTGTGTTCGTCCATCATCTTCAAGTTTCAATGCAGTCAACTCTTATTCGCTCACCGTGCTACAAATTAAACATACGTTTCCTTCACACTCTTTTCATGTTACCATCATCCCAGAGATTATTCTGATAAAACAGCTTTGCACTGCCTCTGTGACAAGGAGACCATTGAGTTATAAAGGTCAGAAAGTCTGTCCACAAAAGCCCAAATATTGCCTCAACAACACTCCACAACTCCTACACATCATTCATTTTGTAATGAAGGCTGACATTTCATTTCTTGTCCTGGTGAATGGATGCCCGAAATGAATTCTGTTCGTGATGTGTGACCAAGGACATTCGGGTCCTTTTTGGCAAAAGCACTTCCCAACCTCTCACCTTCTAATAAATACAACATGAAAACGAATTTATAAGTTAACAAAAAAAGAACAAAGGAAATCTCCAGCCCAGGAACAGGCCCATCGGCCTCCAAGTCTGAGCCGATCCATATGTACTGTCTAAACCTGTCGGTCAATTCCTAAGAATCTGTATCACTCTGCTCTCCATCCACTGCATCTGTCCATATGCATCTTAAATGAATCTACCGTGCCTGTCTCTACTACCTCTGCTGGCAATGCGTTTCAAACGCCCACCACCCTCTGTGTGAAGTACTCGCCTCATGCATCCCCCTTAATCTTTCCACCTCTCACCTTGAAAGCGTGACCTCTCGTTATTGAATCCTTCACACTGGGAAAAAGCTTGTCTCTATCCACCCTGTCTAAACTCTTCACGATTTTGTAAACCTCAATCAGGTCCCCCCTCAATCTCCTTTTTATTAATGAAAGTAAACCTAACCTACTCAACCTTTCTTCATAGCTAGCACCTTCCATCCTCGTAAACCTTCTTTGCACTCTCCAAAAGGCGTCCGTATCCTAGTGATAATGTGGCGACCAGAACATTAGAATTCTAAATCCGGCTGAACCAATGTCTTGTACAATTTTGACATGACTTGCCAGCTCGTATACTCAATACGCCGTCCAATGAAGGCAAGCAAACCATATGACTTCTTGACTACTCTATTCACCTGTGCATCAACCTTCAGATTACCATGAACCTGCACTCCCAGATCTCTCTGCCCAACAACTTTTCTCAAGGCTCTTCCGTTCATTGTATAATTTGCTCTAGAATTAGTCTTGCCTACATGCATCACCTCACATTTGTCTGGATTGAAATCCATCTGTCACTTTCCGCCCAAATCTCCAGTCCCTCTATATCCTCCTGCATTTTCTGACAGTCCTTTACGCTTTCTGCTACACCAACAATCTTCGTGTCATCTGCAAACTTGCTGATCATACCAACAGTGTCCTTTTCCAGATCATTTATTTATATTACAAACAACAGCTGCCCCAACACTGACTCCTGTGGATCACCACTGGTCACCTTGCACCATTTCGAGAAACTCCCTTCAAATATTCCTCTCTGTCTCCTGTTTCTCAACCAGTTCTTTATCCACCTAGCTAGAACACCCTGCACACCATATGACTTCAATTTCTCCATTAGTCTACCATGGGGAATCTTATCAAACACCTCACTAAAATCTATGTATATGACATGTACAGCCCTTCTTTCATCTAGCAACTTGTTCACTTCCTCAAATAACTCAATTAAGTTGGTAAGGCACGATCTCCCCTGCACAAAACTATTTTGCCTAACACTGTAAACCCATTCTTTTCTAAATATAAGCAGATCCTATCCCTCAGTACCTTCTCCAGCAACTTTCCCACCACTGACGTCATGCACACTCGTCTTTAGTTACCCAGAATATTCCTACTACCCTTCTTGTACAGGGGGACAACATAAACTACCCTCCAATCCTCCGGCACCTCACCTGTATTTAAGGATTCCACAAAGATATCTGTCAGGGCCCCAGGTATTTCCCCTCTCGCCTCCCTCAGCAAGTTGGGATAGATCCATTCCGGTCCTGGGGATTTGTCCACCTTAATAATCACTAGCCTACCCAACACATCTTCCCTACTTATGTCAGCGTGATCAGGACTAATCAAACTTCTATCTCTAATCTCAACATTCATCATGTCCCTCTCCTCAGTGAACACTGGTGCAAAGTAATCATTCAGAATCTCACCCATTCTCTCGGGTTCGACACACAGCCTTCCTTCGTTATCCTTTAGTGGACCAATCATTTCTCTAATTACTCTCTTGCTTCTTGTATAAGAATAAAATGCTTAGTGATTCTCCTTAATTCTGCTCGCTAAAGCTATTTCATAACCCCTTTAAGCCCGCTTGATTCCTCGTTTAAGACTTGTCCTACTCTTCCGATATTCTTCCAGGGCCCATTCTGTTCTTAGCTGCCGAGACCTTATGTATGCTTTCCTTTTCCTCTTGGCTAGTCGTAGAATTTCTCCTGTCATCCACGGTTCACGAATGTTGCACTTCTTCTCCTTTGACTTTAACGGGACATGCCTATCCTGCACTATCTTTAACCTAACTTTCAAAGCCTCCCACGTCTCAAATGTGGACTTCCCTTCAAAGAGCTGTGTCCATTCCACATTTCCGGGCTTCTGCCGAATTTTGATATAATTGGTTTTGGCTCAGTTTAGTACTCTTCCCTTAGGACCACTCTCTTCTTTATCCATGAGTATTCTAAAACATACAGAATTGTGGTCACTGTTCCCAAAGAAATCTTCCACCGCAACATCTACCACAGTCCTGGCTTGTTCCCAGTACTAGGTCCAATATGGCCCCTTCCCTCGACGGACTATTGACATACTGCAGTATAAAACTCTCCTGGACACTTATTACAAATTATACCCCATTCAGACCTCTGACGCTAAGTATATCCTAGTCAATTTTGGGAAAATTAAAATCTCCCATCACCACAACCTATTGCCTCTACATCTTTCCATAATCCGTTTGCCTATTTGTTCTTCTACCACATGCTCACTGTTGGAATACAGCCCCAACAGTGTAACTGCACCCTTCTAATTTCTCAGCTCCACCCATAATGCCTCACTACCTAAGACCTCCATAGTGTGCTCCTTTAGCACAGCCGTGACGTCGTTCTTGACCAGCAATGCAACTCCACCCCTCCCTTTTACTTCCCTCCCTGTCCTGTCTGAAGCATCTATATCCAGGGATCTTTAATTGCCAATCTTCATGCCCTTCCTTCAACTAAGCCTCTGTGATTGCAATGACATGATACTTCCAGGCACCAACCCAAGCCCGAAGTACATCTGCCTTTCACACTATACTCTTTGCATTAAAGTAGATGCATTTTAGGCTACCAGCTTTTTTGTGCTCATCTACTCTCTGTCTACTCTTCCCTTTATGAATGCTATCTTCATAATTCTTACAGTCTCCAATCTCCACATCACTGCCTACTTGTTTTCTCTTCTGGTTCCCAGTCTCCTGCCACATTAGTTTAAATATTCCCAAATGCAGTAGCAAAAAAACCCACTAAGGACATCGGTTCCAGTCTGGTTCAGATGTAGACCGTCCATTTTGTAATAGTCCCACCTGCCCCAGAACCAGTCCCAATGTCCAACAAATTGAGCTCCTCCCTTCTACACCATCTCTCAAGCCATGTGTTCAACCTTGTTTTTTTTTTCTACACTGGCTGACACTGGTAGTAATCCCGAGATCACTACCTTTGAGGTCCTCCTCTTTAACCTCCCTCCTAGCTCCCTGAATTCTTCTTTGAGGACCTCATCTCATTTTCTACTTATATCGTTGGTGTCCATAAGCACCAAGACAACTGGCTGTTCATCCTCCCCTTTTAGAATGCTGTGCAGCTGATCGGTGGCATACCTGACCTGAGCACCTGTGAGGCAACATACCATCCAGAAGTCCCAGTCCGGCCACAGAACCGCCTATCTACTCCCTTTACAAGAGAATTCCCTGTGACAATGGTCCTACGATTCGTTTTACCGCCCTTCTGAACAGCAGTGCCAGCCACGATGCCATGAACCATGCAACTTGCTGCCGTCCCCTGGTAAGTAATCTCCCCCAACAGTATGCAAAACGTTATACCTGTTTTGGAGGGAGATGACGGCAGGGGACATCTGAACTGTCTTCTTACTCTTTTTCTGTCTTTTGGTCACCCATTCACTGTCTCCCTCAGCAATTCTAAACTGTGTTGTGACCAGCTCACTAAACGTGCTATCCACGGCATGCTCAGCATTACGGATGCTCCACAGTGCATCCATCCACAGCTCCAGAGTCGTCATGCGGTCAAACAAGAGCTGAATCTGGACACACTTCTTGCAAGTGTAAGAGTCAGGAGCGTCAGCCACGTTCCTAAGCTCCCACATCAAGCAAGACGCACAGGCCACGGGTCTGAGTGAACCATTGTTGTTTTGCCAAAAGGTTGACATAATACAGTGGAAGTTTATAGTATCCATTTGCCTTACAGACATCTTACATTTCATGATTTTCACTTATCCATGGCGTGTGTGTGTGTGTGTGTGAGAGAGAGAGAGAGAGAGAGAAAGAAAGAGAGAGAGAGAGAGAGAGAAAGACCATACCTCTGTGTGCGTGTGTGTGTGTGAGACAGAGAGAGAGACAGGCAGACAGACAGACAGAGAGTGACAGAGAGAGAGGGGTGCTGACAAGGGGTTCAGCTTTTTTTACATGAATATTCATTACTTCGGTGTTTGTTTGGAACTGAGAATTAACCGGAGTTCAGAATGGTTAAGATCATATAACTTGAGCAACTATTTTAAACAAATCTGTATCTGCTCAAATCTTCCAAGTATTGACTCACAGTCCATGACTCACGAAGGAATTAATATAAAGCTGACATGACAAAGAAAGGTTAAAAAAATAACTTCAGAGGACATTGGGCACTATAGAGAAATATAGGTTAAGTGAATAGTCAAAGACCTGACAAACAGAGCTTTACGTGGATAAAAGTGAAGTCGTCCATTTTGACTGGAAGAAAAGCATTTTGTTTTAAAAGAGGGAGATTCCATAGCTCTGAGATGCAGTGGGATCAGAGTGTAACATTACCTGAATCACAAAGTGCTAGCAGTACGTAATTAGGAAAACGAATAAATGTTTTCCTTTTATCGTGGGGGAATTTAAACACAAAAGTAGAGAGCACTGCTGAGCTTGTATCTTGAATGCTCTCATTCGTATCGGTCACGCTGTTTATGGATGCAAGTAAATACATTGGAGGCAATTCGGAGAATGCGTACCAGAATAATGCTTACAGAATGACTTGTCATACAGAGGGAATTCGGATAGTCTAGGCTTTTGTCAGTTTGTGGCAAGGAGAGGAAGAGGCAAATTAATTGAAACAAGATGTTTCCTCTGACAGAAGAGAGGAGAATGAAGGATTACTTGTCAGTGGTTGCCCATTTAAAACACATCCAGATGATTTGTTTTCTCTCAAAATGTGGAAACTCTGGCACATTATTAAAGCAGAGCTATGGAATATTTTAAAGCCAAATATAAATAGTTTATTGTTGAGAGAGGGATGGTGAAAGGTGTTCAGGGTAGGCAGGAATGTGGATTTAAAGTTACAATTAATGAGACATATTCATGTTGTATATCTAACTCATCCCTGTTTGTATGGGATGTGGCAGGTTGATTAAACTGATAAATTGGAGTTTCAATGTAAAGATCCAACAAACAAGTTTATAATGCTGAAATCCTCCAGCTTCAGAGCTTTTTCAATGGTTGAATGTTTCAAGTGTTTGTTTAAAATCACTTAATTTGTGCTGTAACACATATGGAAACTGTGGCACTTCCAAGGCAGAAGAGATTCCAGTAATGAATGCAGTGATCACAAAGAAAGTTTTAGTCCAATGTGTGACTTAATTAAGATTCATCTTGAACACAACAATGTTAAAGAAAATTAGTGCCACATCCTGGAACTTCTAGGGAGGGGCTTCTGTCTGAGTACATGCCACAGCAATGCAACAAACACCAACCTACAGCAGTCACATTAACAAAGTTGCTTTAATATGTCTATAATGTTTGCATTTTACTGAGAAATTAGAGATTTTGTTTGCTTAAAAATAGTTGCATCAATAAAAAACCTTCAAACGTGGTCAGTGGAAAATTGCTTGCCCATTCAATGTTCAGATCTCAATTTGTAGTCGAACATTTAGATAGCTAAACTCTGAAGAAAGAATAAATATATTGAACGGTTAGGGTTCCTATATCCTCTGCTCCCCTCGTTCTGCCTGTGATGTCTTTCAAAGCCCCTATGAAAGTTTTAAAGAAAAAAACATACTGTTTTCCATTTTCCCATTACCTCTGGAAGTTGATTTACTTAATAAATTTAGATGATCAAAGAATATAATACTGAATCGCTGAGCATCCAGCAATTTTATACCAGCTATCAGCCAATTGTGCATACAAGACCGAGCTTAAAATGTCTTCTTTCATGACTAATTTCAGCCTCGTATACTGTGAAGAACCGGGAAATCTAATTTCTCCAGGGACAGTTGCAGAAAATAAGTTTGCTCCAGTTGTGTATAAATGATCCTTGATTCAGAAATCAAAGATGTGAAAGGATATTGCTGGAGAGCTGTTGTTTAGATTGTTCAAGGGCTTCCTCTTGAAAGCATATGACAGCAGTGCAACAAACACCATTGCAGACCAGACCACAGCAATCACACTAAATTTGCATTTCCAATGCTTGCTTTGTTCCTACTGATTGAAGCTCTTATTTAACTAGAACAACAGAAAGCATCCAAATAAAAGGCGAAAGAACTGCGAATACTGTAAATCAGAAAGAAAAGCAGAGTTGCTGGAAAAGCCATTGCTTTAAAACATCCCAATCTCTTCAGTGAAATGTTTCCCCTTCATCAGCCGGTCCTGAACGTTTTACCTCCCATTGACCTCTCTGGTCTATACTGCAAGGAAAAATTCCATCTCCCCGACATTCTGTGCCTCTCCCCCTACCTGTGCTCTGACTTCTTGCAAACCAGTTATGTAAGTGTGACAAAAAAAAATCACCAACTCCTGCAACCATCCTGCAGTGTGAGCAGTTTTTTTTTAAAAAAGCAGCTGAATAAGTGCTGTAATACTGAATACAGATCCTTCAGCCATTCCAGCAGCTGGCACACAATTGTATATGCAGACGAATGCTGATTTCAGTGACGAAACTTGCCTGTTCAATTGCAAGCTTGGTAAACGTGACAGACTAAACTGCGATGGAGATGGGAAACTATGCCTTCCAAATCTAAGGCGGTCTCGAAAAAGTATGTTTGATACGATATGTGACCATGATTTTGCTTCATTCAGAGTACAAGAAAGTGAAAGTAAGTTGCTGGTGGGCAGGCAGTTATGGTAAGATAACGTACAGACCCCTCATGAAAACACCACACAGCAGTGCAGAGATTACCACTCCCGACCATAGCAATCACATACTGCCTCTCCATTATCCACATTGTTCTTTCGGTCGGAAAGTTCTTTTCAAAACAAACAGTTTTATGAGAGGACATCAAGGAAGCTTGAATTCAAAATTGCTTGCATATTTGGGTTACTTATTCCTGATCATTTTACTCTCTTAAAATGAATATATTCAAGAAATATGTATCCCATCGCACACTCACCCTTATCACCAGCTGTAGTGTCCATCAAACCTATGAGAGGGGTTGAAGAATAAAATCAGTATTGATTGCAGTATCCGTCTGGATTGTAAGGAGTTTAACAAAAGCAGCTGATCTCAAACTGCAGGACTGAATCCAGAGTCTTCAGCCATTCAAGCAGCTGGCACTCAATAGTAGCTGGAGGCAAATGCTAACTTAAGGACTTAATTTATCTTGCCTGACAGTTACAAACATGGCAAGTTCGACAATCCAAACTGCTTGGGATATGGAAAATATAGTTCTCCTGGATTGTTTGCAATAACTACAAAATATGTTAGATCTTTTATGTACTTCATGCTTCATTTGATATTATATTCTCCAAGGCAATTACTGGAGAACAAGCAGTACCTGTGAAGTTATGTAGATATTTCCTTCTGCATCCAGGAACCATGTAGCAGGCCCTAGTTACCACACTCAGCTTAACCCCCAAAATATGTATTACATCCAGAAGTTGGAAGATGGTGTTCTTTCTTACACAAGACCTTTGCAGTCTTAATTTTATGAATGCTGGTGAAGCCTGCTGGTTGAACTGAGAGCTGGATTCTTACGCGATGGTTGGCAGTGCCAAGGGTGGCATGGTACTGACAGTAGCTAATACAGAAGTTGCTGCCTGGTCACAAACCATTATTGAAATGGCATGATCCCAGGAGCTAACAGCAATAACAGAGTGAAGGCAGGGCAACGACCTTTCCTTTGCTGCCATTAATGATGGGTATTGCTGAGCCTGTACTAAAGAGATTTGCAGGCAAAAGCTCACTGTGGGAGTTGAGGAGATCTATTGTTCACAACACAGACAGACATGAGTGGCTCTCAATTGGTGCCTTCATTTGCCCACCACTGACAAGATAATATATTGATGCAGAAGGGATTGGGCTTTGCTCCTGAACTCCCCTCCACTTGGCCTGACTCATCAGAATCTTGGCAAGAGCCAGTTGACATGGAAAACTAAGCCCTGTATGTCGAGACAGTACCAAAGGTCTTCATTGGAGACATTGGAAAATTGGTTGCCTAGTCTCCATCTGGACCTGGAGCTCTTTAGTTGAGATATTTTGAGACGTTGCAACAAGTATAAAGTATTGAAGAAATGAATCGTGTCTCCCTTTCTTTGCTACCACACTCCAGCCTCATTATCTTGTCTTGCAAACAGCCAATGAGGGTTTTTGGGTAATAAATCACCATCTACAGTAATTGTGCCTTGAACTAGTTTTACAAAACTAGCTGTCAATGGCTTGAAATACTTACTCATTATTTCAGGTTTGTAATGTTGATTTTATTGTGGATGTAGATGCACGCTTAAAATGACTGAATAGCACTTTTCTGATTATGTGCAGATCACCTGATAGTCCAAAGTACAAGGTCGATGGAAAACTGTACACTCCAAAATCTATCATGAAAAAAGTAAGTTTGAAAACAATATGTGATTAATGTTTTGCTTCATTCAGAGTACACAAAATAGAAAGGGAATTACTTTCTAGGGCCTTTTCAGGAAACATCACACAGCAGCGCAGGGAACACCACTCCAGGCAAGAGCATTTGCATTACTGTCACTCTGTTATCTGCATTACAATTAGGGCTTCAGAATTTTGTTTCAAAAATATTGTATTAGGAGAGCACATCAAAGACACTTCATTGTAAGTTCGCTTGCATTTTGTTATTGAAGTTTCTAAACTCTGAATATGAATACATTCAAGAACTTGATATCCCATTTCTGTCTCTAATCGTTATCACCAGCAACAAATGTTTTGAAGAACAAATTCACCATCTATTGTAGTCACCCATCTGGAATGTTTCCAGTTTCACTCAAACGGCTGAATGCAGGCTGCAGTCCTGAATCCAGAACCTTCAGTCTTTCAAACAGCTGGCACACAATTGTGGGATGGAGGCAAATGCTCATTTAAATAGCTTTATTTATCTTTTATGACCAATTGCAGGCATAGTAAGTGTGACAATCCAAACTGCGACGGAAATGAAACCTATAGTCCATCAAGAACAACTGAAGAAATTAAAGTATCAGTTTGATCCAAAGTGCAATTTAATTCCTGATTAATATTGGAATAAAGGTTATTGCTGGAGAACCAGCAATTCCTGTGAAGTCATGTAGGCATTTCCTTCTGCACACATGCGAGAACAATGTCAAATACGCTATTCCAGGCCATAGTTAGCACATGACGGAAAATGCTGGGCTCTGCCTCCCAAGTGTGAATTTTTCCTAGAAGTTAGATTGTGGTGTTTTTTTAAACAAGACATTTTCAGTAATAATGTTGTGAATTGTGGTGGAGCCCTGCTGCTTGGACTGAGAGCTGGAGCCAGCGCTGCTGTGAATGATGGCACCACTAATGTTGGTATGCTGCTGATGTGGACTGATTAAGAAGCTGTTGCTGGGTCACTACCCCAGCGTGAAACGGCCCAATCTAAAGAGCTGATGGTTCAATTGGAACAATAGCAGAGTGGCAAACCTTTCTGTGCCACCATTAATGTTTGCAATTGCTGAGCCAATACCCATTGATGAGGAAAAGTCAATCCTATATGTCGAGCCAGTATCTAAAGCTCTTAAATGGAGAAACTGGACTGTTAGTTGCCCTTCTATAATTGACCCTAAGCTCTTTATTTGAGACTTTTCTAGACTATGAAACACGTGTTGAAGAAATGGGTTTGTCACATCCTTCATTTCCATGTTCCAGCCGAACTGTCAGTGGCTTGAAATCCTCACGCTCCTATTCAAGTTTCTAAAAATGTTTTTATTCTGAACGTAAATGTTTGCTTCAATTGACTTAATGGCACTTGACCATTTGCAGCTCTGAAAACATCAACTGCTGAAAGCGCAAGGGAGCTGGTGATTCTGGTTCTCCAGAAACTAAGAAGGTCATTGAAAGATAAGCTGAATACAATGTGTGACTGTCTACTAACAGCTAGCAGATCTGGCTGCATCTGTGGAGTAAAAGCAGAGTTAACGTTTTTAGTTGAATGACTCATGTTCAGAACTTTAGATCTCTCTGAAGAAGGGTCACTTGAATCAAGGTGGACTATGCTTTTTCTCCACAGATGCTGCAAAATGTGTTGAGTTTCTTCAGCAACTTCTGTATTTCTTTCAGATTGTCAGCTTCCACAGTTTGTTCTTTTACATGAAAGAAATTATTGACTGGCATATAATCTTTGCTGTATTGTTAGTCTTGTAAAAAAACATTTTACGTGGAAGCTTGCAGTGAATGCTGCAAAGCTAATGCAGGGACTGAAACTGGAGGTTTTGGCGTATGCTAAGCATGGTCTATTGCCAGCAGTGACCAATGAATAGATTCTTCATTAATGAAGGGCCTTTGCCCGAAACGGCGATTTTCCTGCTCCTCAGATGCTGCCTGACGTGCTGTGCTTTTCCAGCTCCATTCTAATCTAAAATGAAGAGATTCTTGCCAGGGTTACTCATCAGTTGACAGCGCAGCTTAGTTTCAAGAGTTGCTACTCCAGTAAGAGGGAGGACAGATCAACACAATTCTGAGCCCTACTATTCATACTGATCATTGCTGAGGCTGCAAAGGTGGGGACAATCAGGGAAATGAGGGAGGCAGGCTTGAGAGATCATGGAGAGTCAATATGTCAAAGAGAACTGGTCTATGTCAGCATGGCTTAGCAATGAAAACGTGCCAGAGTCCCTACCTGCCATTTTCTAAATCCTACCAACGCAAGGAGTATCAGAAGTATGGTCGGTGAACTTAAGGCGTGGATAGGTACCAGGGACTATGATGTTGTGGCCATCACGGAAACGTGGATAGAAGAGGGACAGGAATGGTTGTTTGAGGTTCCTGGTTACATATGTTTCTGGTTACAGGTGCAGAAGCCACAGGGTAGTAGTCATGGGCGATTTCAACTTCCCAAATATTGATTGGAAGCTCTTTAGATCAAGTAGATTGAATGGGGCGGTGTTTGTGCAGTGTATCCAGGAAGCTTTTCTAACACAGTATGTAGATTGTCCGAACAGAGGGGAGGCCATTTTGGATTTGGTACTCGGTAATGAACCGGGACAAGTGATGGGCTTGTTAGTGGGTGAACATTTTGGTGATGGTGACCACAACTCTGTGACTTTCACCTTGGTTATGGAGAGAGATAGGTGCGTGCAACAGGGTAGGTGTTACAATTGGGGGAAGGGTAATTACGATGCTGTAAGACAGGATCTGAGGAGCATACGTTGGGAGCATAGGCTGTCGGGGAAGGATGTCGTGGAAATGTGGAACTTTTTCAAGGAACAGATACGACGTGTCCTTGATATGTATGTACCGGTCAGGCAGGAAAGAAATGGTCGTGTGAGGGAACCTTGGTTGACGAGGGAGGTTGAATGTCTTGTAAAGAGGAAGAAGGAGGCTTACATAAGGTTGAGGAAACAAGGTTCAGACAGAGCAGTGGAGGGATACAGGATAGCCAGAAGGGACCTGAAGAAAGGGATTAGGAGAGCCAGGAGAGAGCATGAAAAATCTCTGGCGGATAGGATCAAGGACATCGTGGGCCTAAGGGCCTGTTCTGTACTGTATTGTTCTATGTTCTACCACCTCCCAGTTAAAAGCCAGTGAATAATTGAGCATGCACTAACACAAAGTCGTTCAATAATCATTTCCAGCCGTTCAATGTTCAGGCCTTCAATTGTTCACTTCACTGGACTGTGCAATGAAGCTAAACATATTGAAAACACATTGACTACCTAACTCTCTGCTTCCCAATACTATTACATCGGCCACCTCCCCTCATCCCCATCTCTTCAAAAAGAACAGACTATGGTGTCCTGCAAACCTCTGTGCAAGTTGAAAAAAAGGCAACATATATTGCAGTCATAGCTTTTGAAAGTGGCCTTTTTCACAGAATGTAATGTGAACAGGAGTTTCTGTAGAGCAGGATTCCTATTGACAACATCTCCCAGTGCTATAGCAAACACAACCATTCCATACTACAGTCCCTCCCAATACTTGCATTACTTCTGGTGAGTAGAATGATTCTTCTTTTTTTTAAAAAAATGTTGTATCAGCTCAATAGAGCCTTTTGATCTTCAGGGTTTATTTCCAAATGTTTGCAAGTTGTTTATAGGTGTAAGCCTTTTGCTTAATTTGTGATTCACGATGACTTGTGGCTGGAGATGTTTTGACAGACCAGATTGGCAGGAGGATAGGAATCAAAGTTTGCCAGACTTGAGGAAGCAAGTTTGATTTGATCTGATTTTGATGTGGTTTAATTATGCTTCATTTGGAATACAACAACGTGAAACGGGAATGTTGAAGAGCCATTGATTCCTTCAAAATGTTTTGTGCAACGCGATGAATGCCAGTTCAGACAACAGCAGCTATATTACAGAGGCTGCTAGACTGCCTCCCAAGGAATTTAATATTAGTGACAGTGTTGTCTTAAACAGTAGTACCACCACCCTAAATGCTGAGATGGGAAATTACTTGCTGATTAATATTGAGGTTCTGTTCCTGGCCATTGGAGCTATAGTAAAAATTGGGTTTCTCTCCTTCACCCACCTCATCGCTTCTCTTTGTTTCTCTTTCCTGCTCATCCTCACCTCCCCACCCACCATTCCACACTCCCTCCAAAATCATTGCCATCGTCTCCAGACTTTGGTGACATTTGATGAAATATGGCTACATATTTGAAGAAGTATGGCTATGGATTGGGAACCAGCTCCTGGTCTCCTCGCCTTGGTCTATCTTCTATACAATGTCGCCATTGAATGCTTCGCATATTTTATAATTTAATTTGGCCAGAGGCCATGTGTATCCACGGAGTCAGGCACTTTTCCTCGTAGTAGTTATTTGTTTGAATCAAGCTTATAAAGTGCTTTCATGGCGAATTCAATAGAGACAGCATCACATCCACACCGTTTCACTGATGTCATCAATTAATTGAAGCCTAAATACTGAGGTCATGGCATTGCTCTGCGTCAGAGATCTGTAATTACTTCTGGGTTTATTATGGTCAGATCTTGCAGTAAACTCCGAATGAATGAAGGAGGAGGAAAGGAAAAGGAATAAAATTTTCTTTTCAACAATACAGCCAATACTGACTAATATTACATGAACCTTCAATGAATTTGAAAAATGAGAAATAACTATATTCGGATTCTGAATCAAACATTGAGTTACAAATTGTGCTTGTAAGGGTTAAATTAGCAATAGTAAGTGAAGAGCTTGAGTTTCTTTTTATAAGATCAGGAAGTTAAACTTAAATCCTTGCATTTGGGATGTTTTCCCTCTGTCCAGTGCAGAAAGTCTTTATTTGACCTCTTTACTCCCCAACCACCAGCTCCTGCCCTCACAGCCAAAACTTTCGATGTTGATAAGAAGTGCCAAATATTAACTTTGTGATCATGCACATATTTAAAATGATTAAACTGGTACTTTATGATGAGATGCAGCTGTGAAAATGTTGACACCTCATACTGTGAATTAGGCAGAAATATACGTTTATCAGAAACGAAAGGAAACAGATTGGCAAGTAATTTTGATCTACTGTCAGATTTAAACCTGCTATGTTAGGGATCCAATAATGTGAAAGGGGAGTGCTGGCAGTTGTTGAAAGATTATTTCAGGATTGCCTCACGAAGGCATCCCTTGGCAGCGTGGTGAACACTAACAGAGATGAGAACAATCACCGAAAACAACTGCTTGACCGGTTCAGAAATGCTTGGCTTATTTTGAGAGACCAATCATGAATCAGCATAACACATCCAAAGTTTTTCAATGGTCCGTTGAATTTTGCTTGTCTTTCAGTATGAAGGTCTTGTATAGCCAAGAAATGGCTATAAACAATCGTGACATACTAAAGAAATGGTTTTCTCTTCTTTTCACACTGTACTGTGTCTTCCACACCTCAACCCCAGCACTCCCTCATTGTGGTGTACTGTAGACATCCTGTGGAAGTCTAAAGAACCCCATACCATCACGACCACGATGGTTCATGATGCATCTTGAAAACAAATAAAGTCCCAGCAACATTTTCCAGATCATAGGACAGCATTGTCAATACACTCCAGGGGGATGGGTGGTGAAGGCAGCAATAACTAGTTACATTAGCAAGATTACAAGACTAGGATATAAAGTATACTGCTTTGTCATTACCCCCAATTAACTTCACCATTACAAGGCTAAAATCGGGTGCATTGGAATCTTCATTGGTCACCTGGTAATTGGTTTAATTACAACAATAGTCAAGAAGCTCAGTATGATCAAAGAGAGAGCAGTTTGATTGACTGGCAAAAGAACTAATGTACCTAATTTCCACTCCCTTCACCATCACTGAGCTACGATGTGGGGTTACCTCACACTTACACTCTACGGAATGGACTACAGCAACTCATTAGACTTACACTGAAAGGACCTTTCCTGTCTATAATCACTATTTCTGAACAGAACAACGATTAGATAAAGGTCTGTTACACCTGATTCTCACTTTGCATGGATATCTCTGTTCTTTTATTATCACTATGTCAAAACAATGCGATTTATTAAAATTGCACAGTCAATTTTGACTAACTTAAGAAAACTAGTTGACCAAGCTTGGAATATTGATTGTCAAGTCTGCGATTTTTTTGTTGTTAAATTGCTTTGGACTTAATTCTGAATATGTTTACTGATGTTAAATTATTTAATATGTGTTCTTTGATGAATAGCAGTTGTGGAAACATTGTCAGCGCAACCTGTGAGGGGAATGGGAATGCAGGTTCTCCTGGATCAAGTGAAGTAATTGCAAAGTAAGTTTAATGGCAGGTATGACTAAGTCATTATTTCAGAATATGACAAACCATTAGGAAATAACTGGTGAGCTGGTAGTTTGTGCAATGTTATATAACGATAAACGGTAACAACTCGGAGACAATGAATTGATCAGCTCTCAAAGATGAACTTGCCTATGTTCACTCCCAAATCTTTTTACTATGTGATACTGCAAAACATCTCCTTATGAAAATTGTAGATTCCTTTTGAAGACCTCAGTTGAAGCTGCCTCCTCCACTATACCATTAGGCAGAACATTCCAGTTTCAGAACTATGCTGTTTTTTTTTAAAGTATTCATTGTCACCATTGATTTATTTTGCTGATCATCTTAAATCAGTGTCCTTTTCTTCTCATGCCTTTTTAAATATAATCCGCACAGTATGGAAACAGGCCACTTGGCCCAATAAGTCCACACCAACCCTCCACAGAGTAACCAATCCAGATGCATTCTCCTACCCTTTTACTCTACTCTATCCAAATCCCTCATGATTGTGAACACGTGTAAAATGTCTTATTTATCTTCAATTCTCCAAAAAGAGCAGCCCGAGCTTCTTCAAATCATCCAAATAGTTGTCCAGTTACTCAGCTCTGGTACCAATTTTGTGTACCTTTTGTGCACCGTCTCAAATCCCTTCCTGAAGCGTGCTGCATAAATACTAGACATGAGGGAAAAGCAGGACTGTTTACAACCATTTGTCATAATTTCCTTATTTTGCATGCCACGGTCCTATTTATAATGTTCAGAATCCAAATGATATCTTCAATCTTCACTGCCAACTTCATAATTTGTGTGCATACACGCAATATGTATAAAATGCATTAAATATTAGACTGGGATCATTTAAGGAAGCATTGATACTTGTATCGAAAGAATTTAGCTTGTGTATAAAATGAACAAGGAAAAATCCAGAATAATTCTGAGGTGGAGGAGGGCTGAATTCAATGGGCCAAGAGGGCATTTGAGCAAGGACATTTGAGCACAAATCTGGGCAATGTTTAGCTTCAGCTGTACAGTACAGCTTATCATTTCCACAAGCAGGAAATGGTGGCAAAAACAATACTCTAATTCCCTGCATGACGTTGCAAAGAATATGGATTATTGTTAACCCCAGTGAGAACCGTGCTAAATACAGACAGTTCAGTGGGGAAATAAAGATTAAGGGAGACTGACAGCTAACTTTAAAACGGAATCTAAAAGTCATCATTAGTGAAAGGGTGGCAAAAGAATGAGTGGGGCCAATGATCATGAATCCCCTGTTTAAAATTCACAGGTGCAGGGGCCTGGCTGTGGTATTATGAAGAGGAAGTTCATGCCCAGTTCATGGTGAAAAAAAGTAGTTGAGACTTGGATGAGATGAAGTTTGACAGAATTTTAGAAAGGCTAAAATAAATCAAAATTGCAGGTGCTGGAAATCTGAAACAAAAATGAAACTGCTGGAGAATCTCAGCAGGTTTGGCAGCATCTGTGGCGGGAAAGCAGAGTTAATGTTTTTGAGTCCTGTGACACTTGAGCATCTCCAGCTGTTTCTGCTTCATTTAGAAAGGCTGATTGTCATTGAGTGTTGGTAACTGACAACAACTGAATTGGAGACATCTGAGGATACAGAGAAGAGGGGCATTGAAGCTGCAGCGGTAATATCCACAACAACCTAATCCTGTTCAAATAGAGGCATGGAATCAGAGACTGGAGAATCACAACATTTAAAATATTTTTGTTCAAAATTGTCTGGATAAATCCAGCAACCAGATTCATCTTAGTGGTGGGAAAGCTTCTCATGAACTGTAATCTCAGCCTCAAGCAACAATACTGGGAGATCATATGGAGTAACTTTATATGCTGATTAGAAAATCTAATGTGTAACCTGTTTACCTAAATCATCTGATGACGGCTTATAATTCTGAATCTTCAGTTTTCTTGGGTATTTAAGCCGGTTTAGAAACGTAGAAAATAGGAGCAGGAGGAGGCCATGCAATCTTTCGAGCTTGCTCTGCCATTCATCACGATCATGGCTGATTGTCCAACTCAATAGCCTAATCATGCTTTCTCCCCATGACATTCGATCCCATTTGCTCCAAGTGCTATATCAAGCTGCCTCTTTAATTGTAGTTGAAAGTGCTTGCTTGAAGTGTCTTAATTTGTCCTTACGTTCAATTGAAGCTGAGAAACAAACATGGAGTCCAAACTCTGTCCAAAGTCTAAGGAAGTTGCCAATTTAAGTTCACGAGAAAAGACAGTGACAGTCAAAAAGTAAGTTTGATCCAATGTACGACCATGTTATGCTTCAGCATGTGTTCACTCTCTTTCTTAACCTGTGCCAACCTTCAAAGGTTAGGTCTAGAGGATATTGCTTGATTGGAACAACATTTCCTCAATCAATATTATGTGTAGTGAGATTAGTAATTCCCAGGTTATTCCCACATATCTCCCCATGTGATTATACCAACTCTTTCAGGACATTTCAATTTTCATCTGGAAGTAAGTCAGCAGTTTATCCCAGTTTTCCTCATTGGGATAACTGCTGACTTACTTCCTCATTGTTCAATTTAATTTGAGGAATGTCTAATTCACAATCATCTTGATTAGCTTTTGAACAAAATCCATCTCTTCAAGCCACAGAATGGTCACAGAAATAGGTGGAGCAGTAAGCCATTCAGCACCTTAAGCATGCACTGCTGTTCAAAATGATGATGGCTGATTATCCAACTCAGTACTCTGTTCTATCATTCTTTGATCCCTTTAGTCCGAAAAAAAATCTATTATGTTTTGGACTCAATCAATTTCTATGACAGTGAGTTCCAAAGAGTCACCACTGTCAGGGTGAAGAAAAGTTTCCTCATCTCAGTCCAAAATGCCCGAGCTAGTGTCCTTAGACCGTGAGGCCTGGTTCGGGACTCCCCAGCCATGGAGAACATCCTTCCTGGTGATCTAATTCTGGGCATAAGCACTGGCTTGTGCTGCATTTTGTGATCTTCGCCTGGGTCATGTATGGGGAGGGTTGTTCTCTGTGTTGCCACACTTTGACAGTGCAAGTTAACCTCTTGCTGATAGCAGGCTGGAAGCAAGGTAGCCATTTGTTGCTAAAAAAGAGATAGGACTGAGTGCTCACTGCCCATATTCAAAAGGGAAGAATGACCTACTGAGGAGAATTATTACAGAACTTTTTGTAGCTTTAACGGTGGACACTGATAGAAATTACTGACTCCAGTAGAACACACAGGGAATCAGCAAAGGTGACCCAAAGTGCTGATTCCTAATTACACATATTGCACTTTCCAAATGACAACAGCCCATTTTCCTTTTTTAAAAATTAAAATGTTCAGCGATGTATGACACATCTCTGGAGTAGGTGAGACAGGAATCCAAGTCTACTAAATCTAATTTAGGAACTTAAGCCTACTGACCAAGGGTAGGGAGACTATCATTCTATCATCAGAGGTCTGTTTTGCATCTCATACAGAATTGATGCAATTGCCCTTAATTGCTTCATTAATCCCCGGGGATGTAAATAATAAGCCACTTGTCAGAGCATTGTGTGCTGCTCAGGTGCAACTGAGTATAATGCTGATCTTTGAGTCTGAGGGTTCAAGATCTACCCTCGGGTTTAGAATACACTAATTGATACTGCCACGGCAATGCAATCCTGAGATAATCCTGCACATCAGATGTATATGATGCATTAAACCAAAGCCACACTGCCCTCTAAAGCGACCCTTATTACTTTGAATTAAAGTGAGATTATATCTGGTGTCCCGGCCAATATTTATCGCTCAATCCCGATGAGCAGGCCATCTGGTCATCATCTCCTTCCTGCTTTTCTCACAGTACACAAATTAGATATCACATTTCTGACATGTGACTACATGATCAAAAGTACTTCGGTTGTTGTATAGAGCATCTCTGATTGAAAATTGACTTTGTCAGAACCTGCATGTATTATTACTCATCTTTGCCGTTCATTTTTCACTCTCTTGACCTTCTGTTGTAAGAAAGCACTCCTTTCCAACTTCCACCAAAGGAGAATGAGATAAAGCTTAGTGCTGTAACATTTCACTTTATACTAACATCTGGATCAAACTGAAATACCATTCAATGCAAATATAAAACGAACTGAACCAGTTTTAAAGGATTAAAACAAATCATATTTGTCCCCAAAGGAGTGTATTGAAATATTTCAATAGTTCTCATTGTGTCAAGTACAAGCAAACAGTGGAGTCTGTTGCAATCTATTTTATCTTGTCTAAAGAATAGGCTGAGGAAAAGCATTTCAAGCTCTTTAAATTCGAGAATGAGGAAAGGAGTACAGTGTGGAACAGTGACTAACAGCAGGAAAATTATTCTTCAGATTAGAATAGATACGTAGTGGAATATACTAAAATGATAGAATGAGAGAAGCTAAAGTGGGATATTGTCAGCGAAATGTTTTATAAGCTTGTTAATATCGGGTCAGTCAGGATCTTATTGAATGGTGGAACAGGCTCGAAGGGCCAAGTGACATATTCTCATTTACTGTTCATACCTCGAAAACATTTTGTTAGTTACTCGAACGGATGTGTTAAACACATTTTAAACTGTTACATGGGCACATGCTGATATTTCCGTCTATGATTCCCTGGGTTTGATAGTATGTAGTTGACAGTGGCCCCAGGGGTTCTGCACTTGTTTCAGAGATCTGGAAAGAGATGTTTAGGATACTCTGAGGTGGTATTAAGATGTTATATAAATGCGCAACTTTTCTACTCTGCTAGGTTATAGAGGGTTTTGCTCTCTATCAAACCTGTGCATCATTTGACTTCAATCTGCTTTTCTTTGTTGCATTATTGTATGGAGTTTATTCTCTTAAGTCAATAGCCTGCGATTTGCCAAAGTTTAAGAGGTTTTTGCTCACATTGGTGAGTTTCTGTATCCCATGAGGTAGATTCATTGCAATCAGTAATGGGAAATATAGCAGATCAAATACAATGTTGTTAATTGTTATTACATCTTTTAACATGGATAACTATGTGCTGTTCTATGAACCTCAAGATTTAAAAGACTTTTCAGTGGAGCCACTGCTGATTTAACCAATGCGCTATACTGGTGAACTCACTGATACTGAAACCTCTATAATCTGGGACAACGATGAAATAGAAACTGACTGGAACTGCAACTTATCAAGAAAACTAGGGATCAGCGAGAGGTTGAGGCTGAAGCTCAGAATACAGAGGCACCGCAAACCCAAACACCCACTGACACAGTTTCTCAAGATGAATTATGATGTGGTTCTGCATTATTCGGTTCTGATCTCTGTGGTTTGTGGAAAAATATGATATCTGCTCGAAGACAACTACAAATCTCTCTTGCGATAATGTGACACAGAATCAAGTGAAATTTGGAGTTCTCCTTATGGGGCTTCTTTCATCCTTTCAAGTGGCAGCTGAATTTGGTGATCAGGTATCAGTTACTATCGAATTGGATGAAATCTTGATAGTGATTCCTTTATTTACATTTCCCTATCGCTGAGGTTTGCCGCATTTCTTTATTAAAGGGCCAATGGGGGTGAAATCTCTTTAGTGCTGTCCATAGGATAGCCGTGCTCCTGCCACTGTGCAACTTCATATTGATATCTGCCTTTAAAAACAATCTGAATCTATGGTCACATACTGGTGTCGGAACTAACCGGGGTTCATAATAGAATGACTAATTCTTCAACTGCTGCAAACCAATATGGGCTAGATTTTCAAACTGTCATTATCACAAAGGTGCTTTTGGTGCCACATTCAGCATTCAGAATGAAAATTAGGTTTTCTGTTAGTGCAGAATTTCTCTCTATTACTTTAAATAATAGTGTGCTGTGTGTATGTGCATGTGGTTTGTTTCTATTAATTTCTGTTCCTCAATGGCTTTGAAATTGTTGTTGTCTCGGATCAAAGGCAAAGTAATGTCTCCACAAGGACATTGTTGCTGGTTTTCCTCTGAGACCAGTGCCGAACTTTACCAGTTCATTGTAGGCCTGATACATTATAGTTAAGTTTCACCTCTGCCAGCTGGTACAACATGGAAATTTGAGTACTGATGAAAATAAAGTTTTTTTTATTTAAGTCTTTAATATTGTACTTATCAGGACACTCTCAAGAATTCCAATGGAAAGGGAGAAAGCATTTAATCTGTCTGGGTAATGAGTGCTGATTGGTAAAGGTATGGAGAGTGGACCAGGTGATGGTTGGCAGTTAACTGTCAATGCTTGTTGTGATTCGACTAAATTGGTGATGGCCATTCTCTGCCTCATTTGGCATGACAATACCTTGACCACTCAGGTAACCTGCCAAATGAAAACATAACAAAGTTCATTTGTCAACTGTCCATCACCATCTGACCAGTCTATTTTTCCATTGGGAACATCTCGATCTATCATTGTGCACTTTCCAAAGCATCAGAACTCTTTTCTTGTTCAGTATAAAATGTTGTTTCCCATTATGTCAAAATATTTCTGTATTTGCAAATATAGTTTGAATTTGGGAACCTTTTGTTAATGGTGTATCGAACATCCAGCTGATATGATTAAAATGGAATCTAGTTTTCGAATTTGAAATGATTTAACCCCCTGACAAGCCCACTTTGTTCATGAAGATCCTCTTTGAATATTGTATCAGTCTGGCTGTTGAAAGACAGCTTTGGAAAGTTGTTTACTTTGGTCAATGTCTACTTAATGAATTGCCGAAATGGTGCAAAATGCATTCTGTTGCATTTACAAAACTAAGATATCTTGTGAAATCAGGAGATGTGCACAGTGCAAATAAAAATCCCATTTACTGCTGGCCTGGACAAGACTGGTAAACTTAAACTTGTGCTTATAGAGAAAGGACTGAGATCTTAACTGGCTCATTATCATCTAATGTATTGAGTTTAAACTTATGTCTATCTCTAAATTCTTCAAAGCCTTGATCCACGCTGTCTTATGTACCCCTTATATACACCCTCTGTTCTTTGGTTCTCTGATTGCTTTATATCTTTTTGTCCATGAATATGGCCAAGCCCCCTTAATTAGCTGTACTTTACTGATAAACTTCCTCAGATGCCCTCTGGTACTCATTCTCTCTTTGAAAACTTGCTTAAAAGCCGGTTTCATGTTTTTGGTATTGGTCCTAACTCTTCTGATACATGCCAATAAACTTCTCCTGTTTGGCATTTGGTGCATCCTTTTCTAGTTTGGAAGGTCGGACTCGAATAAATATAGGGTTAAAGACAGGAATCTTGGAAGTGTGGAGGAACAGAGGGATCTGGGTGTGCAGTACATAGATCCCTCAAAGTTACCACCCAAATGGATAGGGTTGTTAAGAAATCATTTGGTGTTTTGGCTTTCATTAACAGGGGGATCGAGTTTGAGAGCCGCGAGGTTTTGCGACAGCTCTACAAGTCCCTGATGAGACCACACTTGGAATATTGTGTCCAGTTCTGGTCGCCCTACTATAAGAAAGATGTAGAGGCTTGGGAGAGCATTCAAAGAAGGTTTACCAGAATGCTGCCTGGACTGGAGGGCTTGCCTTATGAAGAAAGGTTGAATAAGCTCAGACGTTTCTCTCTGGAGAGAAGGAGAAAAAGAGGAGACCTGATTGAGGTATACAAGATAATGAGAGGAATAGATAAAGTCAATAGCTAGACACTTTTCCCCAGGGCAGGATTGACTGGTGCTAGGGGGGTCATAATTTTAAGATATTAGGGGAAAGGTGTCGAGGAGACGTCAGAGGTAGGTTCTTTGCGTAGAGATTTGTGAATGTATGGAATGAATTGCCAGTGGTGGTGGTGGAAGCAGAGTCATTAGGGACTTTTAAGCGACTGCTGGACATGCACATGTTTAACAGTGAGTTGAGGGGTGTGTAGGTTGTTATTATATTTTACATTAGGATTAAACCTCGGCCCACTGTGGTGGGCCAAAGGGCCTGTTCTGTGCTGTACTTTTCTATGTTCTATGTTAAAGCATCTCATAAATGTGAGTATTTAATGTCCACTTTGGCAGATTTAATTGATTCTAATTGGAATGTATCTGCCAAAGCTTTAGCAAAACTGAATCAGCAAACAGCTTCAAACTGTGCACACATCCATCATATAACATTGCTGCTCCACATTAACTTTTCAAATGCACTGCTCCATTCCAAATAGCGGACCACCCGTTCCCATTCATAGAAATCTGTTTCTGATGGATGGAAGTGGTTGTTTCGGTACTTCTGCCATTTTTAATTGAACTCATCTCAAGTTACACTTTAGAATTTAACACTCAGGACAAGACTGTTTGTGTTAAGCTTTATCAATTTTGACCAGTTTGCCAGCTCTTCATGTTCTTGAGTATTGGAATGGGACTGGGTTCTGTCAGCCCTCTAGGTACAGGCTGCAAGGTCATGAGGTGGATAATAATAAGGGACGGAAGGAGTTTCAATGGCTCTAATATTTCCACCTCCGTAGTATTTTATTGACCCCAAATTAGGGAAAGGATGGCCATTCAGGTAGTCAATGTAGAGTCTGTTCCCGCCAATGTTGGCAGTTTGTTAGCAGTAGGTGGGTCCTCCATTGTGTGGGAGACCTCCTCCTGCATCCTAGAGACACACCTGCAGGATGTCCCTCCTAATGAAGTACCTTATGGCTCACAACAGGGTATCCCATCTGCATACTGGAACAGTCTCCTGTCCATGGTGGCGATCATTACGGGAACTGGAAATCAGAGTAAGTGAGTGAAAGAAGCCGTGAGGGCTAGAGTGGTCACAACATTCCCAGGACCAGGTTGGCAGGTTCTACTGAGACCATTAATGGCCGGCACGGTGGCACAGTGGTTAGCACTGCTGCCTCACAGCGCCAGAGACCCGGGTTCAATTCCCGCCTCAGGCGACTGACTGTGTGGAGTTTGCACATTCTCCCTGTGTCTGCGTGGGTTTCCTCCGGGTGCTCCGGTTTCCTCCCACAGTCCAAAGATGTGCAGAGTCAGGTGAATTGGCCATGCTAAATTGTCCGTAGTGTTAGATAAGGGGTAAATGTAGGGGTATGGGTGGGTTGCGCTTCGGCGGGTCGGTGTGGACTTGTTGGGCCGAAGGGCCTGTTTCCACACTGTAAAGTAATCTAATCTAATCTAATCTAATAAGTCATTAAGATCCCCCATAATTGGTGCATGGATACTGGGTTGCTCCTACTCCTAGTAAGAGTACTGTGATTACTGCTGTTTCAGTGCTAGCAAGCAAATAGTGAAGTGTGGCCATGTGATAAAATCATTTACATTCAGTGCTGAATACTTGAGACTTTTTTTGTGAGAAACTTTATAATTCTTCTCGATGTTCTTAATACACTTTTTGTTTCATACAATGGTGATTTTCTACATAGGATTACAGAGGAAATACAGACCATTTGGCACAATCAGTTCATGCCAGCGTTTTTTTTCCACTCAAGGTGTTTCTCATCTTTTCTCATCTAAATCACCCATTGTAATTCTCTATTCCCATCCCTTCCGAGTGCTCGCCTTGTTTCCTTGACATACATCTAAACTATTGATTTCTACTATTCCGTCTGGTCACATATTCCCCGTTCTCATCATTATTTCAGTGAAGAGGTTTCTTCTGAATTCCCTTTTGGATTTCTTGAGGTAACGTTTTGTATTGACAGCCTCTAGTTATGTTCTACCCCATAGTGAAATGTTTTCTCTGTACCTTCTCTTTTCAAAACCTTTCATAATTTTAGAACTGTCAGCCTTCTTAACAAGAGTGAAGGGAACAGCACAACAATTCTTCCTTGATATACACAGCCAGAAACTTGTGTAGCATTCTTATAAATCTTCTCTTCACTCTCTCTCATACATTCTATAGTATGTCAACTCGAACTGCAGGCAATACTCTTAATTATAGTCAACCAAATTTCTATAGTGCCCCGACTTTCAAATCTATCCCTTTAGGGATAAAGCTTAGAGCTTTGTTTGCATTTTTATTGCCTTTGGAACCTGTGGTGAAATTGTTAGTGACGGATGTAATTGTCTGAAATCCCTTTGTTTGTCTCCCTCACTTAGACGTGCATCTTTGAATAAGTGACCTGCACATTATTCCTACCAAGATGTAACACCTTACGTTTATCTGTGTGGATCTTCATTTGCTAATTATTTGAACTTGCCGTAAATTAATTAATGATCTCTTGCAACTTCTTGTAGTCCTCAGAATTGGCTACATTTCAACATTCCTTTCCAATTTGGTGTCATTGAATTGCTAATTATTTTTCTCGTAATTAGATACAATATTAATTTGCAGTTTTACTTTATTTTGTTTTGAATTTTTAGAGAGGTGCAGTAATCCACACGTAACTATAACAACTAAATGTAGAATGACAGATAGATGAAAATTATTAAACACACAGGACTAATTAATAGAGGAGAAAGTGAGGTCTGCAGACGCTGGAGATCAAAGCTGAAACTTTATTGCTGGAACAGCACAGCAGGTCAGGCAGCATCTAGGGAACAGAAGATTCGACGTTTCGGGCACATGCCCTTCTTCAGGAATTAATTAATTAATTAATTAATTAATAGACTCTATTAACTTCAAGGTCAAAACAGGGAATTATTTTTTACACCAATGATATGGTGAGATTATCCGTACTGCAATCACTTTTGTCCATTTCTTTTCTGTTGCAGTTTATTTCCCCAGGTCTTTCTGTGCTACTGGTATGAAATTGAAAAAGCACCCATCCTCCATTTTAAACTAAATGAAAATAAGATAAAACAGCGTTTATATAAAATGTAACATGATTTATGAAACCATCCCTCTAGGCTTATACATATTCACAGCCATGTAGAGTTATATAGGGAGAGGCTGAATGAGCTGGGGCAGATTTCGCTGGAGCGTTGGAGGCTGAGGGGGTGACTTTATAAAGGTTTATAAAATCATCAGAGGCATGGATACATTGAATAGACAAGGTCTTTTTTCCCTGGGGTGGGTGGAGTCTCATCTAAACCTATACTCGTGAGTATAGGTTTAGAGTGAGAGGGGGAAAAGTTGAAAGTACCTAAGTAGTAACTTTTTCATGCAGGGGATGGTGTGTATGGAATGAACTTCCGCAGGAAGCAGTGGAGGCTGGTGCAATTTCAACATTTAAAAGGCATCTGAGTGTGTAGACGAATAGGAGGGTTTAGAGGGATATGGGCCAAGTACTGGCAAATGGGACTAGATTAGTTTAGGATATCTGGTCAGCATGGGCGAGTGAGACTGCAAGATCTGTTTCTAAGTTGTACATCTCTATGACTCTATGATCTACCCATTTGCTCTTAATGTACTAGTCGAATCTCTTTGGATTATCTTTAACATTATCTCCCAATGTTATCTCATTTTCCTTTCTTGCCCTCCTCATTTCCCTCTTTACAATGTCCCTGCACCTCTTGTACTCTTCGGGATTCACTTGATCTCATTTCTCTATCTCTAATATACGATTCATTCTTAATCTGAACCAGAGCCTCAATATCTTTATTCCTCCAATGTTCCTCCTCTTACCAGCCTTATCTTCACACCAACAGGAACATCACGCCTCCGAACTCTCGTTATCTCACTTCTGAAAGCCTCACTCTTGCCGGCCGTCCTTTGAGCTGCAAACAGTCTACTGCAATCAACCCTTGAAAGTTTTTGTCTCATACTATCAAAATTTGCCCTCGTCCAATTAAGAACTTTAACTTATATAAAATGCCAATCCTTTCCATAAATATTTTACAACTAATCGAATTATGACCCCGGCCCCAAAAAGCTCCCCTACTAACCATTCAGTCACTTGCCCTGCCTTATATCACAACAGTAGGTCAGGTTTGCTCCTTCTGTGATAGTTACATCTGCATATTAATGAAGAAAATTGACTTTAGCACTTACGAAATTCCTCACCATCCAAGCTCTTAAGACCATGGCTGTCCCATTTTATGTTTGGAAGGTTAAAATTTGCTATTATTCCAATCCTATTATTCTCACATATAAATAATATCTTTCGACATATTTGCTACTCAATTTCACTCTGACTACTGGGGGGACTATTACAATCGCATCAAAATAATCATGCTTTTCTTATTTCTGAGTTCCATCCACATAGCTTCACTAGACCATCCCTCAGAAATACCTTGTGTTAGAACAGAAGTAATGTTTCACCACAAGAAAAATTGACTCCAATCTCCTTCTAGCTCTTCCTACTTCTGCTGTACCTTTGATGATGGGAGGGACTTTGAACATAAATTATTCAATTTACTGGTGTTGGTTAGTAGCTGAAAATAAAGATACTATGGGTGACTTGGGTGATGGGAAATAAAAGGGTGCATTGTGTGGAAGGAAAATTCTGGATAGAAACAAGAATTTTAAAAAACGAACTTCATTCAGTGTTTGGAGTCCTTGTTGGTTCAACCTGTGCTTTGGTCTATAATACAAAATTACAGAAAAATGTTAATAGCAATTTAAAATAAAATGTTAGGATATTGGAAGAACAGCTAAGAGCTTCAAAGCTTGACAGACGGCTTGTGGGAAAGGAGCAGGGTTTCCAGAACTTCTCATCTCTGCCTTCCCTGATCGAAATCAACCTGTGATTTATAATTGTTGAGGATTGTTATTCATTAATTTCGGTGTGTCAGATAGATCTCAGTCTCAGGGAGGGGTGACCTGCTTCTTTGTTTTGTGATGAACTCAGGAGAACATACAATAGTAAGGGGGTAAACCCAAAGGGGTGAAGGGATGTGCACAAATCATGGAATGTACCATGACACATGGACAGAAGAGCAAATAAACCCGACTTCATCACCCTACGCTGTAGAGAACAAACACAAAGCAATTATGTTAAACTGAAATAAAAAAGTCTCTTGTCTCACCTGGAATGTTGCAACTAGTTTCAGTTGCCATGTTTTTGAAAAAAAAAGCAAAGTTATGAGATTAGGTGCGTGACTGATTCATAACACTATTCCCGGGATGATACACCTCACCAACTCTGAGAAATTGAGAATGTTCTCCTCTGCTGATAGTTTCCAGACTCTGTGACCAGTTGCTGTGATTGGTTCTCAATTCCGTCTTGCGTCATATGGATCTCAATGGCTGAATATTTCAGGTACTCACGAGCTGTGCCTTGCCTGATCACAGTGCCCTCTGATTTATTATTTTTGAGGGTTGCTGTTCAGTAATATCCCTGTATCAGGCAGATCTCAGTCTCATTCCCTGGGATTTGACAGGTATGGTGTGTCAAGTAGATCCCAGGAATTGTGCTCCATGAGATTAATGTGTGAGAAAAACTCCAGTTCTGAGAATCTGCCCTTGGATTGTGCACGTGTTGTGTCTGAATACCTGACTGAACGTTGACATTTTTAGCTGATGAATGTTTTGTTGGGCCCTTTAGGTGGCGATTTCTGCATTACTAACCCAGGCTGCCCTGACATTGGGAATACTTTTAGTTTAGACAGTGTAGAGTAAACTTTAAAACTCCGTTGTCTGCCTTTTTTCGGCTTCTGGTGGAACCTATAAAATTATCATGAGGTGACCCGAGGCCGTGACCCTTGGTGCATAAGAGGAAATGTTCTCTCATCATTCTGCCTCTGGAGTGTTCCATCAGGCATATCGTGTGAAAGATGTATTTACATTAGTGGGCTGCATGGTAGCGCAGCATTAAACTAAATGACTGGATAAAATACAATCAAACAGAACAAGTGAAAGTATTTGGCTGGCAAAGGAGTAGGATGTGGGAAAATGTATTATTACTGACTGACCTTGAAGAAAGAATTAAGCAAACTCAAGGTTAGTGCATATTCATTCGAGATTTATTAACCATTTCAGAAAGCATTTTTATCCAAAAGATTGATGTAAAAGCTAACAGAAGTGAATATAATGGCTGGATGCCACATTGAGATGAGAACACATGCGCTGTGAGCTGGGACTTTTCTGTACATCAGTAACAGTCACAAGAAAGGGAATACAAAGGCTCATCAGAAAGGGTAGGCAACCATTCTGAGTAAGGAACAAATAAAAACAAAACAAACTGGCTTCAAACAACTGGGAAGCTACAAATTCTTCCAACCACAACCGTCTCAAAGATATCAAAGTAAAAAGGAAAATCCATCAATAATTGTCTCAGTTACACGCTGATAAACTGAAGTCATCTCACTGTTCGAGTCAGCAACAGGACAGATTGGAGATTGGGAATTCAGAGACCTTGATAAGCAGATCAGGAAAATCAAAGGGGTCCGCAACTCATTCACTTAACCTGGAAAAGAGAGAAAGCAATGACGCAGATGTTTATGGTCAGGGACTTTCAGATTTAATGTTTATTCAATGGCACACTTAGAGATTTCACAAAACATATTGGGCTGCTTGGCGTGAAGAAAGATGTGATTATTCTCACCTTCACCAGAGTGACGGCAGCGCTGTAGAAAATACTCAGGAAGAACAAGGTGATGAACGTGGAAGCAGTTGTCCAGATGTTGCTGTTTTCATCCTCATAGTCTTCAAACCAGGTGCGATCTATTGAATCTATGAATATAAAGCCGAGAGAACGCATTTAGATTGTTTATTGATCCAGATCGATCTATCTGCATCCAAGTCATGTAATTGGAGACCATTACATCTTCATAAAGCAGTCAGGGATTTCTCAAGTGTGACTCTTATCTGTATCTATTAGTGCATTATTGACTCAACAAGAAATTACAAATACTAACTGCACATGTTCTTTCTTCATTGTCCATGTCAGAACGTTTTAAATTATTTTTCTTTTCATCTATTATTTAAGGATATTATTATTTGAGGAATGCTTATTACGAATGATGATTTTAATTATATAATTATATTTTAAATATAGGCTGTGACAGTACTTTAGTTGAAAATTGTGGCGAGCACTGAATAAAAGTTCAAATGTGATTCTCATCTTTTGCATTGGTGACCAATTGCTTGGCAAATCATGCATATAAGTGACATCACAGTCAGGACATTGCTTCATATTTTTGTTTGAAGGATCTGTATATTTAGGAATAAGTTTTTGTACGTGTGTCCCTTAATTTATTTGATCTACTGCTTGGTGTGTTTGGTTTTCCTTTAATGTTTGTGGATGTGGTTATAAGAGTCTCTTACTTCACTCTAGCCCATGTTGGAGTCTGCATCAATAAACATATTCCTGTTCCTTTACTGCTGGTGTGGTCATGTGTTTGTGCACCTACATTTTGGTCTTTTCACATTGTGTAAGCATCATCATGCTAATATGCCACTTCGTTGCTGCCTATGCTTATCTTGTAATGTCTTTGTGAGTGTTCACTTTTCATTAGTGCTGTCTAAAATGTGTGCTTATGTGTCTGTTTCAGATCCTACCTACACTGGGTTATTTTCATGTTTATGCTTAATAAATGTTAGCATGCAATGTTATGTTTTGATGGATGTTTATATTTATATGATGATGATTGCTTGTGTGGCAATCTTTCCCAAACCATCTCCTGATCAGCTTGTTTGTGCTATTGTTTGTGGATGCTTGCTGATCCTTGTGCCCATTATCCTTATATAATAAACGCCCCTCTATTTGTTCATCTATGCACTTGTGTGTCTGCATGTAAGACTCTGAATTTGTGTGTGCGAGTGACATTGTATACATGCTGATCAATGTGGTTTAAAAATAACTGATTAAGCTGCCTCTGTCATCGTATGTTTGTGATTCTGAAAATTGGAAAATAATGATATTAATGTTTATCTCTGTGCACTTACGTGCCTGTGTGAGTTGACATGTGGGAGGACATTTTTCAGATTTTGTATCTGTGTGTTCATGTGTGTATGTCTGTACGCATTGTGCTGTATGAATGTATATGTATTCATGCCCATTTGTGTGTAACCGTGTGTCGATGTTTCTCATGGTTATATGTGAGTACTCCTGTTCATTTGTGCAAATGATTTTCTTTCGGTGTATGTGAGTTTTTGTATGAGCTTAGGTGAGTGTTCAAGTACCACTTGTATGTGTGGCTCTGTGCGAGTATGCGTGTGTGACATCTTATCTATATGCACATTTGAGTGTGCACATAAATATGTGTCTTTAGGTGAGAGCCCGTATATGTGTCATTATGTGTGTATTTGCGATCATCTCTCTGTATCTGTTCTTATACCAGACTGCAATTTTTATTATTCTAATTTATTGTTCTAATTTTAATGCATTCCCCATAATTAGATTTTGACCTTGGTGTTGCAGGAAACATTTCCCATCGTTGTGCAGAGATAAGCGTTTTATGAGCAACTCCTCTGTTGCAGTGATAGAACTTCTGTCTCTGAGAGAAAAGGCGTGAGTTCAAATCCCCACTGCCCCAGAGATAACATTTCTGAATATGTTTATTAGAAAATGTCTACTTGTGTTCTGTATGAAACAAAATGATATCAGGTATTCGAATACTAGAATTGATCCCATGTGTTCCAGAAAACTGAGACAAAACTATGGAATTCAAACTGGGATGATGCAAACACCAGTTTTGGATTATGGGACTCAATGTTAATCATTTGTAAACAGAGCCAAGCGTGTCTAACATGCGTCAAATGTATTGTTTTGCATGGAAATGTTAAATCTTTGGACAGTAAGCAAGAAGCTGACTGTTCCTGTTAGCAACTGGGTTACATTACAGAGGACATCCACCATGAAAACTCTGCACAGGGAGCAAGAGGACAGACCATTCATCGTTCCCCTCCCCTCTGCTCCACAACAACTTATCTGTTGATTCTCTTTGGTGTGAAAGTGAAGATACATTCTGTCAACTCATGCGCTGGCGCAAGATCCCTGGCAGTTCCCCAGAAACAAAGGTTATATTCAAACTGTTCTGCACTCTTTACGATTGGTATGTTCCAATCAAATTTAATTTTAAAGTGTCTTAAATTTACATTTCCAATTGGTGCAATTTGGCAGTTTAAAACTGACATGAATTTTGTAAGAATTGGGGGAATCAAAACACCAAGTTCAAAACTCGTTCCCTACCCTTGACATAAAATGGACATTGTCAGATTTTGTCACAGAGGGATTTAGGATGGAGAACGTCCTTGGCGGAATCCTGCAATGAGTGAACTTTACTCTATCTCTGACCCAGGGTGTATCTGAGCAGAGAACATTAACTGCACAAGACACTCGTTCTAGACCTGTTAATAATCCACTTTAACTACACAGATGCAATGTAAGTCAGAGTGAGAAACAACTAATTCAGTATTTAACTCACAACTGGAGGAAAAGAAACACTTCATTACTTCTGTTGAATTATTAAATGCAACTTTGAGATTTTTATTGACATGAATTAACAGTGTCCATCAGTGCAAGTGAAATGTTTACAAAACTCGGTTTACCGCTGGATTTATCGACTGTTCTGTTGATGATCTTCAATGGAATCGCTTCATGTCCCACCACACAGGAGTAAGAAGCACCGATGGCCCACTCCTCCGCTGTAATGGATAACAGGCTGTAGATGAAGAAGGAGGTGTTGTCGCTCTCCGCTATAACCTCGGTGTTCTTGTAGTTACTGGGATTCACCGGCTTGTCATTGTTTGTCCACTTGACAAAGATCTCTCGGGGGGAGAAACCTCTCACTAAACAGGTGAGGGAGAGAAACCTCTGAGTGGAGATTTCTTCTGTTGGTGGCAGGAGGACCGACACTGACGGCTCCAGTGGATTAATCACTGCAGAATATTTGAGACAAATATAAATCAACCAAAAAAATCCTGAACCAATATCACAATTTCACTAAATATTAAAATACGCCATGTTTAATTTGGGATTTATTTACTTTCGTTTTCTAAAGGAGCAGAATGGTACGCATACTGTTCATTAAAAAAAGGAAAGTTTAATGTGAATGTTGCCTCCATGTTTCCAGCCCACAAAGAGGACATTCTGTCCATTTGTCATTGCTGATGGTGGCGTCACAACTCAGGCTTCTTCCCACCTTATCTGACTTAATCAGAATACAATATCCTTTGGTCCATCTTTTTCTTAATCAGCTACTTAGCTATCCTGCCTTCAGATGCATCATTAATGCCCCCAACGGTGTTGGTTCATTACCAATCAAAGCCTGTCATTGATGTAACTGGATCTGGTTACACATGGGATCCTTTGTGCTTTAATCTCACCGCTCACCTTTCTCCTTGTGGATGGAGTCTCTCAGCGGAGTCGGTAGATTCTGATGGTACACCACACATTCAAAAGTAACGCCACTCAGCCAGGCTTCAGTAGAAATGTCTAATTTGCTGATCACGCTGTCGGGATTCTGTCCAGGCTGCTCAGCAATCTCTGATTTCAGAGGCTTCTTTTCTTGTTTCCAGGTCACATTGACTCCAGAAGGAAGATTGGACACAACGCAGGTTAACGTCACCGTCGCCTCCAGTAAGATTTGTTCTACTGCCGGTGGGAGGATTTTAACGGTGTTAGGGTGGCACTCGGTATCTTCTATGAAACAAAAATCAAAGTCAATGAAAAATGCCCCTTTCTGATACAAACAGCCAATCTTCAGATTACCCCTTCACAGGGTGAAGACACCACCTTCAAAATGGCAACTCCAACTATTGCTGAAACGATGCTTACTATTGTTGATGTATTTTGATCTGTGAAGCATTTGTGATTACCGATAACATACCCTGTGTAATTATTCCGAAAGAACACTGGCTTTGTAACAAGTGAAACCGTGAAAAAAGTAAAATCATCGAAGATACCATCATGTAACCCATGGAATTATCTTTCTTTCGGAGTTTGTCTCTCACTTAAGACCATCCATTGATACTTGTGACAAGAGTAATCTGAATATAATGAGTTCATTTCCATGTTCATAACCTTTAGGTGCAAGTGCAGCTGGTCACACTGACTGCCAAATCACATCCCAAATTTTGGACAGATTATAATAAATAATTATTATTCTCTTTGCAGAGTTCTAAAGTGTTACAGGAGCAGTGAACAGCCATGGAAATTATGTTCATTATATTTAACATGATTAAAAATACTTTGCGTTATTGGTGTGATGTCATTCTCTAATTTATGTCATTGTTCCTCGTGGGCTGTGTTTGGAATAGATCTGAAAACAAGACATTGAGTACAGCATTGGATATCGAGAAGGACACCCATCTCCTTAAGTCTTTCCCTCCATTCAGTTAGTTCATAACTGGTCTGTACTTTCACTTTATTTACCAAGCTGCATTTTTAAATTTCTTCATAGAGCAGGGGAGAAAAAAAAAACAAACAAAAGCGTCTTAAATTAATCTACAAACGCGATGGAAATGTCACTAATTTTATAGACATCCACTACTCACTGTGTAAACATCGCCACCCCAAACCAGGCTAAATCAGCCTGTCTTGAGTTCCTAGTTCATTCATCTCTATTGTAGCATTCCCATCAGAATTTATTCTCCTGCCTCATCCACTAATTACAGAGAGCATCTTAAGGCAGCTCAGTGAGATCACGTTTATCCCAATTTATCAAATGTGATAGCCACTTGGTCTGTGGTCTGATCCCATAAATGAAGTTAAAGAGCTCAGTACCAGATAAAAATCGATGTCGTACAATGTCCAATAAACAGGTCATTATTGAGCAGGGAATGAAGCATTGAACGCATTTTGATTTATTTTCAAGTAAGGGTCACTGCATATTTTCACTACGTCAATTTGATAGAGGATCAGAATAAGGTTGTTCGGCCAATCCAGAGTTTAGATCAGAACGATGCTGGAAAAGCACAGCAGGTCAAGCAGCATCCGATGAGCAGTAAAATCGACATTTCGGGCTAAAGCCATTCTCCTGCCTTCTCCCCGTACTAAACAAGAGCCGATCTATCTCTGGCTTGAGTACACACAATGGCCTGGCCTCCACAGCCCTCTGCAGCAACATGTTCCACAGACTCATCATCTCTGGCTGAAGAAATCCCTCCCCATCTCAGTTCTAAACAGTGCCCCTTTGATCCTGAGACTGTGCCCTTGGGTCCTAGTCTCGCCTACCAGTCAAAGCATCTATTCCACATTCACTCGACCTCAGTCTCTCAGTATTTTCTATGTTTCAATCACATATCTCTCCAATACCCCCCCTCCACCCGAAACTTATCCTTGAAGCAGCTACCAGGCAAGCATTCAGCACTCTGAATGCCTCTCCCAGCATGGTCAGGCAACAAACTATTTAACAAAGCTCACTGTCTATATATCTATCTTCAACAGAGAGGAAACATGCTTTTCTGACTTGCCAAAAGGTTGAATAATGAGCAATGCTAATGTAACACTCAAACTGAAATGAGATACGTGGCATGTTGGGAAACGAGAAGCTGTACCGTGCTGTTTACTATGCCTGATAAATTAGTGTGTTTGAGTCACATCAGAGTTCAGAATGATTTGTAGCTCTCTCAGTCTGTGTCTCTTACCCTGGAGTGCGGTGATGTTTTTACTTTGAGTGTTCTCTCCATGAGTGACGTGGCAGGTATAGACCGCACTGTTATACCATTCACCATAAGGGACCATCAGCCGACTCGTCACCGAGAAGTTCCCGTTTGCCTCACACACGGGAGACGTGAAGAAGCCAGAATCCAAGGGTCGGCCATTTTTCAACCAACTCACGGAGATTGACTTCGGATGGAACTCGATGATTGAACAGACGACGGTTGCAAACTTGCTGCTTGCGATTTCTTCACTGGAGCTCACAGTTAGGAGAAGGGTTGGTGGGAGAATATCTGGACCTTTAGGAAACACATCACATATATTATCTGACGAATTTCATAACAAATACAATCAGTTCTCATATATCAAGGTTTCTTTTGGTTAATGGACACAGGAATCATAATTGTGCAGAGTGCTGGAGAAGCTGGGATCCACACAGAAAGATCAGCAGGACAATGTGAAAGGCTAAAGTTAGAGGACACAGCAAGGGAGTCAAGGAGGCAGAGAAACTATAGGCCGGTAACGTCAGAAGGGAGATAGCAACGTTGAATGGTATTCGTTTTAATGACAGAGTCGGATGAACAAGGCAGACGAATTACTGGCATAAATGAAGATATGATGCCGTTGCTATCACGGAGACATATTGAGAGCCGGGCAGGAGTGGCTATTCAATATTCCAGGATTTAGTGCCTTCAGGCGAGACAGGGAAAGGTAGAAAATGATGGGGGCGGGGATGTGCTGTACAGAGTGTTGCTTCTGTCGCAATTCTGACAAGAGTATTTTAGGCTGTAAAGAGAAATGAAATCATGGATACCTCCTTGAACAAAGGCAAATGGACAGTACTTCAAAACCAAAACACAGCAAACATAACTACTGGGAGAGCACGATAGACCTTACTATTGGTCCAAAAGACCAAGTGCAAATACATGGGCAAATTTCAGAGACATGCAAATTAAATAGGGAATGAGAAAAGAGGTTTTTAACTTCCTCAGCATAGGCTTGGATATTCATTTTGTCAAAAATTAGAGGAAGCACAATTCTGAAAATGCCCCCAGGAGAATATTTGAACAAAGTATGTGTTTAATACAGAGAATTTTAATCCAGACCTTGCAAGAGAGGGGTGAACCTGAACTTAACTTTTGGGAATGAAGTCGACCCAGTGGGTAAAACATCAATGGTGGAGCACTTTGCAGACAGTGATCGTAAATCAGTTGGATTTCAGATTGTACTGCAAAGGAATAGAAATTGGCCCAAAGTTCTGAAAAGGGGAAGGACAATTTTACTAAGATCAGGTAATGACTTGACCAGAGTGGACTGGAAGCTGACACTTATTGGTAAATCTGGGTCAGAGCAGTGTGACACATTTAAGAAAGAGATAGGAAAATCACAGGGAGGACATTTCCCAGGAAGCCACTGCATGTTACCAAGAATGCAGCGGGCTCTGGACACCAAAGGGCATGGAGGGGGAGATAAAGAGAAACAAGGGAGGCTTCCGGTCTATACTGAAATCTCAAAACAATAGAAACTAATATGGAGTACAGAACGTGCAAGGGGGAGTTTGAAAGACAAAGGAATTAGAAGAGCAAAAGGGACCATGAGAAAATAATAGCAGTCAAAATAAAGGAAAATATTTTTAAAAGTTACAGACTCATTCATAATAAAAGAATTATTCGGGAAACAATAATGCCCATTAAGTGTTATTATTGGAGTGGAGCCGGAGGATTTGGTTGTGGTCAAAACGAATGTGTTGTGTCAGTGTTCACTAGTAAGAGGGACAATGTGGGGACAGAAATCATGGAGGGGTATTGTGATGTACTTTCAGAAATTAGGACACATGACGTGATGTTCTGTGTTGTCTTGCTGAATGAAAAGTGGTTATATTTCCAGGGCAGGTGAAAAGTATACCAAGCGGTTGAGCGATGCAAAGGATGAAATAGTTGGGTCGCTGACAATAATTTAGAATTCCTGTCTGGCCACAGCAGTTGTGCCAAGTGAGTGTAGATCAGCCAACGTTGCACTGTTATGCAGGACGAAGGAAGGGATAAATAATGAAAACACAGATCTGTCAAGCTAGTCTCAGTGATAAGGAAACTATTGAGAAGTGAAATTTGCAAGATAAATCAACAATTTTCAGCACGGTTTTATTGAGAGGAAGTCACGTGTAACAATTTGATAGTAGTTTTCATAGAGATAACTCGATGTCCAGATGATAGCAATAATCAGAGCCAATGGGATCCGAGTTAATTTGAAAGATTGGATCTAGAACTGGCTGAGTGGTGGGAGCAGGGGTTAATAGTCATCGGGTGTCTGCGTGACTGGAAATCTATGTCTCCTGGTGTTCTGTAGGGATTAGTGTTGATTTCCGTGTTATTTCTCTTACATACCAATGATTGAGACTCACATTTAGGAGGATTAACCAGTGAATTCACAGATGAAATGAAAACTGTCATGTTGGTAAGTCATGAGCATAATGGCTTTAGATTGCAGGAGGATATAAACAGGTTGGTTGTATGTGAAGAGAAAAGTTGCAAATGGAAATTATTCTGAATAAATGTAAGGTGATGTAATTCGGCAGAAGAATCTGTGAGGTATGACGTTTTGAATGGTGGAACCCTGGAAAGGCCTGAGGATCTTTGGTGCATGTACCCACCGATCCCCTATAGTACTGTGTCGTCTGGATAAAGAGGCTAAGAAAGTGGGAGGATATTTGCTTTTATTAGCCGAGACATTGACAATGAAGAGTGGGTGAGATGATACTGGAACTTAATAAAACACTGGTTAGGCCATACTGAAGCGTTGTGTGCATGTTATGGAAGGAATGTGATTACACTGAAGGCAGTATTGATGAGATTTGCCAGGGTCTTGCCTGGGTTGGAGGGTTTTAGTTATGAAACTAGTTTAGATAGACAGGGGTTTTCCTTGGAGCAGAGGAGAATTAGGGAGAAGATTATCATGATGTCTAGAATTATTTTAGGCATAGACAGGGTAAACTGGATGAAACCTTTCCCCTTGATGGAGAGATCAATGCCTCAGGGGCACAGGGTGAAGGTAAGGCCAGGAGGTTCCAAGTGGATCTCAGGGGAAAACAAAATCAAACAGAGGGTGGTGTTAGCCTGGAGTTCAGCACCTATAAGTCATGTAGAGACTGAGCCCCTCATTATAAGTATGAAGTATCCTTGCAAGGGCAAGTCACACAAGGCTGGCACATGAGACTGGAATAGTTAGGTGGCTGTTATTGATAGGCGTGAATTGGGTGGATCAAAGGGCCTTTTTCCTGTGCTGCATAAGGTGAGTCTGTGAAAACGGTTATAAATAATGCCTTCTTCATGTTAATCACAGATGATCTGTTTATCTCAGTTCCTACAACACGTACCTGCACATGGCATTTCTTTGCTCTTGTGTGTCCCGCTGTGTTGAACCTCACAGGAGATTTTGCTGGGGCAATCTACCGCTGACCCGGGCAGGGTTAACTGGCTGCTCAGGGTGTAGGTTCCTTCTTGTTTCTCACTGATGGGTAAGTCTTCAATCCAGTCGTGATTAGCTCCCCACCTTTCTTCCAGGTTACCTTGGTGACGTCAGGGGAATAGTCCATCGCCAAACAACCAAAGATCACAGAACCGGTGTTGTGCTCCTGACAGGAGGAGACCAGGCCATAAAGTGTGGGGAGCGATGGTGTCTCTACAATAGAATGACCAATTGAGCATGTTAGTTTCTGTTAATTTGACCTTATCAGTTACTCAAATGTATCCTCAGCTGTAAACGTTTGCCAGTATGCTCCCGCTGAAGTCGACAGCATAACTGGGGTTTATTTTTGTTTCCTACCAGTTGCTGATCATGATCATTGGTTCCCTCTTTAGAAACATGCCCTCGACCTTGACCATTACCATATAATTTAGGAAGAAGAACTTCCTGATCCCACCCCAGTAACTGTTTGAAGATCTCACCAACTGACACTTTCAATGGATTGCTGTGAAGTGCAGAGACATTTCACAAAATACAAACCAAGGAAATGCAGATTCATCGAAATTCTACAGTGTGTGCAAACAGGCCATTTGGCCCAACAAGTCCACACCCACCCTCTCAAAAGTAACGCATCCATTCCCCTACCCTATTATGCTACAGTTAACCCTGACTAATGCACCTAAACTCCCAATCACTGAATACAACATTTGCAATTCCCCCAACTTGCACATATTTGGACTGTGGGAGGAAACGCACACAGACATGGGGAGAAAGTGCCAACTCCACACAGAGAGACACCCGAGGCTGGAATGGAACCCGAGTCCCTAGCACTGTGAGGCAGCAGCACTAACCACAGAACCAGCGTGCCGCCCCACTAGGTGCCTTGCTGCTGGAAATACCCAACAGCTGGCAGTACCCCCGGAGAGAAATCAGAGTGAATCATAGAACATAGAACATTTCAGTGCAGTACAGGCCCTTCGGCCCTCGATGTTGCGCTGCCCAGTCATACTAATCTGAAGCCCATCCCACCTACACTATCCCATGTACGTCCATATGTTTGTCCAATGACGACTTAAATGTACTTAAACTTGGCGAATCTACTACTGTTGCAAGCAAAGCATTCCATACCCTTATTACTCAATGAGTAAAGAAACTACCTCTGACATCTGTCTTATACCTATCTCCCCTCACTTTAAAGTTGTGTCCCCCCGTGTTTGCCGTCCCCATACTTGGAAATCAGGTCCAGTGAGCCTTTCTCACTTATCAATGTAAGGCAGAATGTTCTCTCTGGGAGGAAGGTCACTGCAGCAGCAGCACAGGCAGGAGCTGAGCACTGGGACGGGGAGGATGGCTGTCACGGCTGAACTCATGCCATTGTTTGGTATGGTGGGAAGGTTTAATTAGGAAAGGATGAGGGTCTTGAGGCTGTTTTTATTTGAGAGAAGAAGGTTGAGAGTTTACTTAATTGAGACATAAAAGATAAACAGAGAGTGGACAGTGAACGTCTTTTTCCTTGAATAGTGATGGCTAGAAGGAGAGGACATAGATGACAGATGTCAGAGGTTGTTTCTTTACTCAGAGAGTAGTACGGCCATGGAACACACTGCCTGCAACAATAGTACACTCGCCAACTTTAAGGGCATTTAAAAGGTTATTGGATAAACATATGGATGAAAATGGAATCGTGTAAGATAGATAGGCTTCAGATTGGTTCCACAGGTCAGCGCAACATCGAGGGCTGAAGGGCCTGTACTGCACCGTAATGTTCTATATTCTATATTCCAGATGGACATATGATCTCAATTCCTTTCACTCATTTACACTCCTGCCGCCCTGCACCTGGCCCATGGTGAATCTGGGCCTGACTGGACCTGGTACCATCATTTTCACCACCTCGGACAAAAGCCCACTACCCAAGACGTGACCTCAGTCCTTGATCACTGACCTCTCACCTTACCCAAGTCAACCTGTGCACATTGCATCCTAGCTCCTTTCGCATCTGTGCTTTACAACCCACCATTTTGCCAGACTCTGAGCTTTGCATTTAGACAACACGTCCACCTGTCACTTCATTACAGTGACCTTCCACCCCCGAAACATCCTGGCACTCTGCCCACCTCTACACTAACCAGCCTGGCATCCTGCCCACCTCTGCACTAACCAGCCTGGCAAAGACAGACCTCCTGCATTTCAGCTCAAACTACCCCTCACCTACCAAGCACAATTCAACCAAATTATCCTGTGACCATTACCATTTACCTTGATGCCACCTTGCCAGACAGAGTGCATGCAAGCTTACCCAGCAGCCAGCCAACACCTCACAGCCTACCAGCCCAAACTCTCCCACATGCCCAATCTAGCCCCTCACTTGCTCACCACCTTCCAACTTTGAGCCTACTCCACCATAAAGTCAGTGAGTCATAAAGTCATACAGCACAGAAACAGTTCCTTTGGTCCAGCTCATCCATGCTGACCAGAGTTCCCAAATTAAACTAATTCCACTTGCCTGCCTTTGGCCCATATCCATCCAGACCGATCCAGTTCCTGGAGCTGTTCAAATGTCTTCTAAATGTTGGACCTGTCTCTGCATTTACCACTTCCTCTGGCAGTTCATTCCAATGTTTTGGACAGTTACAACATGAAGCCCTAACTCCTGCACTCGGTGCTCTGACCAATGAAGGTACATGTGCCAAACACCTTCAACACACTAGGTACTTGAGACACCGCTTTCAAGAATCTATGAGTCTGAACCCTCAGGGTCCTCAGTGTTCAACATCACTACCCAGTGCTCTGCCATTAACTCTGTAAGACTCTGAGTCTGGATCCTCAGGGCCCTGTGTTTAACATCACTACCCAGTGCCCTACCATTAACTCTGTAAGTCGTGACCTGATTTGTCTTCTCAAAAAGCAACACGTCGTATTCATTTAAATTACACTCCATCTGCCACTCCTCAGCCCATTGGCCCAGCTGATCATGATCTCATTGTACGTTTAGATAACTTTCACTGCCAATTATACCACCAATGTCGGCATTACGTGCAAACTTACAAACCATGCCCCATGCAATGTTTTCATGGCTTTCAACCAATATTGAACCCTGTTTGCCTTTCTCCCACATATCCGGAGCATTTTTTTAAGGATTGAAGGAACCTATCTCCTTATTGAAATCATTTAATGTTTTGTCCTTAATCAATTTCTGTGGTGGAGAATTCCAAAGGTTCACCATTCTTTTGCTGGACAGTAAACAATCAGGTTCAATGTTATCGGTGTGTTGGGAAGACTGGTGAGCAGCAAGATTAATGATGATCCCATGAATGGAATAGCATTCTAGAGGGGCCGCGGGGCCTTCTTCAGCTTCCAGTTTGCATGCTGACATGTCCCTTCGGCAGCATGTTCCAAAGCTGTGATCCTTGAGAATAAGGGCGCACATGCATGTAAATGCTTCACCTGAAAGCTCTCCTCCAAATTAGACTTCAACTTGACTCTCAACTATTTCTCTGCCGTTTCCTCTTCCTTGATCACAGCCATGGGACTCACTTCCCAACAGCGCTGTGAATGTGCTAATACCACACAAACTTCAGCAATAGGCTGATGATAACTGGTTTCTCAAGGCGATATAAAAAGTCTGACACTTCAACACCTGTCTAGAGATTCAAACAACCACTGGAAGAATTGAAAATTATTTGAGGCACTTGTGTGTCTACACAAGATGACATGGTTTCCTTTTGTGTGATTTGACTGTGTTTTCACTGAATGAGCAGAGCTATTTCTTAATTATATAATAGGAATGAAGCTTCCCTCATTTTTAGAAAGGCAATCACACATTATATTTCTTTATTCAAGGGAAGAATAGTGTTACATTAAAGAAATATGATGATTGGGATGTTTCAATTGGAAATTGTCAGAGATTGAAAGTTTACTTTCATGAGCAATTAATTCCAGCCTCATTGTGTCACAGTACTCACAGGAATGTCTTTCACAAATGGTGTTTCCCTTTGTTACGGGCAGTCAAATCAGTAATCTGGGATAGTTTTTGCTTGTTAATCAAAGGTGTTGAAGAGTTTTAGCCAAAGGGAGACCTGTGGATTTAGCTCACAGATGCTCCATGATCTAAGTAAGTGGTGGAACAGCTCGACGGGCTGAGTGCCCTCCTCTTGCTCCTACCTTCCTATCATTGTGTCATTCATTAAGTTAGCACTGGTGGTGAACACTTTTTATTAAAATATTTCAACAAATTAATTGTTTCACACATACTGTAAAAAAACCTTCTGTTGATTATTTGGAACGGGATCATTGACATTCTCTATCTGAGTGATCAAAATAACTTCCACCCAATTACAGCAGCCACTGCACTCTGGAGTGTGTTGTTACTTCATCATAGTTTCTTGTGAAACTACAGCTCGAGATCAGGGCGCTCCAATTCAATGATTCTCTGATATTTAATATCTCTGAACATTCGCAATTTGTTCAAATGCATCTTTTCTCTGAAGAACGTGTTTCATCGAACACAACTTTTTTCAATGAAACAACAAACTTTAAATGCTAGAAAACCAAAATAAAGACAGAAATTTCTGAAGAAACTCAGCAGGTCTGGCAGATCCTGTGGTGAGAAGGCAAGGTTAACCTTTCGCATCCAGAGACCCCGCCCCCCCTTCGCCAAATTGTTTTCATGTTTTTGGCACAAGAGCTCTCACCTGTTGAGATAAACAGTGATTACGTTGGCTTGACTCCTGTTGGAAAAAGAATTCTTAGCAGAGGTACTGGATGGTCTGAGATAGCAATTGAAGACCAACTGAAGAGCTATCACCATCTGATGCAAGTGTTGGATTCAGCGGAACTCCCACCGTACTGAACAATCAAATTCAGCTCCAGCACTGGTTTAATATAAAGTAAAACAACCTAAGCCTAATCTCATCAAATATGCTTCGAAAATGATTCATTCTGGATTAGTTATAAATGATATTGTCATAACAGCAAGTCAAAAGCTGGGATTTCTTTGAGCACTTACTCCATTAACCCCAACTAGCGATGCCCAAAAGCTTGTGAACAAATATTGATCTGGAAAAAGCTGCTAACCACCAAACTTCTGTTTAATATCTAAGAGACACAAATCAGGACAGCGATTGAATAGATTTCATTGGCCTCTGTGAGTGGAATTCCAACAAACACCCAGACATGTCAATCTGCTTTCTTGCACTGAAGTAACCTGATAAGAGATTGTGTTACATACCTCTCTAACAGGTTGTGAGTGAACACAGGCCACCTGTCACAGAATCAGGGACTCTACTACAACATCACAACAGACCTGAACACAATGAGCTTGACACTATCACAGAGAACACAGCCCACATGTTTTGACAATACATAAACCATGTTAGTTATTATCACCTTCCAACAACCAGGGATTGTTCCAGAATGTTTGTACAATGAAAGTAACATTTCAACATTTATCCAAGAAGGAGGAAAGCAACATGGGATCCCCACAACTCTTCAAACAGTGGGTGAGATCATGATCATACTAGTTGAGTCCTATGACGAACTTGTGCAGTTTCCAAAATCTCACTCAGCCATGACTCATCCTCATTAACTTACACTGGCTTCTTGTATTGAATTTAAACTAATCCTACCATGACCTCAACCACGCAATCTTGATCATTTGTTCTACTCTGATAATCCTCCCTACACTCCCCCACTTCCTATCTCTCTGGCTTTAGCCATTTGTATAACTTTGTCTCTTCCCATCCATTGTGGGCGGCATGGTGGCACAGTGGTTAGCACTGCTGCCTCACAGCGCCAGAGACCCGGGTTCAATTCCCGCCTCAGGTGACTGACTGTGTTGAGTTTGCACGTTCTCCCCGTGTCTGCGTGGGTTTCCTCCGGGTGCTCCGGTTTCCTCCCACCATCCAAAGATGTGCAGGGTCAGGTGAATTGGCCATACTAAATTGCCCGTAGTGTTAGGTAAGGGGTAAATGTAGGGGTATGGGTGGGTTTCGCTTCGGCGGGTCGGTGTGGACTTGTTGGGCCGAAGGGCCTGTTTCCACACTGTAATCTAATCTAAATCCAAATCTAATAATAGGCTTTATGAAATTTCACCTCGCATGCTGATTGCATTGAATGAGGAACCTGGAGCGGTTCACTGTCACCAACCGTGTTAACATTGCAAAAACAATGTAGAAACCAAAAACAGTTTCCCAAATATGCAGCAGAACTAGCTCTGCAAACATTTTCAACAGAACCAAGAACATGATGTAACCTCACAAAAAAAAAACAAATTGAAGTCTAACAAAGCTGCTCAGAATCCAGCAAACTAATGATTAAATTGAATAGAAATAGCAAGTCATAACAGCAGCCTTGTTTGTGAGGGGACTTAACACTTAAAGCTGTAACGTTTCTGGCAACAGTTCAATTTATTTCCAACCTGTACACCCTTCTTGATCGTGACAATCTTGTGCAGCGCACAGTAGAGCGGTTGAAGGCATATATTGATTAATCACTTCATGGTCAAAACAAAATTACTGAATGGACAAATATTACCACATTAAAATTTTAAGTTAGTTTTAATTACTTAATCTGACCAATTCTGCAGTTTCAGATTTTAGTCCCAAATTTTATTTTGAATGAGGCTACTCAAAACAAAATTCAGTTAGTTTACTATTAGAACTGAGTTTTCTTTTAAAAGTCAATGCATTAAAAACTCGTTTTTTTCATTTCTCACACTTCCGGGTTTCTGCCTTAAGTTGTTTTTCAGACCGTTACAAATGGATGTAATGTTTTCAATCAAGCAGAGAAAAATGTGTCATATAAGTTTAACAAATGCAGAAATGATTCATGAAAAACCAAAGAACTTCACAAATATTGGTAATGAAAAGTAATCCAGAGAGTCAATCTCCTCACCAGAGAGAAAACACCGATTACAGAAAGCATGAAAACGCTGATCAATTTCACAAACTGAATAAGATCCAATCAACTCAATTCAACAGAATCAAGGAAAATAAAATCAGAATCCAATCAACTCAGAACAACAGATTTGAATGAAACATAATCAGAATCCAAACAATTCAATTCAACAGAATCAAATAAACAATTTCAAAAGCCAATCAACACAATTCAACAAAACCAAGTAAAACCAAAGTCAGAATCCAATCAACACAGTTCAAACCGAATCAACTAAAACAAAGCCAAAATCCAATCAACTCAATTCAACAGAATCAAGTAAAACAAACTCAGAATCTAATCAACAGAATGCAATATAGCACCGCAAGAAAATTGTATGACAGTTTCTAACCTGCTTGTCATCAAATAATTAACAAAATAAATGCGAAAATATAATCAGGGTAAGAACATATATTCAAGAAATTAATAATGATATTTTAGCATATTTTAATCATTTTTAGTAATGTCTCGAACATTTTTGATTTCTTAGCGTTTGTTGTTGATAATAAAACTCACAGTCACTGACATTAACCATTATTTATAGCTGACTGATTAAGAGACATTAGGTGTTTCAAGTAACCCAGCCACACAGAATGCCCATCTGATCAAAAAAAAAGATACACCGAGCAACTGACTCCATCATCCCCACTGTAACTATTTGCTGAGCCTTAACTGAAGTCTGTAATCAGTCTGAACAAAAATCAATCCGAACCAAACCAAACTGAGCACAGAATCTGAGTTTCATTTAATTCAGAAATTAGTCACATGAATAGAAAGTTTTTAAAAAGTCACTAAGAAAGTTCAAGAGTCTTACCTGAAGTCACTGTCACCATGGTCCCTTGGCCCCAGTAATCAAGACCCCAGTTATATCACTGTGAGACACGTTGTGTCAAATACTATGACAGACTGTAAACTGTAAAATGCAGAGAATTTCTTCACTTCCTAGAAAGCAGTGATTCAGACTCCTCTAAAAATGATTCGGTGCATTATTCCAGCTTTTACTATTCATTGTATTTTGAAAGCTTGGAATACTTTTCCAGGTTTGTTCTGCATTTAACTTGACAATCACACGAAGAAGGTAGAAAAAATTATACATTTGTACAAACTAGCACTACTGGATTGCGTTTAAATTGCATCTCACATTATATCTCGCTCCTGCCATGGTAGAAATCACCAATTTGAGATAAACACTTGTCAGTGGTTATTGTATGAGGATGTCGCTGTGCACAACACTATGACCCACTGTAATCTCTTGCACAGTAATAGATGGCGGTGTCTTCGATCTTCAGGTTCTCCATGTCCAACGCGAAAATGTTGTTTGAAGTGTCTTTGGACGCAGTAAATCGACCCTTAATCGCTGGTGCATAGTTATTGCTGTTTGAATTATAGTAGTACAGCAGCCACTCCAGGCCCTGTCCGGAAACCTGTCGGACCCAGTGCATGGTGTAGCTGCCAAGATTGAACCCGCTGGTTTTACAGGTCAGTTTCAGGCTGCCTGCGGGACGGCCAGTCTCTGCCTCTGGCTGGGTCAAAACAACCTCCGACTGGACACCTTTAAAAAAGAAAACAAATAAACCATGAGCATTCATGTTGGTGAATTGATAGCTGAGTCTTTTACATTCCTGCCGTAGACTAACATTGAGACAGTCACAAAGAGAGACTTGAACAACAAACACTCACATGATAAGAAAGTCAGTAATAAACTGAGAAAAAGTGTCAACACAATCATTCTGATAACTTGTGGGAAGCGGTTCTGCTAAGATCTTTCAAAACAGATCCGACCCAGGAGTGTTGAATTACGGTCCAGTGCCCAGGATTTATATGGCCATCGGAAGGGGCAGGCTTACAGCTTCCACATGTTGGTTTCCTGCTGGAGGCTCAGACTGGATCCTGGTATCAGCTTGCACAGCCCGAACACATGGGATCATGCCTTTACATGAGGTTTTGCTTAAACATGGACACATACACATCTTGGGATATTTCTTTTGCTGAATAGCTTCTTTGGAAGTAAATTTGAGTAGCTTCAGGTCTGTTTCACATGATAGTTCCATGTATTTTGTTTAAAATAAAAACAAATTCAATTGGAAGTTAGCTCCCTTTATTTCTACATTCATTCACAAGCAGATAAAATTAAAATTAAAGTTCAAACATATAACTAGCTAATAAAACAGTTGAGCTTTTCTTCCCTGGATACTGCAAGTCTCTGTCGCACTCAAAATAACATGTAATTCATTCTAAACATTTCAAAATTTAATTTAGGCAACTGAATACAGAGCGTGTTCAAAGTGATTATATTAAGAATATTCAATTAGAAGTTAACTCCCTTTAATCCCACATTCCACCACAAGCAGATAAAGCTAAAAAGAACTTCAATAATATTATTAGCCAACAAAATGAATGACTTTATTTTTGCTGTCACTCAAAGTCTCTCTCACATTACAAAATAACATACCATTTCTAATCTGCGTTTCTAAATTCAGTTTCGGCAACCGAATATGGAGCATGTCTAAAGTGATTATGTTCAGAATGTGAGTGTATGTCACTAAACAGTTTGGACCTGGAGATTAGAAGCACCTCCTTACATTGTAAAATGTCTCTCCCTGCATCTTTTTTTTTTTCAAATTGCTCCGACACTAAAATGCACAGTAAAGGAAAGCTGTGTGCTTGAGAAACAAAATGTGAGTCCGCAGTGATACATAACACCTAGGTAAACTTTTGAAAGAGCATCAAATGAACTAGAACAAGACAGTCCATAACTTTTTTAAAAAATCCTCAACGTCTAAACCATTGCATGTAACAGTCTGGGTACATCAGGAATGTTTGGTTAAGTTAGAGAGTATTACATTAATAATTACCACGAATGTAGGTTATAAACAGTACATTTCTCTGCTCACTGATAGCTCTGACAGGGCAGTTAAAAATCTGCAAAAATTCACGGTTACACTACACCAGTATTAACCATGTATAAAGGGCCCACTCAGTTTTAATGAGATACATGAATCAGAGAATGGTGTAACAAGTGATGTGAGTTTGAACCAATTCAATTTTGTTAATTTACTTTGAGATGATAACAAATGTTACTGCAAAGTGGGATTTTGGATCCATTAACTTCATTTTCAGGAGCTTTAAAGATACTCAATAAACAGGCTGAACTAACCAGAACGTCATTACATTCAATGTTCTGTTTTCTGATAGTCATACAGTGAATGCTGTATTCAGCGATTTTCCTTTTAAAGGGAGAAATGCCAAGTGAAATGCATCCATTGTGAGTAAATGGGAAAATATAGTTTGTTTGGTAGGATTTTACTTTAGTTGATTCATTTTCCCTTTAATCGGCCGGATCCAAGAGTTGGCAGCAATTAAGCTGACTACAGAAAAGGTCCTTGAGTTCCCAGTTTCATTTACTGGAAGCAGGTGGAGTTTCTGCAGTGGATCAAAGATATTTTGTCTCACGGTTGACCAGTTGGTGGAAAGCCAACTGCAAACTATACCACCACCTCCGCAGAAACAAACGACTCAGCAACAATGCTGGAGAAAAGTTTATTTTCAGTTGTGTAACTTGGAGAACTAGTCACTCCTCTCATTGAAGGAAATATTCGCAGAGTCTCAGACACAACCTTAACATCAACAGTTCATTCAAGGATCACTACAACACTGTTTAGTATTGAGAAAAATTGATAAATAGTCAGAGAGTCATGTAGTGATACAGCATGGTTACAGACCCTTCGGTCCACCCAGTCCATGCCAGTCCTAATCCCAAACTAAACTAATCCCACCTGTGTGTACTTGGCCCATATCCATCCAAACATTTGATATTAATTTACTTATCCAAATGTCTTCTAAAGGTTGTAAGTATCCACCGCCAGATCATCCCACACACAAACCATTCTCTGTGTCTCTTTTTAAAATTTTCTCCTCTCATTGGAAAAACATGTTCCCTATTGTTGAAATCCCCCACCATAGGGAAAATACACCAATGTCTGGGTCAAAAATTGAAAACAATCCCAGCTCCAAACATTTACAAAATATCACTATGGATCTTCCTCGAATCCAAAAAAGATTGTCCCCTTTGATCAATGATTTATAAAATTTACTCGCGTATCTACTGTGATAGACGTTTTCAAATAACTTCTTAGGTGCAAATTTTGTTCACATCAATCGGATTAAAGTAACATTTCGTGCGTTACCCCCACACACAAAAAACAAGTTTGTTGACACGAATTGCTCTGAGGAAGTCTACGATGGATTCTTTTATCAAACAATAAAATCATTTCCAATGTTGTGAGCGCTCGTCTATCTTCTGTGCAATGGTCTGAATTTTAAGTTGTGTCTGACTGCAGATGAAATTGGCTGAAGTGGGTAAAAGTACAGTTTGTGCCTTTCGCATTGTGAATGTATATTGCTGACTTTAGTTGAATAAAGAGATGTTGTTCCAGCATCGTCTGGCACCATTAATTAGACCATTAATTTCCACATCACTAACCGTAGGGTCAGGTGGGGTTTATTGATATGTGATATTTTTGAAACGAAAGCTTCGCACATTTCCAGTATGAATCATGTCAATTAGAGCCATTCACCTTTCCACTCATGGCTTTATAAACTTATATGAGGTCCACCCCCCCCCCCCCCCCCCCCCCCGAACTCTCACCCTGCAGTGAAACAAGTTCCGGTCTATCTGGATTTCCAACATGATTCTGTTCCCTCACATTCTGCTGTGAAAGATCCTCCTGCCACCCCAGATCCACACACAGTATCCCTTGTTACTAGTTCAAAGAAATGAAAGGAACTTCTCCCACCATATTGTTCAATTTTAGTTGGCTTCAAACACTATCAGAAATAAATGTTCATGTCATTGTTGATTTTTGGGAGAATTCCGTGTACACAGTATCTGCTGAAATACCTGTAGTACCATCCTGAATCTGGTTCGCAGATTCATCTGTTGCACACAAACGCAACCAGACATCAGGGAATAGTGAACATCGCCCACCCCCACCCCTCCACCCTACCCCTCTGTACTTTGCACTTTGTGAAATCCGTGTTGTCAACAATCAGTTAAAAGAAAGATTTTTCAAAACTTTCTTAATTCATGTTACTGATCTTGGCTGATTAAAGGTATGTTGCTGTCAGCATTTCTGGGGAACATGTCTGCATTTTATTCATGTCAGTTTACAATGATATTAACTCAAGAATAGTCAAAATGTCCTGAGGAACAACGTTTAGAAATGGGCCTATTAGCTCCTCAGGGCTGTACCAACTGTTTGAATATTGATACAGTTCTGCCCCTACTTCTTCCCCATAAGCCAGGATTTACAGCATTGGAGATCATATCTATGTTGATAATGGATTAGACCCTACACAATGTTCCCGAATGTTTACAGTGCTATCACCTGCATGGTTATGGACAACATGCTATAAAGTGGGTGTTGGCTGGAAGGCTCTATCTTCACGTGATACAGGTGCGATGGGCGAAGTGATCTCTCTCTGTCGTGAAAACATCCTACTACTCGAAATTCATCTTTCCTACTTTGTCTCCAGGATGTTGCCTGGAATGGAGAATAGGTCGCACGAGGATAAGTTGAGAGTGCTAGGCCATTTCTCATTGGAAAGGCGAAGGAAGAGGGGTGACTTGATAGAGGTTTATAAGATGATCAGGGGAATAGATAGAGTAGACAGTGAGACAGTTTTTCCCCGAGTACTGTATTGTTCTATGTTCTATGTCTCGTTCAGAGGCTCCACTTCACATGATTCATACCGGAAATATTCCAAGCATTCGTTTCAATGAGATCAATACACCCCACCTGATAGTCTGGCTAGTGATGTGGAAATTAATGGTCTAATTAATGGTGCCAGACGATGCCTGGGACAACATCACTTTTTCAACTAAAGTCAGCAATATACATTAACAACGTGAAAGGCACAAACTGTACTTTTACCCAGATCAGCCAGTTTCATCTGCAGTCAGACACAAAATTCAGACCATTGCACAGAAGATAGACGAGCCCTCACAACATTGGAAATTATTTTGTTTGATAAAACAGTCCATCATAGACTTGCTGAGAGCAACTCGTGAATATTGCTTGATTTCTTTTTGTGTGGGGTAACACATGAAATGTTTCTGTATTCCGACTGATGTGAACCATTTGCACTTCAAGTTATTTGAAAACGTCCTTCACAACAGATATGTGAGTAAATTTTAGAAATCATTGATCAAAGGGACAATTTTTTTGGATTCCAGGAAGATCCATAGTGATATTTTGTAAATGTTTGGAGCTGTGATTGCTTTAAATTTTTAACTAAGACATTGGCATACAGTGCACAACTTCACAATTTGCTGTAACATGAAACTCGCAGCCACTGTGAACCTGGAAGGCGATTGTTCAGAATTTAACAAGGACCTCGCAAGGTTCATGGAATGGACCAACAAATGATTCATGAAATTTAACAAAGGCATTTCGGATATGATTAATTTAGCTAGGCAGAATGTAGAGACACAAATTCACATCTCTGTTTGCATTTCAATATACCATAAATTACTTTTCTATTATATCCTAAAATACTTGTGTCTTTGTTCATATTTAATACACTCTATCTTGTTCCGGAGCTAACACAGTTTCTTTACTTATTTCACTCAAGACTGTATGCTGTATTTTTGCCTCAGTATTGACCAAACTCGGTTTGGTGCCAGCTTATACCACTTGAGCTGCTTTTTCAGGAAGTGAATCTCTCCACCTGTTTTGTCAAAATGATCTGTTCATGCTTAGATCAAAATAAATCCTGTTAATATCATCCCAAATTCAGGCTCGGTTATTTTGTATTTATTCATTGGAAATGAACAGAATGTGACCGGCCTGTTCTTGGTGAAGTGGGAGAGGGAGTTAAAGTGGTCAGCCACGGGGCCTTGGGGTTGGTTAGCACGGGTGTCCCAGAGATGTTCTCTGAAATGATCCGCAAGTTAGTGTCCTGTCTCCCTGATGTAGAAGAGACCACAGCAGGTGGAACAGACACAGTGGATGACATTTGTGGAAGTATAGATAAATTTCTCCGGGATGTGGGAGGATCATCTGGAGCCTTGTCGGAGGTGAGGGGGGAGGTGCGGGCTGGTGGAGGGGCATGGACCTGACGAGGGAATCGCGGAGGGAATGGTATCTCCGGAATGCAGATAGGTGGAGGGAGGGAAATATACCCCGAGTGATGGGGTCTGTTTACAGGTGGTGGAAGCAGCGGAGGATGATATGATGTATGTGATGTTGGTGCGGTGGAAGATGAGGACCAGGAGGGCTCCTTGTTGCGATTGGAGGGATGGGGTTCAAGGGCATCGTCGACCACATGGGAGGGGAAATTGCAGTCTTTGAAAAAGGAGGTTATCCGGGATGTTTTATGGTGGAACTGGTCCTCCTGGGAGCAGGTGCGGTGGAGGCAGAGGTATTGACAATAAGGGATGGCATTTTTACAGGAAGTTGGGTGGGAGGAGTGTCGCCCAGGTAGCTGTGGGAGTCAGTGGGCTTGCAGTAAATGTTTAGTCGGTCACTGGAGATAGAGGTGGAGAGGTCTAGGAAAGGGAGGGAGGTGTCCGAGATGGTCCCTGTGAAGTTTAGGTCAGGGTGGAAGGCTTTAGTAAAGTTGATTAACTGTTTAATCTCCTTGTGTTAGCATGAGGTGGCGTTGATACAGCCATCAATGTTGCGGTGGTAAAGATGGGCAATGATACCGGTGTTGCTGTGGAAGATTGACTGTTCCACATATCTGACGAAGAGGCAGGCATAGCTGGGGTCTATACAGGTGTCCATGGCTACCCCTTTGGTTTGGAGGAAGTGGGAGGATTGAAAGGAAATGTAGTTGAGGTTGAGCATGTACTGCTTGGGTTGGCGTGACAGGAAGAAACGGAGGGCTTCGAGGCCTGCATCATGGCGTTTGGATGTGTACGGGGCCTGGACATTCTGTTCTCTCTGGGGCTTAGCAATAGCTTGCAGTTATTATGGAACTGCAAGTGCAATGGCTGGGAACTCGGAGAAACCAATGTTTCAGTCTTCTGCTTGAAGCAAATTTTGACCAGAACATTTAAACACCACAAAGTTCACTTTAGGAAATGCCAGGGCTGCAACTTTTAATAATATTTGAAACTTTGTTAAAATAGGGATTTTTAGTCATAGTTTCTGAAATAATCAAGAAAAGAATTAACCGTTAGAACAAGCTCTTTCAAAGAGAGAGGATTTGCAAAGATTGAAACCATACAGTGCTGTGCTTTATTTGAATTCAATGTCGGTCAGAGTTAGATACAGCCAAGGTGATCTCTCCATATATTGATTCTGTTAATCTGACACACCAACATACCTGTCTGTAAAAACTGTATTATTTGTTTAGTTGATCAAAATTTAGAAAACAGATCAAACAGAATGTATTCGGCTGGGAAGGTGATGAATACAGAAGACAGAATTAAAAACTGGGAACATTAAATCTGAAAAGAGAGTAACAAGTAGTACAAGATCAAAGACATGACAAGGTGCATGTCGATATGTCCCAGACGTTAGTTCGAATGAGCTTGTTAGATGGTCGAGAGACTCGTCCAATGATGTCCTGGAATCAGACCGTGAAACAGAGATCGAAAGGTCAATTTGCAAATGTCACTTCAATGTAATCACTTCATAGTCTGTGTCCTGATATAGGCCACATTGGCAGATGTTTCCGCCAGATTGCATCCCCTGGGTTTATTTTCTGATCAGAAGTGAGATGTGTGGCTTGCTGCTGGCACATAGAAACAGGAAGTTGTGTGCCAGCTGAGAATGATACATCAGGCGCTACTTTCCGTATTATCAGCACAAAGTCTTCCTGCCTCTGAGGGTGAACACACACTGACAGTGTCAAGAACAAACGGACAGATTGCTGTTGGTTTCAACACTGTATTCAATTCCATTCCCTTGTCCCAGAATGAAACAGAAGAGACACAAGATTATTTCAGCTAGAGTAAATTATCTGTCAGAGAGATAAGAAGAGTTGTCATCGGGTGAAAGGAGCTAAGTGACAATGTGTAATTTCACTCATAAACCTATGTTTAAAAGTAGAAAGCTTGAGGGAAGTTCATAAGTAAATCTAAGAGACAGCATTCATTAAAAGTTGGAATTGTAAGGTTTAAGCAATAAAATTCAGCATGGCTTTGGTGGAAGTGATATCATATCGGAAGTGGTTGATTCTGTTTTCCGGAGAGGCAATGAGATGTGAAATCGGGTGTAAAAAGTGCTTCTTGACTTCAATCAGGTTTTTGACCAGCTCTTGCATGTTTAATATGGTAAGGCTTCATGGGATCTGGTGCAGTTTGGCAAATGATTCGAAGGTTTATTTGTTGGCAGAAGGTAATGGTCAAAGGTAGTCATTGTGAAGACATCTTGTGTCCAGTGGCTTACTACATGACTGGTTGCTGGATCCTTTGATGTTTGCAGCGTATATGAACGGTCTAGTCAAGAATGTAGCAATTTTGATCAGTAAGTTCAAAGATGAGGTGAAAAACGTTTGGTTTTGCAATTAGTGAGGAGGAAAGCCAGTGTGACATCGATGGCCTTGCCTGTCGGAGAGAAGAATTGAAACCAGAACATTATATCCTAAAGTCTGTGAAGTAAAGCATTTTCGAGACTAACAATTTAAGCGAATATACGAAGCATTGTTGGAATCTACACAATACAAAGGATAAGCGATCTTTTGTTGTGAATATCCACATTATGTAGTGGGGGTTGGAGTTATAGTCTGGAGATATTGTGCCTAGACCATTCGTTCAGGAAACAGGGGTCTGAGCCCACAGCGCTGCCACATCAAGACATGAATTAAAGTTGATAATTAAACAACTCATTGAAGGAATAAGCTCCACAGATATTTCCTTGCTCTGCTTTGGAGAGCACAACACATCAGCACAAAAGTTAAAGCTGAAGCATTCAAAGCAATCTTCAGCCAGAAGTGCCAATTGTGTGATCCATCTCGGCATCTTTCATAGATCACCAATATCACAGATACCTGTCAGCAGGGAATTCGCCTCTCTCCATGTGAAATCAAGACACTGTTGGCCGGTGGGGGCGGGGGGGGGGGGGTAAGGTGGTGGTGGGGGTAAGGTGGGGGGGGGGGGGTGGCAGGGGTTACTGCAAATGCTATGGAGCCTGACAAAATTCTGGCAATAATACTGATGACTTGTGCTAGCCAAGCAATCCCGGTACAGCTTAAACACTGGCATGGACAATGTGGAAAATAGGCCAGGCACATCCTGTGCACAGAAAATAGGTCAAACCACCCTGGCGAATTACTGCCCCATCAGTCTATGCTCAATCATGAGTTAGATGTAGGGAGGTGCTAGCAAGCAGCACTAGCTCAGCAATAACCTGTGTAAATGTGGGTTACGCAAGGCCTACTCAGCTCATGTCTGAATTACAGACTTGATTTAAACATGGACAAAGAACTGAATTCCAGAAATGAGGGGAGAGTGACAGCCTTTCACATTAAGGTCACATTCGACAGAGGGTGATATTATGGAGCCTAGCAAAACTGGGTTCAATGGGTATCAGGTGACAACCTCCCTGCTGCCTGCAGTCATACCTCGCACATTGAAAGATGGCTCTGCTTGTTAGAGGGCAGTCGTCTCAGCCAAAGCAAATCCCTTTTGGAGTTCCTGAAGAACGTGTCCTTGGCATAATCATGTTCAGCTGCTTCAGCAATGACCTTCCCTCCATCAGAAGGTCAGACGTGAAATCTGCATTAATCTCGCACTTTTTTGTGACTCCTCAGTCCACATTCAAACACAACAAAATTTGGACAATTTCCAGACTTGAGCTGACAAGTGGCACATAGCATTCACACCACAAAGCTGCGAGACAATGACCATTGACAATAAGAGACAACCTAACCAAAACCCCTTGACATTCAATAGTGTTACCATCACTGAATCCCGCACCATCGACACCCTGGGTTATATTGTTCATTAGAAATTGAGCTGGAAACTCCATATAAATACAATGGTCGTACGAGCAGGCCGGAGGCTAGGAATACTGCAGCGAGTAACTCACCTTCCTGACTCGCAAAGCCAATTGACTGTCTAAGAGACAGAGGTCAGGAGGCTAATAGCACAGCTCGCCCCTTGCCTGGATAGGAACAGCTTCAACTGCACTCAAGAAGCTTGGCATTGTCCAGGACAAAGCATCCCACTTGATCAGCAACACATCCACAAGCGTCCATTGCCTCGAAATCTGATTCTTAGTACCTGCCATATGCACTATCTAAAATCCTACACTGCAGTAACTTAGCCACTTCCTGAGACAGTACCTTCCCACTACCACTTGCATCTCGAAGGACAGGAGCAGCAGATACAAGGGAACAGCACCACTGTAAGCTCCTCTCTAAAACACTCGGCATCCTGACATGGAAATACGTCACCGATCCTTTACTATAATTGGGACAAAATCTGGAATTCCCTTCCTCAGGCCATTTTGGAACATGTTATTTCAGAAAGGCAGCTTACTGCCATCTGCTGAAGGACAACTACGGACAAGTAAAAGCAACCACCATGTTCCAGGAGTCAATAAAAAACTCATTGAAGCTAACATGACAGTTTGATAAAGTGGTTGAGGAGGCATTATGAGTATGTAATAAGCAATCAAAAGGTTTGAAGTAAAGTTCCAGAATCAGTCCCTACCGTGGTAGCTTCAATTAATAAAAGAGTATGAAATGAAAATGCTGGAATAATGAACGATAATCACAGACCTACCAAAGGTTTGAAGCATGTTACATGGTTCAGTATTGTCCTTCAGAGGAGGTCGTCTGACCTTCCTACCTGGCCTGCCCTACCCGTTCAACAATAAGGTGATGGTCCTTTCCTGTGCCGAACCTGACTAAGAAACCCATCAGGAGAAAGTGAGGACTGCAGGTGCTGGAGATCAGAGTTGAGAGTGTAGTGCTGGAAAAGCACAGCAGATCAGGCAGCATCCGAGGAGCAGGCCTTCAAAAAGGTAGCTGATGAGCACCTTCTTGGGATATGTGACTAACTTTTTCATAAGTCAGTGAAGAATTCAAAAAATGCAAATTATGGTGAGTCAGGCTCTTCAGACAGAGTCCAGTACACAGTTTAGATTGATGATTGGATGCAAAGTCTCCTGTGATGTTGCTGTGAACAGCAGGAGAGTTCTTGCCAGTATTGCACTCCAATATTTGTTCATGAGGTAAAGTGTCAGATTGATTGCATTTCTGTTTGTGACCGCTTTCTGTGCATTCCCAATATTAGGATCACAGCGGTGACACCATGACACCAGTATTCCCAAACTCCAGTTTGATGCTGAATGGACGGCGTTTGGAATACCATTGTTTGCCCAGAGTGAAATTTGAATTCTAAGAAAGCCTGGAATGGGAAAGAAAGCCAAATGGTGACCATGTCACCCGAGTCAATGGAAAAAATACAAAAACAGCTGGTTCACGAATGACAAGGTATCTGTCACCTTTCCATGGTCAGGCCGACATGAGATTCCAGACCCACTGTGTTCTGAAGTGGCTTTAGCAAGCTATTGAATGGGCAGTTGGGGATAGGGACTCATTCCTGACCCTTACCAGAAAGTAAAACGTGTTGCAAAACCTCACAACAACTACATCAATTAAATGTAATTGTTACGCAGTTCCTGATGTCATTTCAAGTATTTCATGTGAATATTCTAAAATGCACTTTGAGTGATGTTGCACTGTCTAAACGGACTACAATATAAATTATTGGGACATTCAGAGTAGGAGAAAGTGAGGACTGCAGATGCTGGAGATCAGAGCTGAAAATGTGTTGCTGGAAAAGCGCAGCATGTCAGGCAGCATCCAAGGAGCAGGAGAATCGACATTTCAGGCATAAGCAACACATTTTCAGCAGCGACATTCAGAGTAGATCCAGTTCAACATTGAAGTTTAATTGCAGAATTTTCAGCACTGAATATTTAACCTAAATAAAAGTTTTAAATTGTGTTTATCATTCAGAAATAAATAAAATCTGTTGCAATTCGTCTTCATAAATTGGTATTCACTTCTGAAAATGGTCACTATTCTTTCAATAAACTTGTTTCGATTTGAATCTTACCAACAAATCACTTCTTTCATCTGGCTTTGCTGTCCCCATCACTTCATTGAAACCAATTAAGCATTTATGTAAATAAACACAGAAATAGAATTCTCAGAATAAATTACAGAACAACAAAACCGCAATTTATATTTCCCCACAAGCACAGCACACGAATTGTGGAAAAAATGCAAATAACTCAATGGATTCCAATACTAATTGATGTTAGGACGTTTTAATACATAATTTGTATAATTGTTGAATGACAGGTATCAATTGTCATGTTTAGTAAAAATAAAACGATAATTAAGTGATACATTGGCACAGCTAATATTTCTGTCTCTCTTTTTCTCTCTTCCCCTCCTGCCTCCCCCCATTTTCCTTAATATCTGATGCCTTGTTTTGCCTCTCCACAATCGGACAACGTTTTCCTTAATAACATGAAGCCAACACCTCACCAACATATGCTCTCAGCCAAATTCATCCATTTCTTTCGAGAGATTTGAGTCAGTACAACCAGATTTTCTCAAAAATCTGCCTGAGTATTGAGTGATCTGGAAATGCTTGATCGGAAAGACTTTACTGTGATAGTGTTTTCATTGTAACTCAGCAGTATTATTCTTGGCTGAGGAATGTTTAATGGTTCAGTGCAATGCATATTTAGTCTATAATTAACTTTTACTGCACATCTCATGGAATGTTTAATATTGTAGAGGGTGATTTATTCTGTGTCGGCTCTGTGTTGTACCTGCTCTGGGAGGGTTTTCTTTAGGGAATCCTGGATGCGGATCTATACTGTGTCTAAACCAAAATGTATTTGACATGTTTGCATTGGACAGCACAATATAGAGGGAGATTTACCCAGCACATTACATGAGCTGTACAATCACAGAAAACATTTGATGTAGCCGTGTAAAGGGGCTTGAACTCCTACCCACTGTCATTCTGATTTTGAAATGCTTGATACCAGAATAAAAAGGGAACAACACGATGCATCGAAACTTTGTTATACAAGTAGATTATCATCTACAGGCACAGACATACATACACACATAAGCAAATCATCTATGAACAACCCTTGCAGTGTTTAATGGATAAGTGCAGAGAGACCTTTAATATGCAATGTGTGTATTCCATGCAATGCATACCGACAATGCGTTTGATATGGTAGTTTAAATGTAGTTTTGATCTGTCTTTAACCTTTTCTGTGATAGCTGTGGTTGTGTTTGACAAATATTCAACAGAACTGGAGGACTATAAATGCAGTCACTGCATTAGAGGCAGAATGCCATGCCATCAAACAGGGAGAAAGGCGATCCCTGTCTTTTTTCATGATGAGGAGGCATCGAAGCAGCTGGGCTTCAAACATGAAATGGAGGTTAATTTAAATGAGGCCGAGATAATTCTGAAAAGACTAACTTAGAGCAAAGGTCAATGATAGGGAACCAGAAGCAGCCAGTTCAGCCAATGGGGTTTGGTCTTCCAAACAATGACATCATGGCTGAACTGATAACCCTCACCTCCACTTTCCAGCGTTTTAACTGTCAGCATTGATTCAATTACCAATCAAAATCTGTCCATTTCAACCTTCAAAATACTGAATGACCAAACCTCGACAGTTTTCTGTGGTAAAGAATTCCACAAATTCTCTACATTCTGGGAGACAAAATTCTCTTCTGCCCGAAATTTGTGACCTCTAATTCAGAGATTCTACTCCCTGGTCCGAAACTCTCCCACAAGGGGAAACAACATTTCTGCATTTACACCATCAAGTTTCCTGAAAATAATAGATGTTTCAGAATGTCAATACTGAATCTTCTATGTTCTAATGAGTATAGGCCCAAACGACTCAATCTCTACTCTCAAGACAGTCCCTCCATCTTTAGGATCAGTCGACTGAACCTCGTGTGGATTGTCTCTCTGTCCAGTGTACCTTTTCTTTGTGATATGAGTCCCAAGAACAGGTCACAGTATTCCTGCTGTGGTAAGAATACAGCTTCTTTTCAGTTTTAACAAACATTATAGTCATACAGATATCCAGCACAGAAACAGACCCTTCGGTCCAACTACACTGACCAGATATCCCAATCTGACTGAGTACCATTTGCCAAACATTTGGCCAATCTTCCTCTAAATGTGACCTGTTCATACACCCATCCAGGTACCTTTTAAATGCAGTAATTGAACCCGCCTCCACCACTACCGCTGGCAGCTTTTCCCACACATACACGTGAAAAGGTTACCCCTCAGGTTCTTTTCAAACGTATCTCCTCTCACGTTAAACCGCTGTCCTCTCGTTTTGGACTCTCCCGCTCGAGGAAAAAGGCCTTGGCAATTCACCATATCAATGCCCCGCATGATTTTATAAGTCTTGTTCAGGCCACTCCTTAGCCTCCATTTCTCTCACTGCAGGGAAAAGAGAAGCCCCAGCCTATTCAGCCTCAGCTTATACCTTAAACACTCCAGTTCCAGCATCGTTCTTGGAAATCTTTTCTACACCCTCTTAAGTTTCACAAAATCCTTCATAGAAACGGTCAGCCAGATTTGTCTATAATAATTCTAAATGTGGCCTCACAAATGTTCTGTACAGCTGAGACATGACATCTCGACTCCTACACTTAACATTATGACCAATGAATGAAAGCGTGCCAAACACATTTTTCCCCACCCTGTCTCCCTGCAACTCCACTTTCAAGGAATGATGCATCTGCACCCTTTGGTTTCTTTGCTCAGCAACACCACCCCCCCCCCCAAGGCCCAGCCATTAATTGCAATAGTCCTGTCCTGGTTTGCCTTACAAAAATGCAACACCTACATTTATTTAATGAATCATAGGTTCATGAAAGGCAGGTCATCTTTAACTGATTTATTGGAATTCTTTGAGGTTATAATGAGCGTGGTAGACAATGGGCAACTGGTGAACGTGGTGTATGTAGATTTCCAAAAGGCATTCAGCAAGGTGCTGCACAAAAGGCTGCTGCATAAGATAAAGATGCACAGTGTTACGGGCAATGCATTAGCATGGAAAGAAGAATGGTTAACTAACAGAACCCAAAAACTGGGGATAAATGGGTGTTTTTCTGGTTGACAATCAGTGGTTAGTGATGTGTCTCAGGGATCAGTGTTGAGAATGCAACTGTTTACAATTGTTGGGACTGCAATTGTTTACAATTCAGAGAGATTGCTTCGAGTTAGAGACCAAGTGTAGTGTGTTTTAGTTCGCAGAAGCCACTTAAATGAGTGATGGAGCAAAGTGTGCAGAAGGATATAGACAGGTAAAGGGAGTGGGCAAGGATGTGGCAGATGGAGTACAATGTTAGTAAACATGAGGTCATCCATTTTGGTAGGAATAATAACAAAGTGGTCTACTTTAAAATGGTGAAAAATTACAGAATGCTGCTGTGCAGGGGGACCTGGGTGTTCCTGTACATGAAACACAAAAGTCTGGTTTGCAAGTCCAGTAGCTAACTAGGAAGGCAAATGGAATAATGTCCTTCATTGGCAGTGGATAGAGGTTAAAATTCGGACTTTCTGCTGTAGCTGTATGGGGAGCTGGTGTGGCCACGCCTGGAGTACTCTGTACACTTTTCATCGCCTTACATGAGATGGCACTGGAGTGGGGTTTGCAGAGGAGTTTGACTACATTGATTCTGGAAATGAGGGGGTTGGCTTATAAGAAGACTCGGATTATACTCATTGGAATTCAGAAGAATGAGGGAGGGGATTGTAAAATTATAAATGCGATAGATAAGGCAGAAGCAGGGAGGCTCAAATTTTGTGAGAAGATTTGTAGCTCGGGTGCACGTTGTTGTGGTTCTGTTCGCCGAGCTGGGAATTTGTGTTGCAGACGTTTCGTCCCCTGTCTAGGTGACATCCTCAGTGCTTGGGAGCCTCCTGTGAAGCGCTTCTGCGATGTTTCCTCTGGCATTTATAGTGGTTTGTATCTGCCGCTTCCGGTTGTCAGTTCCAGCTGTCCGCTGCAGTGGCCGGTCTATTGGGTCCAGGTCGATGTGCTTATTGATTGAATCTGTGGATGAATGCCATGCCTCTAGGAATTCCCTGGCTGTTCTCTGTTTGGCTTGTCCTAATAGTAGTGTTGTCCCAGTCGAACTCATGTTGCTTGTCATCTGCGTGTGTGGCTACTAAGGATAGCTGGTCAAGCCAACGTCTTCACTCAAAGGGTTGTGAATCTCTGGAATCCCCTGCCTAGTGAAGCAGCTGAGGCTAACCTGTTGAATGATTTAAAGGTGAAGATAGATTTGTGAACAGTAAAGGAATGAAGGGTTATAGTGAGCAGTGGGTAAGTGGAGTCTCAGTCCATTGAAAGATGATCCACGATATTATTGAAAGGCAGAGCTGACTCATGGAGTCAGATGGCCTACTCCTGATTGTATTTCTTATGTTCGGATGTTGTTATGTTTTAACAGGCCTCCAATTCAAAAAGTAATGTTCTCTAACTACTAAATAAAAACGGAAAGAACTGTGGATGCTGTGTATCAGAAACAAAAGCAGAAACTGCTGGAAATGCTCAGAAGCTCTGGCAGCATCTCCGGTGTGAAAGGGGCACCAGTTTACGGTTCCCTTGTTTTTCCATACAACTGTCTTCAATAATGCTGCCACATTAGTCACTCTCCAGTCTTCTGGCATCTCATCTATGATTATCAACGATACAAATATCTCAGCAAGGGGTCCAGGAATCTCTTCCCTAGCTTCCCACAAAGTTCTGGGAAATACCTAATCAGGTCTCCAGGATTTATTTCCATTTTTCTACTTTAAGACCTCCGACACCTCCTTTTCTGTAAAATAAACTCATTTTAAGATCATATTATTTATTTCCCAAGTTTCTTAGCTTCCATGCTCCTGTCTACTGTAAATATTGATGCAAAATATTTCCTTAGTGTCTCTGCCATCTCCTGTGGTGACTTGCAGGAAAGCCATGTTGATCTTTAAGGCCTGTATTCTCTCCGTAGTTATTCTTTTAACCTTAAAATAATTTTAGAATCATTTCGGATTCTCCTTAATTCTATTTGCCAAAGCAATTTTATGTCCCATTTTTTCCCTGATGATTTCCTGTTAAAGTATACTCCTACTGCCCTTATACCCTTCTCAGGATCACTCAATCCCAGCTGTCTATATCTGATGAATGCTCCCTTCTTTTTCTGGACAGGAGTTGCAATTTCCCTCATCATTGAGCTTTTCCCACGCCTTGCCCTTCACACAAACAGAAACATACCATCACTGAACTCTCATTGTCTCATTCTTAAAGGCCTCCCACTTGTCAGCCATCCCTTTACCTGTGAATAACCTCCCCCAACCAACTTCTCAAAGTCTAATACCATCGAAACTGGCCACACTCTAATTTGAAACTTTCATTTTTAAATCAATGTTATCCTTTCTCATCATTATTATTAAACCAATAGAATTATGATCACTTTCCCTGAAGCCTGCCCCTATGGACACCTCAGCCACTTGCCCTGCCTTGGTTCCCAACAGAAGGTCAAGTATTGCGAACTGTCTCGTAGGTGCACCCACATATTGAATAACAACGTTTTCTTGTACACACTTAACCAATTTCTCCACATTCCAAGATCTTAACACTACCTCAAACTCTGTTTGGAAAGTTAAAATTCCCTACCATTATTCTTTTTTCTTACAAATAGCATAATCGCTTCAAAATTTCCCACTGACTATTAGGAGGCCCATTTTACAATCCCAGCAAGGTCATCACCTCTTTCTTATTTTTAAGTTTCATCCATATAACTTCACTGGGCAGTCTCCAAGAAATATCCTCTCTACATCCAGCTGTAATGTTCTTTCTAACCAAAAACACCACTTCATCTCCTGTCTTGCTCCTCTGTCTATATATTCTATAGCATCTATCTCCTGGAACATTAAGCTGCCAGCCCTGCTCACCCCTGAGCCACATTTCTGTAATGGTAATGATATCCTTGTCCCACATTCCCATCTATTCCCCATGTTCATCTGTCTCACATGTGAGGCCTCTTGCATCGAAGTAAATGCAGTTTCGCAGTCTTACCTCGCTCTTGCCAAACTGTTGTCTGCCTTGACCCCTAGAATTGCTCACCGCATCTCACCTCAAACATTTCTCTTTTCTCACTATCTTGTTGGTTCCCACCATCCCCCTTACTAGTTTAAAACTTTCAGCACACCGCTAGCAAATTTCCCCACAAGAATATCGGTCCCCTTCCAATTCCGGTCCCTCTTATACAGGTCATTTCTATCCCTGAAGAGATCCCAGTTATTGAAAAATGGGAATCCTAACCCCTGCAGCAGCTCCTCAGCCACACATTAGCTGCTCTATCTGACTGTTCCTAATGTCAATATTCCATTAGTTTTTAAACAAACCCCAACATGACATTTGCCATCCTTATTGACAGTTGAAATTAAAAGCTAACTTTTTGTGGTTCGGAGATGTTGACTCCCTGTAGATTTCTGAATTCAGTCTCTATCTTGCCCGTTAAAATGCATAACTTCACTGTTTATGTCTGTTCTCATTTATTTCATCCACATTACATTATTATGCAAAGCTCCTTGTTCACTCTCTTGTCCTATCTGTATCCCTCCGCAAACTTCTTTTTGTGTCATACTCACCACTTGTCTCTGCTCCAATTTTTGAGTCATTCGCAAACTTGCCTACAATATACTCACTTTCCTCATCTCAGTCATCAAAATACTTTGTAATTTTTTTTTGTCCCCAGAACAGATTTATGTGGTACTCCACAGATTGACATCCTGTACAATAAAACTCTTAATCAAACTTTTCTGATTGGGATTTCAAAGATCCTCTCTCCATGTTAATACAGTACCTCCAAAGCCAAGGCTCCTATCTTATTCAGTAATCTTATGCATGGGTGCTATCAAACGCCTTCAGAAAATCAAAACATATTACAATCACGGTTTCCTCCATTTTCTCCAAGAATTCCGATACTTTTATCTGGCAAGATTTCCATTTTAGAAAGCCATTCTCAGTTTTCTGCTGTAACATCCTTTTTTAAACACTCGACCATTTTTTTTCAATAAATGATGTTAAACTAAGTAGCCTCAGTCAATCTTTTGTGTGCCTTAACGTTTTGTGAGTGAAGGTGTTGGGTGAAGGGTCTACTATCAGCCCTCACTTCCAACTGCTGGAGAAGCACTGTCATCTACTGTGAAAATCTCAACAAAATGTATCTATGTTCATTTACTGAGAAAGCAATTCCACAAATGTTCTAGCTCATCACCTTCTGCTGGCGCTCCCAGATTTTATGAAGCAATTCATTGAAAGTCGACAAGGCTAATTAGCATCAAACCAAGATCAATATTTGAGCAGAAATATCTCAATTCCTGGTCACGTATTTTTGCTCATCTCTTTTTAGGACATTAGCTTCGACAATGTGGAGTCTGTGTGGGTGGAGCTATGAAATACCAAAGGACAAAAACATTAGTGGGTGTCATACAGAGACCCCCAGACTGCAGTGGTCATGTTGGAATAGTATGAAACAGGAAATTCGATGATGCCCTCCACCGCATCTCCTCCACTTCCCGCTCCTCCGCCCTTGAGTCCCGCCCCTCCAATCACCACCAGGACAGAACCCCACTGGCCCTCACCTACCAACCTCCATATACATCGTATCATCCATCGTCATTTCTGCCACCTCCAAACGGACCGCACCACCAGTGATATATTTCCCTCTTCTCCCCTATCAGCGTTCCGAAAAGACCACTCCCTCCGTGACTCCCTTGTCAGGTCCACTCCCCCCACCAACCCAACCTCCACTCCAGGCACCTTGCCCTGCAACCGCAAGAAATGCAAAACTTGCGCCCACACCTCCTCCCTTACTTCCCTCCAAAGCCCCAAGGGATCCTTCCATATCTGCCACAAATTCACCTGCACCTCCACACACATCATCTATTGCATCCGCTGCACCCGATGTGGCCTCCTCTATATTGGGGAGACAGGCCGCTTACTTGTGGAACGTTTCAGAGAACACCTCTGGGACACCCGGACCAACCAACCCAACCACCCCATGGCTCAACAGTTCAACTCCCCCTCCCACTCCACCAAGGACATGCAGGTCCTTGGACTCCTCCATCGCCAGACCATAGCAACATGACGGCTGGAGGAAGAACGCCTCATCTTCCGCCTAGGAACCCTCCAAGCACAAGGGATGAACTCAGATTTCGCCAGTTTCCTCATTTCCCCTCCCCCCACCTTGTCTCAGTCCCAACCCTCGAAATCAGCACCGCCTTCCTAACCTGCAATCTTCTTCCTGACCTCTTCGCCCCCACCCCCACTCCGGCCTATCACCCTCACCTTGACCTCCTTCCACCTATCGCACTTCCAACGACCCTCCCCAAGTCCCTCCTCCCTACATTTTATCTTAGTGTGCTGGACACACTTTCCTCATTCCTGAAGAAGGGCTTATGCCCGAAACGTCGATTCTCCTGCTCCTTGGATGTTGCCTGACCTGCTGCGCTTTTCCAGCAACACATTTTCAGCTCTGATCTCCAGCATCTGCAGTCCTCACTTTCTCCTTAAACAGGAAATTAGCCAAGCTAATGATATGGAGACATCTGTGATCATGGGTGATTTTAATCTGCATCCAGATTGAACAAATCAAATTAGCCACAATGTCTACTAGGGGGAATTCCTGGCCTACATATGGGATGGTTTTCTTAACCAACATGTGGATGAACCAACTAGAGAGGAGTCCATCTGAGACTGGGTACTGTGTAATGAGAAGGGAATCATTGCCAATCTAGCTGCGTGTGACTCCTTGGGGAAGAGCGACAATGACATGATACAGCTTTTTTATCAGGATGGAGAGTGAGCCAGCTGATTTGGAGACTAGGGTGCTGAATTTTAATAAAGGAAACTATGAAGGGATATAAGGCATGAGTTGGCGTTGATAGATTAGTGGAAGTTGCTTAAAGGTGCGACAGTAGATAGGCATTGGCAAATATTCAACAAACTCATGGGGGAACTGCAACAACTATTTATTCCTGTCTGGTACAAAAGCAAAATGGGTAACAGGGCCAATCCATGGCCTATAAAGGAAATTAGATAGTATCCAATTGAAGGAAGAAGCATAGAGATTGGCTAAGAAGAATAATAGGTCTGATGTTTGAAAGCAGTTTCGAATTCAGCAAAGAAGGACCAAGGGATTGATTAAGATGGGGAAAACACAGTAAAAAGGAAGTAAGCTTGCAGGGAACATGAAGACTGACACTACAAGGTTCTACAGTACGTGAAGAGAAAGAGATTGGTGAAGACAAATGTAGGTCCCTACATATAGAAATGGGGAAATGTATAACAAAGGACAAAGGAACAGCTGAGCAACTGAATACATACTTTAGTTTTGTCTTCACAAAAAAGGACAGTTGTACAGGAGGTTGGTGAGGCTGCAGTTGGAGCATGTGTTCAGTATTGGTCACCTTGCTCGAGGAAGGATGTTATTAAACTGGAAAGAGTGCAGAAGAAATTTATAAGGATGTTGCTCGCACTCAGTGGTCTGAGTTATAAGGAGAGGCTGAACAAGCTAGAACTTCTTTTCTTGGCAGTCTAGGAGACTGAGAGGGGACCTTACAGAACTGTACAAAATTATGAGAGGCATACACTCAGTCTTTTTTTGCCAGAGTTTGGGAATCGAGGTTCACGGGGAAAAGTACAAAAGGGAACCTGAGGGGCAATTTGTTTACACAGAGGCTGGCACGTGTATGCAATGAGCTGCCAGCGGAAGTGGTTGAGGTGGGTACGTTAACAACATTTAAAGGCATTTTGACAAATACATGGACAGGATGTGGACCAAATGCAGGGAAATGGGGTTAGCATGGGTGGACAATTTGGTCAGTATGGACCACTTTGGGCCAAACGACATGTCTCTGTGCTTTAGGACTCTCTGACTCGAAGATACAAATCAAGTACCAGAAATCCTGGAGAATGCAAGATTTAGTGAGAGGGAAGAACTGAGGGAGGTCAATATTAGTAGAGAAATGGTGCTGGGAAATTGAAGGGATTGAACCTGATAAATGCTCAGGGCCTGATAAATCTGCATCCCAGAGCAAAGAAGGAAGTGGTTCTAGAAATAATGGATGCTTTGGTTGTCAGGATTCTTTAGATTTTGGTGCAGTCCCTGTAGATTGGAGGGCAGCTACTGCCACTCCAACACTCAGAAAGAGAGATACAGAGAAAGGGAATTCGAGACCAATAAGCTTCAGATCAGTGGTGGGGAAAATTCTCAAATCCTTTACCCTTTATGACAGAGCATTGAGAAAGCCGTGGCAAAATCAATCAGAGTCAGCATGGAGTTATGGAGGGGAAATCATGCTTGACAAATCTATTGGAATTCTGTGAGGATGTAACTATCAGAGTTGACAAAGGGGAACTGGTCAATATGGTATATTTGTACTTGCAGAAAGCGTTTGACAATGCCCCATTTAAGAGGTCACTGTACAGGATTAAAGCACATGGGATTGGGGTAAGTGTACTGAGATAAATAGAAAACTGGTTGGCAGAGAAGGAACAGAGGAGGGCTGAAGGTGCCCGTGTCAAATAGGCAGACAGTAACTAGTGGGGTGCCACAGGGACTCCAGCTATTAACAATATATATTAATGATTTGGATGAAGGAATAAAATGTAACATCTCAAGGTTTGCAGATGATACCAAGTTGGGTGGGAGGGTGAACTGTGACGAGGATGCAGCGACCCTATGGCATGATCTGGACAGATTGGGTGAGCGGGCCAATCAATGGCAGATGCAGTTTATTTTAGATAAATGTTAGGTTATTCACTTTAGAAACAAAAGGAAGGTGGTGGATTACTACCTGACTGGCTGCAATTTGGGAGAGGGGAGTGTGCTGCAGGGCCCACATGTCCTTGTGCACCAGTCGCTGAAGGTATGCATGCAGGTGCAGCAGGCAGTCAAGAAGGCAAATGTTATATTGACCTTCATTGAGAGATGTTTCGAGTACAGGAGCAGGGATGCGTTGTTATAGTTGTACAGGGCCTTGGTGTGGCCACACCTCAAACACTGTGTGCAGTTTTGGTCTCCTTTTCTGAGGAAGGATGCTCTTGCTCTGGAGGGAGTACAGCGAAGGTTTACCTGACTGATTCCGAGGATGGTGGAACGAACATATGAGGACAGGCTGTCTAGCTTAGGATTGTTTTCGCTGGAGTTTAAACGAATGGGAGGGGATCTCATTCTAACAGGACGAGACAGGGTAGATACAGGGAGGATGCTCCTGATGGTGGGTGTTTCCAGAATCAGGGGACACAGACTGAGGATTCGGGGTGGATCATGTAGGATGGAGATGAGGAGACATTTCTTCACCTAAAGAGTGATGAGCCGGTGGAATTCATTACCACAGGAACTCGTTAATGCCAAAGCATTGAATGTATTGATGACGCGGCTACATGTAGCATTTAGAGCAAATAGGACCAAAGGTCATGGGGAGTAAACAGGACGAGGCTATTGAGCTGGATGATGATGAATGGCAGAACAGGCTCAAAGGGCTGAGTGGCCTTCTCCTGCTCCTATCTTCAATGTTTAAGAGGATATTGCCCTGAGAAAACCGTGGACATTATTAGTGCTATCCCATTTACCTCAAAATATCACTCATCACCTCACCCGAAAAATAATGTGGAGACATAACCTCTCAAATTTCAATGACACAGCTCCTCCCAAGATTCAAGGTGTGATGGTTGAGGTGCAGCTTTGTTCATTCTTAACACAAGATGTCATTTTGTTCTGTGAGTGCTTGTGTGTGTCTGTATTTGTGTGTGTGTGTGTGTGTGCACGTGTATTGTGTATGTGTCTGTGTGTTGGTGTGTGCGTGTGGAGACAATGGAGATGGGGCGGGGCCTGTGGGACTGACCCGGGGGGTGGGGGAGGCAGGCATTCACAGCTCTGGGGTACAGGCATTCACAGCTCTGGGTGGGGGGGCAAACATTCACAGCTCTGGGGGAGGGGGGCCGGCATTCACAGCTCGGTGGGGGTGGGGGGACAGGCATTCACAGCTCTGGGGGTGGGGGGACAGGCATTCACAGCTCTGGGGGAGGACGGGACAGACATTCACAGCTCTGGGGGGGGGGACAGACATTCACAGCTCTGGGGGAGGGGGTGACAGGCATTCACAGGTCTGGGGGGAAAGGCATTCGCAACTCTGGGGGTGGGGGGACAGGCATTCACAGCTCTGATGGGGGACAGGCATTCACAGCTCTGGGGGTTGGGCACAGGCACTCACAGCTCTGGGGGGGAGGGGCACAGGCATTCACAGCTCTGGGGGGGCAGGCATTCACAGCACTGGGGGTGGGGTGACAGGCATTCACAGCAGTGGGGGAGGGGGGAACAGGCATTCACAGCTCTGGGGGGAGGGGCACAGGCATTCACAGCTCTGGGGAGGGACAGGCATTCACAGCTCTGGGCGTTGGGCACAGGCATTCACAGCTCTGGGGGCAGGGGCACAGGCATTCACAGCTCTGGGGGAGGGGGGACAGGCATTCACAGCTCTGGTGGGGGAACAGGCATTCACAGCTCTGGGGAAGGGGGACAGGCATTCACAGCTCTGGTTGGGCAACAGGCATTCACAGCTCTGGGGAAGGGGGGACAGGCATTCACAACTCTGGGGGTGGGCGGACAGGTATTCGCAGCTCTGGGGGTGGGGGGCACAGGCATTCACAGCTCTGGGGGGGGGCAGGCATTAACAGCTCTCGTGGTGAGGTGGGATAGGCATTCACAGCTCTAGGGGTGGGAGGGGACAGGCATTCACAGCTCTGGGGGAGGTGGGGGACAGATTTCACAGCTCTGGGCGAGTGGGAGGGAGGCATTCACAGCTCGGGGGTGGGGACTGGCATTCACAGCTCTGGGTTGGGGGGTATAGGTATTCACAGCTCTGGGGGGTGGGGGGGACAGGCATTCACAGCTCGGGGGGTGGGGGTCACAGGTATTCACAGCTCTGGGGGTGGGGGGAGACAGGCATTCACAGCTCTAGGGGGTGGGGACAGGCATTCACAGCTCGGGGTGGGGTGGGGGGGGGGAACATGACAGGGAGAAATAATTCACCAATACTGGAAATGGTCTGAACTTCTCTCCTGTCCTGACAGTGATCACTTTTATAAACTTCTTTTACAGGGGATCAGGAGAGGGCCAGAGAATGGAAACTCAAACCAAACCAAAAACAGTCAAAATCTGATCCAACACAATGAATCAGGAACTGAATGCTATCGGTATTTGAACTTGGAAGCAGAATGTTACAACCAGATGCACAGCCTCGGAAAAGCTTTGCACCATCCACAGCAGACAGGACCTGGACAGCATGGAGTTACAGAGATCTACAGCACAGAAAAAAGATCCGTGAGCCCTTCTGCAATTTAAACCAAACGCAGAAAAACTCACCTTGCCTCGTAATCTGGTAAAGGGACAGAGGACTCCCAAATACCACTATTTTTAAAAAATATATCAATTTTATTCTTTAATCCTAAAAGTGAACATTAAACATTTTAAAAAGTGAATATTTTAACTGGGGAAAATGAAATTATGACGCGATCAGACAGGAGTTGGGACGTACAGACTGGGAGCAATTGTGCCATAGAAAGGGCACAGCAGCCATGTGGGGCAGTTGTTGCGAGTGATGCACAAATATGTTCCTCTGAGACGGGTAAGAAGGGGTAACGAGAACAGAGGAGCTTCTCCTCAAAAGGAAGAAGGCAGCTTACGTAAGTTGGAGGAGGCAAGGATCTAGCACAGCTTTAGAGGATTACAGGCTTGCTAGAAAGGAGCTCAGTAATGGACTGAGGAGAGCCAGGAGAGGGCATGAAAAAGGCTTGGCAAGAAGGATTAGGGGGAATCCAAAGGCATTTTACACATACGTGAGGAATAGAGAATGATCAGGGAGAAGGTAGGGCCAATCAGGGATAGCATAGGGAACCTGTGCGTGGAGTCTGTGCAGATAGGGGAAGCCCGAAATGAGGCTTTTTGCTTTGGTTTTCACTAAGGGGGGGGGGGGGAACCTTGTTGTGACTGAGAACTTTGAGGAGCTGCGATACAGGCTTGAACTGATCAGGATTGATGAAGTTGATGAGCTGGAAATCTTGGCAAACATTAAGATTGATAAGTCCCCATGATCAGACCTGATTTATCCCAGGCTACTCCAGGAAGCAAGAAAGGAGGTTGCTAAGCCGCTGGTGAAGATCTTTGCATCCTCACTCTCCACGGGAGTCGGACAGGAGGATTGTTAGGAGGCGAATGTTGTTCCTCTTTTCACGAAGGGTAATAGGGAAATCCCTGGCAATTACAGACCAGCCAGTCTTCCGTCTGTGGTCAGCAAGGCTTTGGAAAGAATACTGAGTGATAGAAGTTATGACTATTTGGAAAAGCATAGTATGATTAAAGGCAGTCAGCATGACTTTGTGAGGGGCAGGTCATCCCTCATAAATCTTATTGAGTTCTTTGAGGAAGTGACAGGACAGATTGATGAAGATCGAGCTAGTGGATGTGATGTATAAGGACTTCAGCAAGGCATTCGATAAGGTTCCCCATGGTAAGCTCATCCATAAAGTCAGGAGGTATGAGTTTTGGTAGATTTGGCTATTTGGATTCACAATTGGCTTGCTGACAGAAGGCAGAGTGTGGTTGTAGATGGCAAGTTCTGCCTGGAGGTCAGTCTTGAGTGGGGTCTCTGCTCTTTGTAGTTTTTATAAATGACTTGGATGAGGAGATTGAGGGGTGGATTAGTAAATTTGCAGATGGCACATAGGTTGGAGGTGCTGTTGATAGTATCGAGGGCTATTGCAGGCTGCAGCACAACATAAACAGGATGCAGAGCTGCGCTGAAAAATGGCAGATGGAATTAAACCTGGATAAATGCGAAATGATGCAATTTGAAAGGTTGAACGAGAATGCTGAATACAGGATTAAAGACCGGATTCTTGGCAGTGTGGAGGAACAGAGTTCAAGTACATAGTTCCCGCAAGTATGCCACCCAAGTGGATAGGGTTATTAAGAAAGCAGTTGGTGTTTTGGCTTTCATTAACAGGGGAATCAAGTTTAAGAGACGAGAGGTTTTGCTACAGTTCTACAAGCCCCTATGAGACCACACTTAGAATATTGTGTCTGGTTCTGGTTGGCCGACTATAGGAAAGATACAGAGGCTTTGGAGAGGGTGCAAAGAATGTTTACCAGGGCAGCCTGGAATGGAGGGCTTGCCTTATGAAGAGAGGTTGACGAAGCTCAGACTTTTCTCTCTGGAGAGAAGGAGGAAGAGAGGAGACCTGATCGAGGTATACAAGGTAATGAGAGTAATAGATAGAGTCAATAGCCAGAGACTTTTCCATAGGGCAGGATTGACTGGCACGAGGAGACATAGTTTTAAGTTATTAGGAGAAAGGTTAAATGGGTCGTCAGAGGTAGTTTCTAAGGATAGCTGGTCGTGTCGTTTCGTGGAACACCAACTCGCCACGAAATGACACGACCAGCTATCCTTAGTAGCCACACACACAGATGACAAGCAACACGAATTCGACTGGGACAACACTACCATTATAGGCAAGCCAAACAGAGAACAGCCAGGGAATTCCTAGAGGCATGGCACTCATCCACAGACTCTATCAACAAACATATCGACCTGGACCCAATATACCGGCCACTGCAGCGGACAGCTGGAAAAGACAACGGGAAGCGGCAGATACAAACCACTATAAATACCGGAGGAAACAGCACCGAAGCGCTTCACAAGAGGCTCCCAAGCACTGAGGATGTCACCTAGACAGGGGACGAAACGTTTGCAAGACAAATTCCCCGCTCGGCAAACAGAACCACAACAACGAGCACCCGAGCTACAAATCTTCGCACAAACTTTGAACAAGTCTACATGTAACTGCAGAGGTTGGAATATTCCATTACTCCTGTTGCTCGTGACATCCAGCATTGAATCAAGTACATTCTTACAGTTAGGATTTGTTTCTGCTGAAGTTACTTCCTTATCACGAGAGTAGAGTTGAAGATTCTTGTCATTGTAGCTGACAGCTTTCTTCAGGGTATCGCGACCCTTTAAAACCAGCTCTCTGTGATCATTCTGTCCAATTCAGAAAAAATTCACAGGCAATTAGTGTGCAACTAATATTGAATTTCTGCTTCAAATGGAACTTGCTCCCTGGGCAAAGAACTGAAATTTGATGTCTGAAAAATTCCCCAACATTAAAATCTCCGATAAGAAAGTGTTGATGAATCCTTGCTGACAATTCTAACTGACTTGAACATTGCAGACATGGCCCTACTTTCCTACCAGGAAGAATGGGAATCAAAGTTTATGTCAGACCTGAGGAGATTGGTGTCAGTGACTGTGGGGCTGGTTTATATCAGACAGGGGGAGATTGGCGTCAGTGACTGTGGGGCTGGTTTATATCAGACAAGGGGAGATTGGTGTCAGTATCTGTGGGTCTGGATTATATCAGACAGGGGGAGATTGGTGTCAGTGACTGTGAGGCTGGATTATATCAGACAGGGTGAGATTGGTGTCAGTGACTGGGGGTTGGCTTATATCAGACAGGGTGAGATTGGTGTCAGTGTCTGAGGGTCAGGTTTATATCAGACAAGGGGAGATTGGTGTCAGTATCTGTGGGGCTGGTTTATATCAGACAGGGGGAGACTGGCGTTAGTGACTGTGGGGCTGGTTTATATCAGACAAGGGAAGATTGGTGTCAGTGTCTGTGGGACTGGTTTACATCAGACAGGGGAAGATTGGCGTCAGTGACTGTGGGGCTGGTTTATATCAGACAGGGGGAGATTGGCATCAGTGACTGTGGGGCTGGTTTATATGAGACGGGGGAGATTGGTGTCAGTGCCTGTGGGTTGGTTAAAATCAGATAGGGGATATTGGTGTCAGTCACTGTGGGGCTGGTTTATATCAGACGGGGGAGATTGGTGTCAGTGACTGGGGCTGGATTATATCTGACAAAAGGAGATTGGTGAAAGATTTTGTGGGAATGGTTTAAATTGGACTTGGGGAGTTTGGTATCACTCTCTGGGGGACTGGTTGAAATCCGGAGAGATTGGTGTCAGTGAATGAGGGGCTCGTGTATATCAGACGGGGGGAGATTGGTGTCTGTGACTGGTGCTGGATTATAAAGACAGGGGGAGAATGGCGTCAGTGACTGTGGTGCTGGTTTATGTCAGACAGGGGGAGATTGGTGTCAGTAACTGTGGGCCTGGTTTATATCAGACAGGGGGAGATTGGCGCCAGTGACTTTGGGTCTGGTTTATATCAGACAGGGGGAGATTGGCGTCAGTGACTGTGGGTTGGTTTATGTCAGACAAGGGGAGATTGGTGTCAGTGACTGTGGTGCTGGTTTATATCAGACAGGGGGATATTGGTGTCACTGATTGTGGGGCTGGTTTAATTCAGACAGGGGGAGATTGGCGTCAGTGACTGTGGAGCTGGTTTATATCAGACAGGGGGAGATTGGCGTCAGTGACTGTGAGGCTGGTTTATATCAGACAGGGGGAGATTGGCGTCAGTGACTGTGAGGCTGGTTTATATCAGACAAGGGGAGATTGGTGTCAGTGACTGCGGGGCTGATTTATATCAGACAGGAAGAGATTGGTGTCAGTGACTGTGGAGTTGGCTTATATCAACGCGACCTGTGCTTTTCAAGCACCACTCTCATCTCGACTCTGGTTTCCAGCATCCGCAGTCCTTGTATTTACCTCGTTGGTTTTAGTCCTATTCAACTTCGACATAACATACCAACTCCAACGCTAAAACGACTGAGCAACGAAGGCAAAATGACAATTTTTTAACCATTCTGTCAAATTATGAAGCAAACTAAAAAAAATTATGAACTTGCATTCCTGCCCTCCGTGTTCCACTACACGATGCAACCCCCAATCACTAATTGTATAATCCCTACTCTTATTTGATGTAGCAAAATGCAATACCTTCCATTTATCCAGATTGAACTTCATGTGACATTTTTCAGCCCAAAGACGCATTGGATTAAAATCCTTCTGGAATCTTAGATCACCTTTTTTACAGTCTCCAGTTCTGCTGTCCTCTGCAAGGTTATGAACCATGGATTCTATGAGTTCCATTGTTTTCTCATATAGGTGAATAATCATACTTATTTGTCGTGACCATCATTTAGTAGTTTTCAAATCTTGTAACAATTAGTCATGTAGTTAACCATGAGGAAGACAGCTATAGACTGCAGGGAGATTGGAAACAATTGGCAAGAAAAAGTGCTGAAAGGAATTCAATGCAGTGAAGTGGGTGATAATGAATTTGGGGAGGAACAATGATAAACGTGTGAATACTGAGTGGTTTACAGTAATAAAAGAGAAATTGGAGTAGGCATTCACGAATCTTTGAAGGTGATTGGAGAAGGGATCAAGTGGTTTCGCGGGGTAAGAGATACTTTCTGTTCTTGACCGCAGGTGGGAATATAAGAGCAGGGAAATGATGCTGGAACTTTAGCAACTGCCTGTTCAGAGAAGAGTCAGGGGACCGGCCACAAGTCTGGTCATTGCAGTAATCACTTTTTTTTTCAGACGAATGATAAAATAGAAGATGGAGGGCGGAAATAGACCATTTGGCCCATCAAGTCTAGATCAGCACTCAATCAGATTTTCGCTGTCAATGCTCCAAGTCAGGCTGGCACGTTCCTTGGTCGGGAACTTGCAGATGGAGGTCATTCGATGCATAAGTCCATAAGACAATGGAGCTGAAATTAAACCATTCAGCGCAGTGAGTATGCTCTGCCATTAAATCATGGTAGATACTTTCTAAACCCAGTTCTCATGCTTTCGTCCCATAAACCTTGATCCCCTTGAAAACCACGCTGCTCCATATCTCAGTCTTACATGTAATCAAAGACCTAGTTTCCACAGCCTTATCTCGCAATGAATCCCATAAATTCACCACTCTGTGGCTGAATATGTGTCTCTTAGTAGTGCTCTCAAATGTCTTCCCTTTTCTCCAAGGCTGTGCCTTTGCATTCTAGTCTCTACTAAAAATGGAAACACCTTCCCAGCATCCACTCTATCCAGGATATTCACGATCCTCTAAGGACCAATTAGATTTCCTCTTATCCTTCTAAACATAATCGAATATAGACCCAGAGTCGTCAAACGTTCCTCAAGTGTCAAGCTTTTCATTCCTGGGACCATAATCGTGAATCACCACTGAACACACACACCAGGACCAGTGCATCCTTCCTGAAATTTGAGGACCAAACGTACACACAGTAATCCAGATGTGGTCTGACCAGACCCTTCTAGAGTCTCAGAAGTGCATCCCTGCTTTTATATTCAAATTGTCCCAAAAAAGGTAATCATTGCAATTGTCTTCCAAACTACAGATTCAACCTGCAAGCTCATCTTGAGAGAATCCTGGGCTAAAACTCTCAAGTATCTTTGCACACCAGACAGGTGAACTTTCGCCCCATTTAGACAATAATCCACATCTTTATTCTTCCTACCAAAGTGCATCAACTCACACTTTCCCACAGTTTGCTCCATCTGCCATTATATTTTCCGATGCTCCCGACATGTCCATATCCTTCTGCAGTATCCCCGCCTCCTCAATGCGACCTGTCCTTCAACCTTTGCATTGTTTGCAAGTTGACACACGTTGCCCTCAGATACTTTATCTAGATCGCTAATGGAGAAAATGAAAAGTTGTGGTCACAATACAGCCTTGAGGAAGGCCACTTGTCACCAGCTGCCATCCTAAGAAGGATCCTTTTGTTCCCAATCACTGCTTTCTGTCCTGCAAAGTGCACCTTGCCTCCGACACCATGGGCTCTTATCTTATTCAGTAGCCTCCTGTGCAGCAAATATCAAAGGCCATCATGACGTCCAGACACATAACATCCAATTGCTCTCCTTGGTCTACCTTCCTCGGTACTTCCTCAAAGAGGAATTCTTGCAGATTTGTCAAGTACGGCCTCCCCTTATTGAAACCATGCTGACTTTGCCTTATTTAAACATACACTTCCAAGTATTCTGAAATTTCTTCCAACGCAATGGATTCTGGGGCCTTATCCACAACGAAGATTCGGCTGATTGGTCTGCAATTTGCCAGCTTTTGTGCTGTTTCCTTTTAGAATCGGGTGTCACGTTTGTGATGTTTCGGTCCTGTAGCATCCTTCCTGATTCTAGCGACTCCTGAAAGTTCTCCACTAACGTCTCCACTGTTTCTTCAGTTGTCTACCTGGCGGGTACTCCACCTGATCCAGATAATTTATCCAACTTCAGGCCATTCAGTGTTTCTTGCACTTTCTCAGTGATGGCCACTAGACTCACATCTGTTCCCCCATTCTCTTGTATGTTTGGGTATAACTCATGTTTTCCACTGTGAAGACCAGCACAATATAATTTTTTCAGTTCCTCAACCATTTCCTTGTTCCCCACTGCTATCTGTCAAGTGTCATTTTCCAGTGGCCCATTGTCCACTTCTATCTCTGTTTTGCGTTTATTTGAATAAAGAAACAGCTATAGTCTTTCTTTATATTAGTAGTTTTCTTATATTTAATCTTCTCACTCCTCATTTGTTTTGTTGTTGCCCTTTATGGGTCCTTGTGAGCTTCTCAATCCTCTGATTATCCACTGCCCTTCATTCCATTATATGTTTTCTCTTTTGCTTTTATGCTATCAATGTCTTCCTCAGTCAGTCATGGTTGCCTCATCCACTATGCACCATGCCTCATTTTCCACAGGATGTATCTCGGATGTGTCTGCTGAATTACGCTCAGACAGTCCTGCCATTGCATTTCCACTTTCCTGCTTTCTTGCTAGTCTCCTCTCCCCACCAATTTCATCCAGCGCCCCCACCCCCTCATGCCTCTGGAATAGCCTTTATTCAACTTTAGTACCGTTACCTCTGATTGAACATTCTCCCTCTCAAATTGCAGGGTAAATTCAATCATATTATCATCACCACTTTCTAAGGGTTCCTTCATCTTAAGCTCCCTTGTCACGTTTGCCTCATCGCACAACTCTAAATCTAGTATTGCCTGTTCCCTACTTGGCTCCACCACAGGCTGCTCCGAAAATCCATTTCGTCAACACTCCACAATTGAATTGAATTGAATTTATTGTCACGTGTACTGAGGCACAGTGAAAAGCTTTATCTTGCGATCAATACAAGCAGATCGCAGTGTTAAGTAGCAAAGATGTATCAATAATATGTAAACATATAATAGGTTGGCCTTTGTGATTATCTGGGCCGAGTTCATCACTCGCTGTAACGGTCTCCGATCTTGAATGGTACAGATGCCATACCAGGTAGTGATACATCCAGACATAAAGCTCTCAATTACGCACCTATAAAAGTTGGCTAATGAATTCACAGTGGTGACTAAGTGATCATCGATTTTTTAAAAATTTCGACCGCCTCTAGCGAGATGCCATCATGAGACTTATATCCCTCTCCCGTCCCTGTCCACCATCCACAGCGACCATTCAATAGACAATAGACAATTGACTATAGGTGCAGGAGTAGGCCACTCAGCCCTTCGAGCCTGCACTGCCATTCAATATAATCATGGCTGATCATTCCTAATCACTATCCTGTGCCTGCATTATCTCCATAACCCTTGATTCCACTATCTTTGAGAGCTCTATCCAACGATTTCTTAAATGAATCCAGAGACTGGGCCTCCACTGCCCTCTGGGGCAGAGCATTCCACACAGCCACCACTCTCTGGATGAAGAAGTTTCTCCTCATCTCTGTCCTAAATGGTCTACCTCGTATTATAAAGCTGTGTCCTCTGGTTCGGCACTCCCCCATCAGCGGAAATATGTTTCCTGCTGCCAGAGTGTCCAATCCTTTCATAATCGTATACGTCTCAATCAGATCCCCTCTCAGTCTTCTAATCTCAAGCGTATACAAGCCCAGTCCCTTCAGTCTTTCAGTGTAAGGTAATCCTGCCATTCCAGGAATTGACCTTGTGAACCTATGCTGCACTCCCTCAATAGCCAGAATGTCTTTCCTCAAATTTGGAGATCAGAACTGCACACAGTACTCCAGGTGTGGTCTCACCAGGACCCTGTACAGCTGCAGAAGCACCTCTTTGCTTCTATACTCAATTCCTCTTTTTATGAAGGCCAGCATGTTATTAGCCTTCTGTTTCCCTACAGGAAACTCTGCTGCACTGTGCCTTCACTCCCAACACCTCCCCCAACACGCCCCATGGAGTCTTCCCCTTGCATAGCTGCTTTTGTGACACATAAATGCATAGAACCTAAAAGCCCGAGCAGGAGTAGGCTGTCCGGCCTTTCAAGCCTGCTCTGCCATTGAATGACATCATTGCTGATCTTTCTAAAGACTCAAATCCGTTTACACACTCTTCCACTGTATCCCTTTTTTTCTTTATTGTTCAAAAGAAGTATCACTCTTAGCTTCAAAAAAAATGGTGAACTCGCGTCAACTTCTTCGCTGGGCACGGTATTCCATATATGAACATCCGTCTGGGTGAAGAAGGTCCTTCTGAACTGAGTCCTAAATCTGCTCCCTCTAATCCTGTGGCTATTCCCTCTTGTCCGAGTTTCACCCACAAGTGGAAGCATCTTTTATAATTCTCTCTAATCTATTCCGTTCAATGTTTCATGTTTCAGTGAGATTCCCCACTCATTTTTCTAAATTCCAAAGAAAATAATCCTAATCCACGTAGTCTCTATTTATAGGCCAACCCCCTCAACTCCGGTATCAACCCAGTGAACCTCCTCTGCACCCCTCCCCCCACCAGTGCCAGTACATCCGTTCTCAAGTAAGGGGACCAAAAATAAACCAAGGATAGCCTCACCAGCACCTTGTACAGCTGCAACATAACATCTCTGCTTGAACCTTCATGAACCTACGTTACATCTGTCTAATTTCTATCGAGATGTCCTGCTATTTCTTCCTTGATAATGCACACAAGCATCATCCCCACTGCAGTAATTAAGCTAACTGATCAATAACTCTCAATCTTTTATCCACCTCCCTTTTTAAACAGTGGTGTCACAATAGCTGTTTTCCAATCTGCTGGGACTGCCAGGCAGTCTAGTGAATTTGAAAATTGCCACTAGTGCACTTGCTGTTTCTCCCGCCATCTCCTTCAATTCCCTGAGATGCATTCCCACACGGCCAGGAGACTTGTCCATCCTCACCTCCATTAGCTTGCCTAACACTACCTCTTCCGTCATCATGTTTGTTTCCAGGACCTCACCTACATTTGTCTCTTTGCCACTTACTGGCATGTTATTCGCATCCTCCACTGTGAAGACTGACACAAAATACTTGTTCAATGCCTCGACCATTTCATCACATCGCATAACTAAATGTCCCTTCTCATCCTCGAAAGAGCCAACCTTTACTTTAGCCACTCTTTTTTCGTTTTATATTTTTATAGAAACTTTTGCTATCCGTCTTTGTAATCTTTGCTAGCTATTTTTCCTCATGTTTATCTTTAATGTTTTCCCAACCTTTCAGTTGCATGCTGTTCTTGGCCACTTTGTATGCCTTCTTTTTTGCTTTGATCGCCTCCCTTATTTCCTAAGACACGCAGGGCAGATTACCCCTTTTCTGACAGTCCTTCCTTTTCACCGGAATATACTTTTACTGAGCACTTGTACAAAAAATTCTTTTTTGGAAGTCCTCCACTGTTCGATATCTTTCCCACCATATAACCTTTGTTTCCAGCCGACTTTAGCCAGGTGCTCTCTCGTTCCATTGTTGTGCCCCCCTGAACATGCACAGGATCCTGGTATTGGATTTTATCTTCACACTCCCCGTCTGAATTCTAAGATCTGCCATACTGTGATCCCTAACTATGAGGTCATTAATTATTTCTGTTCCTTTACACAGGACCAGATCGAGGATTGCTTTCTCTCTCGTCGGTTCCATTGCATACTGTTCAAGAAAACTATCACGGGTACACTCAAAGAACTCCTCCTCAAATATACTGTGACTGAGCTGCTTCGACCAAGCTACATGTAGATTAAAATCCCTAATGATAACAGCCGACCCATTTTTACAGGCATTGCTCATTTCTTTGTTTATTGCATTCCCCAATGTGATGTTAGTATTTGCTGGCCTGTAGACTATACCTATCAGTGACCTTTTCTTCATAGAATTTCTAGTTACCACGCAAATTAATTCAAACTCATTCTCCATCGAACTTATAGTGTCTCTTCACACTGCCCTGATGTCGGCCTTGTATAACAGAGAGACGCCACCTATTTTTACACTGCAGTCTGATCTTCCAAGTAATCTCGAACTCCTGGATATTTAACTCGCAGTCGTGGCCATCCTTTTGCCGTGTCTCTCTAATGTCTACTAAATCATTTTCATTCGTGTTGATTTATGCCATTAGCTCTTCAATCATGTTACAAATGTGACGAGCATTCAGGTGAAGTGCTTTTTGTTAGGTTTCTTGTCCTCATGATTTCTCTAATAATATCTCCTTTTGCTTCTTGTCTCTCGTCACCTATCATTGACGTCTTCTCTCCTCTATTTCCAATGGCCCAACACATCTTCCAGGTGAAGCGATACATGAACTGCACTTCACGCAATACACTCTACGACAATCACTGCTCGCAATGTGGTTTTCACTATTTTGTGAGACGAAGAACATCCAAGTTCTGTCTTCAAGAGTTACAGCGAACCTCAGCGCATGCTGGAAGCACACCACCTCAGTTTCTATTTGGGGATTCTGGCCTTCCAGGCCCCATATCAATTTAATTTTTGGGGGGGCCTGAACTCTCCCATGTCCTATCCCCCTATCCCACACGCCAGGCCTTGTTGTCACGTAGTCTGCCATAACACATTACATATGGATCGCCACTAACAGTCTCCATCAACAGCAATTCACCCTGCCAGCCACATCATCATCCATTCATTTGTCCAACTGTTCTTCTCTTTATTTGAACTCTATCCCTACCTATCGTTTACTCCTTTCCCTCCCCCAAATCCCACTATATCTTCTGCAGATAGACTAACATTTTTCAAGCTATCGTCAGTTCTGCGGAATGGTCACTGGAATCGAAATGTTAACTCTGATTTCTTTTTTTAGATGCTGCTAAACCTGCTGAGTTTTTCCAGCACCATCTGGTTTTGGTCTGGTTAGTGTCGGATACTGTGAATGTTCGAGGAAGAATGACTGTGCATGGCCTGTAGAAGATTGATACTGTGCTTGTGCAATGATCCCCTGCACAGAAGACAGAACTGTGTTCCTGTTGAAATGTTCTCTTGTGGGTAGTTCCCATTACAAGGTGAGCCATCGGCATCAACTTCTTAGGTCAATGAAGACAGAAATCATTTCTGCCGCAGTTCTCTCCTGGATGTGATGAACAGCAGAGAGAAAAACATTCCTCATTTCAGATGTGAACGGATTGGAGTCCACGCAGGAGATAAAATCAAGTGACTGTTTTTTTTTTACAGATCGAGAACGCTTGAACGCTTTCTCACTATAACAATGTGCCATTGGGTATCAGAGATAAAGGGTTTATAGGCGCAAAGGCTGAAAACAGAGTCTTCCAGTTAAAATACGTGCATGTGTTCCCTCCAGTGTGACAGTGCAGTTGAGTATAGTTGTAAACAGGATAACTGGATGAATCACTTTACACATTCAGCTCGCGAACAGTCCTGTTGTGGGAAGACATCTGTATAGAATGCAGGAAGATACACTGAGAGGTTCTTGATCAGTTTCATCTAGGGACTGAGACAATACTGGAGGTTTTGAGAATCTTAAACGTGGACAAATCCCCAGCTCAGAGTGAAGTTGTATCTCACGTTGCTCTGTGAGAAAAAGGAGCAATTTAAGGTGTTCGGACCAAAGTTTCACATTCCTCTTTGGCCAAAGGGGAGTTCCGTCGAGGACTGCGGGACTACTAATGGGGTTCCACTTTTTATCAAGACTGATAGAAGCAAAGCAGGGAATTACAGCCAAGTGAGTCTCACAGGAGTGGTCGGGAAACTTTTGTAGAAACCTCTGAAGGAGAGAATTAATTGCTACTTGTCCAGGCAAGGTTTGATGAAGGAATCAGCATGGTTTTGTCCGAGGAGGTAATGCCTAACAGATCTGATTAAATGTTTTGAGGAAGTGATCAGATTTGTAAATGAGGGGAGTGAAAATAATGTACTGTATATGGGTTTCAGCGAAATTCCACACGGGAGACTGATAACAGGGTAAATACATAAGCCATTCACGATCACGTGGTGTCAGAGAAATTCATTCCAATGGATCAGAGACCAGATACGAAGCTGGAAAATTGACAAAGTGGAAAAGAAATTGACCATGCTGACACAGAATTGATTCTCCGCACAGATTGCCAGAATGTTCTCCCATAAGTAATGGGTGCAGACAGATTTCATAGGGGTACATCACAAAGGTGATAATTGTAAAGCAGTAACAGTACAGTGGTGAAAATTGTATAGCGATTAAAACAAGAATAAACTGAATGGAATTTAAACAAACGTCTGGCAGTAATAATTCATTTGTAATTGACACTGGATATTTCAGCCATCTGCTTGAATAGGTGAGAATGTCTTCTCGAGTATTGCCTGTCTGCACGAGTATGTGTAAATGTTCGTTTTCCTGGTTTTCAGTTCTGTCCATTATGTTCCTCCTGGGAGCAAAGTCTTCCGGGGTCTCTCAGTCTGCCTCTTTGTTTATGTGCCATCAGTTTATATGGGAAACGAACTTGCGCTTCGGGTATTCGGACTGAAGTGATGATCGAGGCTCGGAGCTTACTGTGAAGACTGTTTGAGAAGTGTATTATCCGGTCTGGGAGTAGATTATAATGTCTGGATTCTATATTCGCCTCTTTGGTCAAGACTGAGGCATTGTTGGTGTGTTCAGTGTTTGTTGGCAGGCATGATTTCTATGTTTTGCCGACATGCTTCTGTGTTTTTTATGTGGTTATACTATGGGTGGACAGTGTAGCAGATTTTCTCCCAAAGTTCGCCCTTCTTTTGTTCAGAGCATTTTGAAAAAGTGCAAAGTAGCCCGGATCGGGGAGGCTATCAGGTGGTCGGGATTTGATATCAGAGAGGTAGTAGTCAGTGTCTGAATCTGACCAAGGGTAATTTGTGTCAGGGGAGGCGATCTCACTCCAGTGAATTTGTACAAGCTGGGTTGTGAGGAGGGCAGGTATAACAGTGCTGTACAAAACCGGCAGGAGCTCATACGGAGGCCCATGACCAGGATAATGGTACCCACAACCGCAATACGGGATATCAGTTCCTCCAGAAGTTCAGTGCCCCGTGAGCCAAGCCAGGAGGTTGCCCAGGTCCACAAGTCTCAATGGCACTCCGGTTCATTTGGGACAGCAGTAGCCCGTGGAAAGCGGTGTGTCATGTCCGTTATATTTTCGCTGGGGTCAGGGATGTAGGTACAGCAGTCTCTGCCAATGAAGACGCTAGTGCCCCTTTTGTGGCCAGCTCGTATTCCAGGGCCATTCTGTCTTGTAGGGCGACAGTACAAATGGCGATAACCTCTGCATTCAGCTGGGCAAGTACTTCAGCCGTGGCATGTTATCTCCTCTGGCGTGGTGGCCAGCTGATGTGCCTCTATGTCGAGGCGCAGTGTTTCATAAGTGGACACAAAAACCCTGGGGGGAGGGGGCGGTATCTCGTCTAGGGCAGTGAGGGTGCGTTTTCTGTGGAAATAAGTTTCTGAAAGGGAGACGGCTTGGAGTGGTAATGGAGTGGTACCACATACCACGTGCCAGCCCATGACAACGCCAGCCGGGGTATGCCTTGTGGCAGCAGATAAAATAAGTGCCATTGTATGTTCTTAGGTTTGGGTTTCTGTCCAAATATTGTTGAAAATTGAATTGTGGGCAGACATGTTGTGGCCAAGTCAATCCAGGATGCTGCACTCTGCTACAGACCAGCGTGCTGCAGGGCTCAAGAGCAGTGAGTTAATGCACCAGCTCCATCCAGCCACCCATGCAGATGGCTGGCATCTCGTTCGGCACATGGTTTCTCTGCATGACACCCGTGCGGTGGTGTCAGTGATGGTCAAGGTTGGGTGTTCATGTGTGAGGTTCTGGGCTGCGCGTTACCATCCTGTGAATTTGTCGAGGTTATATCCTGTGGATTTCCAGCAGGGCACATGAATGGCCGGTCAGGTTAGCAGACTGAGCGTTGTGTCCCCTGGGACATGTCCAGTTTCAGCCACAACTCTGCCATCCCTGCGGTGTTAAAAGGGACTGCGCCGTGGGGAATGCCCCCGTGAGAATGTTCAAGAATACGGGCACAGACCCAGCAGCTGGTCTGGTTTTCCTTTGGGCACAAATGTGGGTCATGTCAAAGAAAATGCTCACCCATGGCTCACGGTGGATTAAGTGCCCTGTGTGTGCCCTGTTACCGATCAGTGGTGGTGTGCAGGTCAGACCAAGAGTGATGATCCCGATGGTTGCAGCAAGCAGCTGGATCCCTCTGTGGTGTCTGGAGCTGCATCCTGTTCTGCTTGGTTGTCCTTCTGTGGAGGTGGAGCCCTCTTTCACTGGGTCACGTTCTGGTCTCCCTTGGAGCGTGACAGCTTTCGTGATCGTGAGACAGACCAAGAGTGGTCCTTGCTATCTTGGGGAGAAAGAATCTTTCGGCAGGGACTGTCTCATTACATAGTGCCCAGTTTAAAGGGGTGAAGTGGTTCGTGCCGTGGTGTGGACACGACAGCTTTATTTTTGTTTGCTTTTTTTTGTACCCCCACACTATTATCTAACTGCGGTAGTGCTTATTGTTTCCTCAGCACCCATGTTGTGTGTGTGCCGGTTTGAGACACAGTGAAAGACACAAGGTGCACGAATCTTTATTCAGTTTCCACCAGCAGGAAGATAAGCAGCGCTCAAGTTCATCGCAGCTTTTAGCAAATCTTGGTTTACAGTGATCCTTCTACTAATGGCTTGAACGTAATCCATGAGAGTTTCCTGTGTTAAGAGTAGCGCTGTGTCATTGGCTAGTTTTGGGGGTCCGGTGGCTGTGGGCATGGATCATTCCATTAGCACTTGAAATTGTGTAATTTCCGTCGTTCGGTTTCCCTGTCCACTTACTGTGTGAAGCACCAGTGGCCGGCCGTCAGGCCAAACCACTCCTGTGTCCAGAGTGATTTTGGGGAGGGTGGTTTTGAGGGTGCTGTTCATTCTGTCCACCATTCCTGATGACTGGGGGGGGGGGGGTACAGAATGTGGTATCTCCAGGGTATCCCAAGGGTGTCACACTCAGCAGTAATGAGCTTCGCGGAGAATTGGGCACCATCCCCCGTATGTTTCTTTGTGCCCTGGGATATTAAACTCATGTAATAACGTCCTGCAGGATACACTTTACCACTGCTCTGGCGTCTTTCTTTTTGATGGGGAATGACTCTACCCATTTTGAAAACATGTCGACAATAACTAGGACAATTTTTTCTTCCTCCTTCTGAGGCATGAGGCCAAGGTCAATTAGAAGGTGGTTGAATGGACCCTCAGGAACTGGCATGTAGTCACCTTTGGCCATCGGCTTCCCCGTATTTTTCGGTAGACAGATGAGGCACTGTGACAGCAGAGCTTGGGCAGCTGCAGCGACTCCCACTGCATACCAACAATGGCTGGCAGCATCTTGCCTGTGTGTCCGATTCCGTGTACCACCAGGGCCAGTAAGTGCAGGTGGGCTTTCAGTTAAAAGATGCAGGGGTGGGTAAGAACCTGTAAGAACAGTCATTGTATGGCACCAATGCGGGCCCATGCGGCCCTCTCTTTTGGCGTGGTGGCTTGCTGATCTGTTGGTACTGCATCGAGAGAGTCGGGGGACTCTGGCGGTTTCACCACCCTGGGGGCTTGCAGGGCAAAAGTGGCCAGGGGTAGCGCAGATTCCCGGGTGGCTGCATCAGTTGATGCATTTGCTTGGGTGACGGGATCGGTGGCAGAGTTATTGGCGTCACATGTTATAATTGCGACAGTGGCAGGTAGCAGGACTGCTTGTTGGATGTTGGCAATGAGTGCAGCATGTTGGAGTGGTCTCCCTGCTAAGCTGATGAACACCCTCTGTTTCCATATTGTGCCAAAGCCCTGAACGACTCCAAAGACACATCTGGAGTCTGTGTAGATATTGGCTGTGCTACCCTGTGCCAGGAGGCAGGCTCTGGTGAGAGCAAAGAGCTCTGACGCCTGTGTGGACACCCCATCTGGTAATGCAGCTGATTGGAGAGTGGTGAAGGGGGCGCAGATGGCATGTCCTTCTAATGTGTATTGGTCTGATGGCCGGAAGGAAGAGCTAGTGGTGAAAAGAATCTGGTCAGGGTTTTCTCAGGCCGGTCAGGACACCTGCTAAACCAGGCAAAAGTGAGGACTGCAGATGCTGGAGATTAGAGTCAAGATGAGAGTGGTGCTGGAAAAACACAGCAGGTTAGACAGCATCCGAGAAGCAGGAAAATCAACATTTCTGACAGGAATGCTAAACCAGGTCCAAGCTGTTTTGATTGCCTGCAGAATCATGTGAGGTGTGCGGAATTAGTGTGGCGGGGTTCAAAGCTAGGGCGCGGTGTAGGGAAAGGTATGCTGAGATCATAAAGCGGTCTCATGACCAGTTCTCTGAGTTCGATTGCTGCTGACTTAAGCAGCAGGGAGATTGACAGTGAAACCAAAACAGGACACGGGTGATCTAGCACAGTGGAGGTGGCCTTATCCACTGTTACTGTGGCTGCTTCCACCGCGCACAGACATGCAGCATTCTCGTAACTAAGCATTATAAAACGCAACAGGGCGATGGAGATCCCCATAAAGCTGTGTTAAAATGCCACACGCGAACCCTTCTGACTTGATTACATAAAGATAGAAGGCCTGTGAGTAATCTGGGGCTCCTAGAGCAGGAGTGAAGATTAGTTGTTGCTTCAGGTCAATGAATGCCCGTTGCATTTCGGTTGTCCACTTCACTTTGACTGGCTGTTTAGGGGAAACTGCCTCCCACAGAGGTGCATCAATAGCAAAATGGACAGGAATCCAGGGCCTGCAGTAGTTTCCAGCCCCAGAAACACTTGCAGCTGCCTGTTTGTGGCAGGTAGGGGAATCTGGGCAATGACAGCCAGTTGTTCCGTGGACAGTGCTCTAAAGCCATAGGAAAGATTGCACCCCAGATATTAGACATTTTGCTGACACAACTACATTTTCTTGATAGACACCCTATGCCCATCATGTGCCAGACTGCAGAGCAAGGCCACCGGAAACTGCTTGCATGCAGTAGCGGAGGTGGAAGCCAATAGCAGGCCATTCGCAAATTGGAGGAAGGTGCTGTGGCATGGTAGGTGAAGGGTGGGCAGGGTGAGGAATACTGCAGCAGCATAAGCTGTGGGGGTCTCCGAATACCCTTAGGGAAAACCGGTCTATGTATTTTGGCAGCCGCCATATGTACAAACATATGGCGGCTGCCAAAATACATAGACCGGTTTTCCCTAAGGGTATTCGGAGACCCCCACAGCTTATGCTGCTGCAGTATTCCTCACCCTGCCCACCCTTCACCTACCATGCCACAGCACCTTCCTCCAATTTGCGAATGGCCTGCTATTGGGGCCAACGTAATGGAGAATGAGGCTGAGCAAAGGTCGATAACAAGAATATCAACTGGAGGAGGCGGGGATACTGCTCAGGATAGCATTTGTGTCCGGGACTACTGGCAAGCAGGGAACAACAATGGCATTGACAGCCCTAAGATCTTGCACAAAACACCATTTTTGTGGTTTTCCAAGCTTCGGGATAGTAAGAAGGAAGTGTTACATGGGCTGGTTGTGTGCACGAGGATTCCTTGCTGAAAAGGTGATTCAATAACTGGTTTGATTCCCAATACTGCTGCGGGTGATACGGGTGTTGTGTTGATGGCAGGATTTCTCCCTGTCTGAGAGGAACTGAATGTGTTTGGGAGGACAATAGCTGGCCTGTGTGGTTCTATTGCTGTGCCCACAGTGATTATGGGAGATCAGCTAATAACAGTTGGCTCTCGGAGGAGAGGCAGCGTCTGTGCCTTGTTTTGTAAAAGTAGCTTGTAGTAATACGGGGGAACAGCGCACACAAAACTCGCCCTGTCCAATTAGTGTAAGCTCTACTAAGGGGTTTGTGTCTTGCCCAAAGTGTGTGAAACGTATTGTTGGTTGTGCGACATGCGACACGCCCTATCATGGTTGTGAGATCTTTGAGGTGCCACGTATTCTTAATTATAAAGGGTCTTTGCAGGCCAGTGCGGCCTCCTCTGCGCTGAGTTGCACGTCTGTTGCAACACCCTGTGATCTAACTACGTATCTGCCAGTCATGGTTAGTGGGGAATTGAGCTCTAGATGTGAGTCCATGAGTGGAGGAAATGTTGATGCTGGTTCCGAGGGGTGGAAGATGGACAGTGAAATTGACAGACAAAACGGCCTGGCAACAGCACCCACCAGAGAATGGGTGGAGAATGAAGGGGTAGTTGCTATCAAGGAGCGAGGGTCAAGAAAGGCGAGGGTGGGTTCTGACTGGCACAACCACGCGCGTGAGCCATGTACTAATCTCACAACTAAAAGCAGGGAATTTCCAGTCTGCTCTTGCAAACATCCTGGAGCCTTAGTGCACCGCCACTTCCCAGAAAGTGCTGAAAAGAGAGAAAGAAAGAACACCAAAAGAATGGGCCATAAAAAGTGAACTTCACCAATCACATTCTCGATTAGATTACCTTTCCCTTCCGCCGCCTCCAGGACAGAAATGAACGAAATGGGAGAAATTTAAGAACATATGACATCGAAATTCATTGGAATTATTTTCTCATTCGCCAAAACAGAAAATAATGGTGAGTCGAGTCACCGTAGAACTTTGTTTCACTACAGCGATGAAATAACAGTCTCTCTTCGGTTCCAGTGAAAACTCAACTTGTCTGGAACAAAACAACAGCAGTAGAGATGCTTGAGCCTACAAGTGAATCACAAATAAGGAGTTTCACCAGAGCTGCAACTGCCTCACTTTGTTATCCCATTTCCCCCATTCCCCTCCCCCTCCCTGTTTACATTTCCTGCTCATCCATGATTTAAAGAAAAGCAAATGGATGCAATGGCATTCGGCAGCTTGGCTGTTATTTCAGAATTCCCACTTCCAACATGGCTTAGATCTCGGGGCACACCTTAATATTAGTGACGCTATGACAGCACAAATCCAGAGGTTACTCTGAGAGTGTAAATTCATTCATTGCTGTTGCTGATGGGATGAGCTGCTAACGGGCAAAAATATGATTCAGGATTTCTGGTGCTAATTCTCGCACGTTGAAGAACGGCAGACAGCTTCCAAATGAGGCCTTTCAGAGAATACTTGGGGGTACATTTGACAGAGGAGCTACATTAGGAATCCATGGTGCACCGTGACACCAGCACATCAGCTTTCTCCTTGGCTTTGAAATGGGCCATCTGCGCAAGGAATGCAAATGTGTTACTGTTTTTTTGTGGAAGGATTAGAACGCGGGAACTACACTCTTAAACGGAATGGTGTATGTTCAGAAGCAGGTTGGAGAAACACTTAACAACGTTTCGCCAGGGTTGTTTCTGCCCAGTTTCAAACTGGTGACCTTTTCGTGAGTGAGGCGCATGGGACAACCACTACACGATAGAAACAAGCTGCACTGGAAGCAAAATGCTGGGAAATGGCACTTGTTGAATTTTGGCGATGTGGTCAGCATGGACGAGACGCACCGAAGTCTCTGTTGCCATGCTGTGTACATCAATAACATTGTGTTGCTTACACCCCCTTTAAAGGATTACTATTAGCGGGGCTAGCCATCGCTCGCTGTGGCGCAATAGTTTAGTCTATTCGACTGTTCAACGGAAAGGTAGCATTGTGAAAAACTGCAGAATTGGAAGACTTTCTTACTTTTGTCCCGACTGACCATACTTCGTGAAATATTCCCGGATCCTCAACTGAGGATTTTTGCTGCAGGAAATTATCTCACAAATTGTGTTATCTCGAAATGTATTGAGCGAATCGCAAAACAGTCACGATTTAACACGGAACACAAACAAAACTGGCAAACCAAATGCATTTTCAGACCCAGCGAAGCATGAATGCAGAATTTGAGACAGTCCGTGGGCATGAGCCATAAACTAATCTCACAACTAACAGCAGGGCAATTCCAAATTATTCTTTCAAGCATACTGGAGCCTTAGTGCACCATCACTTCCCAGAAAGTGCTGAAAAGAGAGAAAGAAAGAACATGATAAGAATGGGCCATAGAAAGTCAATTTCATCAATCGCATTCTCGATTAGATTAGCTTTCCCTTCCGCCGTCTCCAGGACAGAAAAGAAGGAAATCGGAGAAATTTAAGAACATATGACATCGCAATTCATTGGAATAATTGTCCCTTGCGCCAGAAAACCAAATAACGACGAGTAGAGTCACCGCAGGACTTTGTTTCACAACAGCAATGCAACAACAGTCTCTCTTCTGTTCCAGTGAAAACTCAACTTGCCTGGAACGGAACAGCAGCAAGAGAGCTGCTTGAGCCGGCGATTTACCGTGTGGAAGGCGAACACGTCATGACAGCACGGAGACTGACCCCTTGCAGAAAATCTGCACTCTCCCACACTGCAGTTTACTCTCCAAGAGACAGATCCCCAGTTGTCCTTTGACCACGGCACTTTAAGACATTGCAGCTGATGCGACGAAATTGTAGCAGTGGAATTCTAACCTCCACCACCTGTCAAATTGGAACCTGAATCCTGTCGCTTAGGCTGCTTGGCCACGCTACAGAGCCCTGACCTTCTCTGAGTAATGAAGGGTGCTGTGTCTGATCCGCAGGACACCCTGCAGGATTATCAGGCAGCGCCATCCTCCCTGTGACATGTACGTGCCGGCTAAGATTCTGTTGTGGAGATGTGTCCCGGCTTTGCCAATATAAACGTTGTTTAACTCCCTACATTCCGTTGGTCTAACTATGATTCCACTCAGAATCACAAATGTGTCACAAAACACCTTAGCTGTGCTGGTTCTCCACAGAGATAAATGTGTTTCTCTTTTGGTATCATTCTCTTGCCTTCTCCCTGTAACTCGCCACCCTTTTATTTTCAACATAAACATCGAATTAGTTTTTAAGTAACTCGATTGAAACTGCGTCTTTGTCAATGTCAGGCAGTGGTTTATAGACCCTAACCACTGCCTATGTGAAAACGTTTCTCCTCATGCACATTTTTCTTCTTTTACTAATGACTTTAAATATCTGCCGAATCGTTCTCGATCCTTTCAGGCATAGGGGGCATTCTCACTTCCTTATTTCCTCTGTCTATCCCACTCATGTCTTGGAAAGGTTTAACAAGGCCAGATTTCGGCCTTCTGCTCTCCAAGGAAAACTGTCCCAACTTTCCAAATGACCTTTATTGTTGACATTCCTCATATACCAGACCGTTCCCATCAACCTGTTCAGCGCTGTTTCCAATCCGTTCCCGTGTCCACTTCTGAAAGGTTCAAACCCAGAACTGTGCAAACATCCAGACGGTGGAACTATTCAGAGTGGGATTGTGTGGGTCAACATCCTGAAACACTTGTTTCACTTTCACCGCATGTGGTACTGTGCAATGCCCACTACCATGACACTTATTACCCCTGAACTCAACGTTATTTCAAGGGGTGCAACTTTCATGATTTACACCTTGTTTTTATCAAACAGTTGATAGGACGACCGGGCAAAGTGAAATCAAACAACCAAGGCTTGATGGCGACCTGAAGTAAGACATTCTCACATGCCAGTATTAACTCAAGCTACTAAGCAATGATCAGGCGACATTCTTACGTTTCCAACACCAAACCAGCTCAAAGTCGCTCAGATCAAACTACATTACACTTTGCTGTCGGATTTCTAAGCTCCAAAGAGTTTCAAGAATATCACCTTCTTATTCCGTCTCCTTGTTCACGGGACAGTGCTGTTTATCCCTTTCGCTTGGACCCCATCGGCAGAGTATTCAGCTATTTCCCTCCAATGGCAGGCAGTGTGAGGGGAGGCAAGTGTGGATGTGCTCTCAAGCTCGCTCTGATCGGCACATCCAGTTCCATCAAGTGCTGGAAATCAGCAAGTTTGTTTGGGAACTTCCTGAAAATATCATTTATCTGAGAGTTGTCTGTTGGGAAAGACAGAATGTACTCCGGATTCTCTACACTAGGTAAATTCATGTGAGGGCATTTTTGTGCAGCCTGTTTGCTGTTCAGAATCCATCTTCACAGCAATCCTGCAGAAAGGCTTTTGTAACAGTGACATCGGTTTCTATGCTGCAATTGGGCAGCAGTTAACACCTGCCCTAGATGAAGAGAATGCGAATGAAACCCTCAGTCACTGAGAGTCATCCCCACGGCCCTGAGCTGCGGGGCTGCAGACATTCTAACGCGGAAGGGAGGGTTAAAATGAAACATTGTTACACCATCAGCCACTCTATCTCAGAGACAGGAGGAGGGACAGCATCAACGTGTGGCGCCACTCACGCGCCGACAGAAGCTGTTCAGCCCATCGAGTTCATGGCGACTCTCTGTCGCTTGTATATCTCTGTGGTTATTCATAATTGGCCATCTATGTCCTAATAATGCGGAACTGTGTCAGTGTCATAATGCTGTCTCCAACAAGTTGATCCAATTGTCACTCACGGCTTTTCATTTCACGGGGAGGACACTGCTGACCGAACCAGCGTAGGGAGTAACTGCAGGGCGTCATGCGCATAGAGCACTCTACAACTGGTATCGCTCACCTTCACCAGTTTATTCCCAGCTCTGGCAAATGATTTTGTGAATTAAATCAGAGCAGACCGACAGAGAACAGGAAAAGATCTTCCAGACCTTCACAGGTGTCTTTCCTCATTTGTGTAAATTTCCCGGGTGTATCGGTATGAAATATTCATTTCAGATACATTGAGTGAAAGGAAGCGGAAAGTGAAACAACATGCAATATTTAGAATGAAGCTATGTTATATAGGAACTCTAGCGGGGACAGTACACACACTGAAACCTGGAATTGTCAACGAGCGGAGGATGTTTTCAATCCATTAATTTCGGGGTTATGAGCCCAATACGCTCCCGCTGGGCCGCTCTGTTAGCGCTGACCACAGCAGGTTCCCGCAGTCTTCAGCTTTTCATCTGGCGTGTGGCATGGCAATCAGTGTCATGGGAGAGAAACGTGAACGCGCTCTTCAGCTCCATATCAAACACGGGTTTGGGGATCGGGGAGGAGGCTAGAGGGATTGGGAGTGATGCAAATTCTGGAAAGCTGTACAAAAGGGAGAATGCACATGCACAGGAACCCATCTTTCTTTTGGGAACCTTGTGCAAATAACGCCATCTGAAACAGATGAAACATTCTGAAGCAGAACTGCAGGGAAAGAGAGAGTCTCTCCCCGTCATCGGGAACTGTGTCTGTGTACTCCTCTAAGTTACAGCGAGGGCTCTGCTGTCTGATTCAGCATGGGATGTTACTGCAGCATATCCTGTCGCTCAGGCACACTGCACCTGATATGCATAAGCTTTATCACGTTACCCCAAGCTCAGAGAATAAATTTCACAGCTTACACCATCCCAGAGTGACAGTGAACAGAAGAAATCGTTTCAGACCATCATCTTTACACCCCTGGGAAGAAAACGGATGTCGGAGTGCAGACAATCTCTACTAGTGCTGTTGTTGTTGTCTGTGTGACAACAAGAGCAGGTACCAGGAAATGTTTATCTTGCTTCTTAAAACAGGCGTGAAAATTTGCAGAGCATAGACACATCTACCTGCTGTTAGTGAAATGATGAACAGCAGACTACAGTCCACAGAGTATGGTCTAATCTCTGGGTTATGGGCTCAGCACTCTCCAACTGTGACCCTCTGCTCACAGGATTTGAACACAAACAAATGACTCAGTGACAAATTCTGTTGAAACGGATTCTGTGCGGAATTGAAGGCGATGGAATGAAAAGCCGCTTGAGAGCGGGATGTAACATTATCTGTGAAGGGACTGTTTTCCAGACTCGAGGAGGGTGCGCAGTGCTGTTTCCATGGGTCTATATCAGGATAGATAGATTGAAACAGCGTCGGATGTCATTGTAGGGAGCCCTGTCGCTTAGACACACTGCACCTTTTGTACAATGGTGCAAAACCACGGACGTTTTGTGTAGAGGGGACAACTTCAAAATCGTTAATGCGGCAAAATTCACAAATGTGTGAAACAATAATGCAACCACAGAAATTGGTGTTACGTGACGGGGTACACCCCTCCGCAAATGTAAACCGACAAAACAGAAAGGATTCACCCCGTACTGTATTCTGTAAAAATTCAAGAGGCAAAGAACTATTCCAAAAATCACTATTTAAAGTTAAAAATAACAATTCTATTTTTTTTTAACATTTGACGGAGAATAATCAACTGATAACTACTTACAACTCATTTCTCTAAACCTTGTGCTCTACAATATCTTCCCCAACCCCGACCCCATTAACATTTACGAAAAAAATCAATTTACAAACCAGCTTGTTGTCGAATCTTTTCTTCGTATCTTTCTCTGTAGACTTTTTATTCCAGGTCGGTATTGATGTTTCTTTTCTATGCAATCTATTTCTCCAGATAGGCACATCTTGGAGATGTTACTAACATCCTCCATCTGTTGGTCTTTTAGATGCTCTCTTTGCCGTTCTTTGCCGCTCTGGGTAACTGTTCAAAATGGCCGATATTTGTCCCACAAAACGTCGGGTCGTTTCATTGGTTTTAACATTGTAAAAATACCACATCCAAACTTTATTTGGGCATAATTGAAACTGATTGGCCGAAGTCGAATTTGTTTTTGTATCCATGTAACACAGCTGTTAGTTGTTTCGACCTGATGTTATGTTGTTACCTTGTTTTGGACTCCTTGTGCTAGCCAGACATTTCAGCGTCATTAAAAGTACATTACACCACAACCTCATAACAATGGCATTTGCCAAGACAGTCTATTTCGCTCAACATCGCTCTCTGTCAATCTCATGTGCCTGAGATTTGAACAATCTCTGGTCTATGTTAATTAAAACTGCCCTATTCACATAACCTTAGATTTAACACACCCGGTTATGTATGTCTTACAATATTAATTGATTCCTCACTGTGTTACTTCAACACCCGTTGAGAAGAAATTAAAATGAGAACAACAGTAACCTGTATGACTGCGATTTGCCACAATGTTGCTGCAGCCAACCGATTCAGCTGCAAGCAAAATAGCCCACTCCTTTCCTGTGCCAGGAATGAGACTGCATAGCATAGTGGTCAGTTTTAATGAGTTGAATTAGACTCAGCTTCATTTCTCAGGACGAAATTTACTGGGATATAAAGAGATGATGATATAGACGGGGGTTGGGGTGTGGAATATAGTTAAAAAGGATATGGCCAGAGTTCCCTTGATACAAAATCGTTAGAGATGACGGAAACGAGGTTTATTGGGAGATAAAGCCACGAGAAAAGAAAAGAAGGGATTTAATTGGATGGTGGAATAGACGAAGAATCACGCGACACAAATCAGGAATGACTGATTTGTGTCCTATTGGAACTTTTCCAGCTGATGTGAGGTTGGAAAGGATAAATAGGAGGGAAATTCCCTCGTTCAGGTGAATGTATAACTAAAGGTTAAAGCTTCAATATCAGTGAGGAACGACAAAAAAGTTTACAGCAAGTACTTTTATTCTGAGAGTTATTGAAATCGGAGATGATTTTTCAGCAGAAGAAAACATGTTATGAGATGATTCCAGCATATTTGAAAGGCCACGTGCAGACACACAAGGAGCGACGATAACAGGGACAGGGATTCTGAGCTGCCTGAATGGGGAGGCAAAATGGACGCACTCACAAATTATTCAGCGTTCATCGGAAAGAAATTGCTAAATACATGCAACTGAGCATGTTAAGTGTAAGAAGATCTAATGGTGTTGAAAGGTGTAGCACCTGGTTCTCCGTGAACTACTAAAGATTGTTAATGTGCTGAGCTGTTTGTTTTAGCTTTGCATTAAGTGGAAGCCGGTTCGCTCAGTCTGCTGGATAACTGGTTTATGGTATAGAGTGAGACTAACAACGTGGGATAAAATGTCGCACTGTCTCAGTTTGTTATAAGGATAATCATCTCCTCTGCTCACGTGATCTGTAATACAATGTTGACTATAGTGAGTAGGAACGGACCTGTCGATGTCAAGCATCATTACCATTGCCATCTGTTGCCTTGAACATTTGGTCACAATGACCAGGAACGGGACTGATTCCTTTTAATACTCACTCATCTCCGTCCGAAAAATCCAGCGACAAGACTCATCCTTATTCCTGTTTGAACTCTTTGTTCCACACAGCATCAAAACTATTTGGCTTTACCAGATTCGGTGACAACATTCAATCTACGCAAAGAAATAAATCTAATTCCTTTCGAACGGTTAATTGAGCTGTGTGAGTTTGCAGCAAACAGGATGATATGAAACGAGTTTAAGAGCCTTTTTAAGAATGTAATCCAGTGCAGTGTTAGAGATTTGAAAAAGGTCATCAAGCTAAAATATCATCTCTGTTTCTCGATCCACAGATGGATAATTACTTGGGGAATATGTGCAGTTTTACAGTTAACAATTGATACCTTTCCCAAATCAGAAACTGGAGTTTTAGAATAGATGCTGCTTTATTCGACATTATTCTTCAACTATCCTTCAGTCTGATGCACCAATAATTCCTGATTAACGTCAGTAAAAGCATCCTTAGATAACGATTGGAATTACAACAGCGTTTTTACATGCTGTTAAGTACCAGGCGCTGATCAGTTGCTCCACTGGAGCTGCCGGCAGCAAGCCTAATCGTATTAACGTGCCCTAATCGTACCTCTGGGACCTTCGACCCACCTGTTCTACTTTTGCTGTGGTTCTGAAATTAAAGCTAAGGCAGAGGAGGACGAACTGATATGGACCTGTGACTTTTCGAGCATCAGGTTCAGGAGATGGGACATAGAAAAACGTTGTGCTAAATAGACTTGATTGAAAACTGGGTTTCTATAGGTCGCTGCGTTGTTTACAGACAGTGTTATATTATCGCTGTCACAGGACTTCTCATTCGGTCGGCTTCAGTTTGGCACAGAATTCGATTCAACGACACTTCACTATCTTCCTTCTGCATGTTCCTACAGACAACAAGAAATATACTGCACTCATCATCAATATTCAACATGGTTACATCCAAGGACATGTTGCAAAGGTTTCATGAATACTGAAGATATCAGAATGTCATGCAAGAGTAAATTGAATTTCAGTTTGAATTGTAAAGTGACAAAAATCCAGAGTAAGATCCAGAATGCCCGAAATTCATGATTATTACTGTGGCCAGAACTCTAGCCAGGCAAAGGGGAAATCTGTCCCTGAATCCCCAATATCCACACGGCCGTTCGCTCTATGTCTCCAGTTGGAAACCTGTGAGAAGGAACATGCAGTCTGACAGAGCGCCTGGGAGATCCCTCCACTGTCTGATCTAAAGCTACAACAGGAGCTGTGTATTCCAGCTGTGAGAGCGGTGGGATAAAGGGGAGTACCTTGGTATTCCGTGGTGTAGTTTCACAGGGTGCTCATCATGTTATTGTTTAAAACCCTCTGTCAGAAACAGCACAGACAGAGAGGAATAGGATGGGGCCATTTCACCCTTAAGCGCTACCCCCATTTGATATCATCATGGCTGACTGAACACGTCAATGTCTTTTCCCAGCCCATCCACATCAACCTGTCGCCCAAAGGCGAAAAGACACTGAATAAACCGAAACACTGTGCAGCTGTGGGAGGGAAATGTGTTTAGAGACAGTGGGCATCAGCAGTTGGTTTTGTGAATGAGCAGCGTATTCTGGACTGATCATGTTTCAAATAATGCAATTCCCTCAAAACTCACTACAAAGATTGTGATGAATCTTCTCTGGTCAGTCGCGGGGACGAGAACTCCAGACGATGGAAACTGACGACGAATAAGCAGAACAATCATTGATTCAGCGGAAATCTGAACTAAAATCCGATTCTGCTGGGACTCAAACCCAGATACATTGAATCACAATCTTAACAATGCAGTAGAATTCCAACACGACTTTCATTATGCCACAGAGGTGAGACAGCCTACATTTTACTGCACCCAACGTTACGGTGTTCAAGTCTTTCATCAAACATCTATTTATCCTCGCCCCACTTTCCAGTACCTGGTCCTTATCCGTACATGCTCTAGCTCCTCAGGTGTTCGGCTAAATACTCCTGAAGTGTTTGGATGACTCTTAGATTTACCACACGTTCACACAGTGAGTTCCAGACAAACAACACTCTCAGGATGCAAACGTTCTTCCGAAATCTTCTCTGAACATCCTCTCTCTAGCGTTTCAACTATATCCCTGGTTATTAACCCTTCCCATTAGAATTTTATTCCTGTCACACGTATCTATCCCCTTTCTGTGCACGTTAATCAATTCCTCTCTCAGATTTCTCCGCTGTCAGATTAAGAGCCCCAATCGAGCTCATCTATATTTGCAGTAACGAGAGTGTAGTGCTTTAAAAGTACAGAAGTCAGGCAGCATCCGAGGATCAGGAGAATCGATGTTTCAGGCATAAGCCATTCGTCAGGAATGAGACTTTTGTGTGGGGTTTGAGGGAGGAGAATGGGGTTAGTGGTCAGGTAGATGGGAAAGCGATAGGTGGATGAAGGTAAGGGAGAAGGTGATAGTTGAGAGGGGGATGATGGCCGGGTCCAGAGAGCAGTGCCGAGTTGGAGGCTTTGGACTGGGATAATGTGGGAGGAGGTGAAATGAAGAAGCTGTTGAAATACACATTTATTCCGTGTGGTTGTAGGGTCCTAATGTGGAATATGAGACGTTCTTCCTCCAGGCATTGGCTGGTAATGGAACGGCAGGGGCTTGTGTCCGAAGCATCGATTCTCCTGCTCCTCAGATACTGCCTGACGTGCTGTGCTCTTCCAGCACGATACTTTCGACTCTGAGCTCCAGCACCTGCAGCCCTCACTTTCGCTTATCTGCGCAGGGTGAATGGTCGAGCTCAGACACCACCTTGGTAAATCTCCTCTGACCACCCTCCCGTGCAAAAGAAAAGCAGAAATAACTGAACAAAACCAGCAGGTCTAGTGGATCTGAGGAGAGACTTTCGAGCCAAATGATCGGCCTTTGGAACGAATGGTATGTGTAGGTGGGCAGGGTCTAAAATGATTGAACTCAATGTTGGGTACTGAAGATTGTATGGTCTCTCAGTAGGAAATGACGTGCTGCTCTTCCAACTCGCGCTGTGCTATGCGGGAGCGCTGCAGCACACCAAACTGACATGGAGGCATGGGAACACAATGGGTTGCAGTCACAAGAACCTGGAACCTCAGGGTCTTAGTTTGCTTGCCGACAGAACGTAGGTGTACTCATGTTTGTCACCCGCTTTGTTTTTCTCACCACAGTCTCGATTAGACCACATTCTGAGCAGGAAATGCAGTTTGCTAAATTGAGTGATGGGCAGATAAATCAGTGGAACCTTCCACAGTGAAGGGAGACATCGTAAACGAGCAGAATTACACCTTCTGGGATTTCTTGTAATGGTGCTAACTGGGGAAGTGCTGGGGGTTAAGGAGGATTGGACGATGGTGTACAGAGAGCAATTGTCCTGCATAGTGCCGGTATTCAGTGGTGTGGGCCAGTGGGGAAAGGGCAGTAGAATGTATATCTTCCTGAGCTACCTGCTATAAGTAAACAGCTCACTACAGAGCAAAAGTATCAAATGATTTTCATTTCAACAACAGCACCAGGTACAGATTGAGAAGTTACGTGTTTGCACTGTCACTGTCACCCTGTCTCCCCGGGAGCAGTCGTACTCCCCCACGCTGATTCAGACAGCACAGTTCTTCCTGTGACTTGTCCCTTCGAGAATGGAAGGACAGGTATCAATAATCCGTACATGGAACGGAGTATCTGTATTGCTCAATAACAATTGCTTAACTATCCTAACTCCTTTTCAAATCACTTGACCCACATCCTTGTATGTCTTGGCATCATAAATTCACATTTGAATACTTCGGAAAGTTATGTGGACTTCTGCCTCTCCGACCCTTGCATACACTGTGTTCCCCATTTCAACGACCCACTGTTTGAAAACGTTTTTCCACGCATTCATTCTAATTTTTCCGCCTCTGACCTAAAATCGATGGCCTCCCGTGTTTGAAATCTCCATCAAAACAAAACATATATTTCAGTTTACGCTATTCATATCCCTCAGTACTTTGTACATTTTAATCATGCCCCTCTCAATCTCCTCTTCTCTAAGAAAAACACCTCCAGTTTATCCAATCTCTCTTCTTCAGCCAGACAATATCCTGGCAAATCTCCCCTGCATAACTACACACAATAGTCTCGCTAGAGCCGAATGAACAAGTGAAATAAATGATGCGAAAGTCGACAGAAACTGATGTTTTTTGAATAAAGTTTATTGTCTTCAATGCTTCCCTATTTCAATAATCGCTGGTCCATGTCAGTAAAAGCTGCGCCATGTGGATTGAGCTCACAACTGCAGTATCGAAATGGATCAACTGGTTTGAACGTCCCGATGGTAAGACTTGGGCATGGTCACACAGCAACAGTGAGCGCAGCACAGGCCTAACGAGATCAATGTGAAAGTGATTGTAAGGGAAATGGGAGGGGGGAACTTTAAGGAGGTATGTGTTTGCGGGAGGGAGGGAAATCTCCGAGAATGGTGAGTCTGGATCCTGTGTATCGATGCTATAGCAAAGATAGAAAGGGGGCAACAGAGCAGGGGGAAGAGGTATTTTTGATTAGTGATAACATTACAGCTGAGCTTCAAGAGGGTATTCCTGGGAGTACATCGAGGCAAGTTATGCAGGTGGAACTGAGAAATAAGAAAGGGATGATCTTCTTACTGGGATTGTACTATTGACCCCTCCTCACCCCTTCCCCAATAGTCAGCGGGGAATTGAGAAGCAAATTTACAAAGACATCACTTATCTGTAAGAATAGTATGGTTGTATACAAGACTTGACCTTTTTTATTCATTCACAGGATGTGGGTGTCACTGGCTGGGCCCAAAGGGCAGTCACATTGCTGTGGGACTGGAGTCACACATAGGCCAGATGTGGTAAGGATGGCAGATTAATTCCCTGAAGAATATTAGTGAATCTGATGGGTTTTTCTCCGCAACAAACGACAATGGATTCATAGTCTTTCATAGATTCCTAATTCCAAATTTTTATCGAATTCACATTCCACCATCTGCCGTAGCAGGCTTCACACCCAGAGCTCCAGAACGTTATCTGGGTATCTGGATTATCCGATTAGCGAAAATATCACTAGGCCATTTGGCAGTGTGAGTGACTGAGGTATCCGTTGGACAGCACATCAGCACCAAAATTCCCATGGTCTCTGCGGAACATAGAAAGGGCTGGGGAGGGAAATGTATTCCTGGTGGTGGGGTCTGACTTTAGGTAGCGGATAAGTCGCTTTATCTGGTGATATGTGGGGTGGCAAGTGAGGACCGGTGGATTATATTCTTCTTGTGGTTGGAGGGCTGATGTAAAGGCGAAGGTGCAGGAAGTGGAGGATATGCATTGAAGGGCATTGTTGATCACGTGGAAGGGAGATGTGGTGCTTGAAGTAGGAAACCTTTCTGCGAAGCCCTGGAGTGGAATTGCTTCTCTTGGGAGCAGATATGGCAGAAGCAGAGGAATTGAGAGTACAGGATCACGTTTTTACTGAATATACTCGAGGGTAATCAGGAGAGCAAAAAGGGGACATGACATATCTCTAGGAAATAGTTTAAGGAGAATCCAAAGAGATTTTTCAAATAAATTAAGGATAAAATAATAATCAGGCAGAGAATAGGACACCTTGAAGATCAAGAAGGCCATCTATGGAACAACAGGAGATGGGAGAGAGACTATGCTATTCTGTTCTAGAGAGTTTGGAGAAATAAATAGTGATAACTTGAAAAGTATCCATATTACAGAGGAGGTGGTACTTGATGTCTTAAATCGTAGCAAGGTGTATCCCACAAACTTGTGGAAAGCTGGGAAAGTGATAGCAGTGCCCCTCCCTGAGATATTTATATCATCGTTTATGACAGGTGAGGTGTTGGAAGATGTGTGCCATTATTTTAAAAAAGTAGTAAGGAAAGGCCAGGGAGCAAGAGGACAGTCATCCTGACGACTGTGGCAGGCAAGTTGTTGGAAGGGATTCTGAGGGATAGGATTTACATGTATTTGCATGTAAAGACGAGGAATGATTAGTGAAGTCAACGTGGCTTTGTGTGTGGGAAATTCTCTCTCTCTAACTTGATTGAGTTTTTTTGAAGGCAGACTGTGGACGTTGTCTATATGGACACTGAGCAGACTGGTTAGCAAGGTTAGATAACATTGAATGTTGGGAGAACCAGACATTTGGATACCAAACTGGCTTGAAGGGAGGCGGCAGAGAGTGGTGATGGAGGGTTGATTTGTGGACTGGAGGCCTGTGAGCAGCAGTGTGCTGCAGGAATGGATATGGGTCCTTAAATAAATGACTTGGATGTGAATATGAGGTATGGTCAGTAGGTTTACAGAAGACACCGAAATTGGAGGTGTAGTGGACAGTGAAGAAGGTTAGTTCAGAATACAACAGGATCTTGATCAGATGGGCCAATGGAGCAAGGAATGGCAGATGGAATTCAATTTAGATAAATGTGAGCTGTTGTATTTTGGAAATGCAAATCAGGGCAGGACGTATGCACTTAATGGTAAAATCCTGGGGAGTGTTGCTGAACAAAGAAACCATGGTGTGCAGTTTCATTGTTCCTTGAAAGTGGTGTTGCAGGTAGGAAGGCTAGTGAAGGTGGCGTTTGGTACACTTAAATTGTTTGGTCAATGCATTGAATACAGAAGCTGGGACGTCATATTGTGGCTGGACAGGACATTGATTAAGCCATTCAGGAATTCTGTTTTAAGTTCAAAATTCCCTGTTTTGGGAAGGGTGTTGTGAATCTTGAAAGAGTTCAGACAAGATTTACAACAATTTTGCCAGGGTTGGAGAATTTGAGCTAAAGGGAGAGGCTGAATAGGGTGGGGTTAATTTCCCTGGAGAGTCAAAGACTGAGAGGTGATTTTACGGAGATTTATAAAATCACGAGGGGCATGGATATGGTGAACAGCCGGAGTCTTTTCCTCCCAGGTTAGATGGGTCCAAAACAAGAGCACATGGGCTTAAGTTGAGAGGACAAAAGTTTAAAACGGATCGAAGGGGCTACGTGTTCAAGCTGAGCATGGCGTATGTGTGGAATGAGCTGCCAGATGAAGTAGTGGAGGCTGATAGAATTACAACATTTAAAATGCATCCGATTGGGTAAATGAATAGGAAGGGTTTCGAATGATACGGACTAATAGCTAGCAAACGGGACTCCATTAGTTTAGGATTCCTATTTGGCATTGACCAATTGGACCAAAGGTCTGTTTCTGTGCTGTACATCTGACACTAATAAATGAAAATAACATGTATCCTTCTTTTGTGGAGAGCTAGCAGAAGCACAGATAATTATCCTTGGAGCTGAGAATGTTAAGCAATGATTTCGACCAGGTGCAGATTTGTTTCCAAGGTATTTAATTTGCAGAGGGAGAGAGGAATTGTTAACAACGTCACAATTTTAGTAACTATTTTCAAGTAATTGGCAACTAATGCAGGGTGAATATGTGAACATTATTTTATTCAGTAAGTTCTGAGCATCTGGAACAGTCTGAATGCAGCTGGACACAGATTCAGCAGTTAGTCATAAACAGATTTGGAATTTTACTTTTTAAGCAAAGATTTGGGGGGCTATGGGCAAATGGGAGGGGAGTTGGGACAGATTTGCAGCATCTGCAGAGGGAGAGAGTATAGCCCCAATGGGCTGAATAGCCCCCTGCCCCATGCTCTGTGATACTGCCCCATTCACTGTGAATGATGAAGCTCATCCCAGGGCAGAGAGGGAGGATACCACCACTCACCTCACAATGGGCCTCAGGTTATTGATGTCAGCGCAGGCCAATAGGAGGCAGAGGGTTGGACTTGTACACGAGGCAGTACCAGTTTATCTTCCAACCAATCGGAGTGAAAGAGGGTATCCTTAAGGCGGGAATTAAAGAAAGGCACATGTAGCAGAGATTTGAGAAACTGGAGGAGATTAGAGATAGGGAGCGTTCTGTGGCTGGAGAGGAATTATATAAATAAGGAAGAGTTGTGAGACTGGATGAGGTGACAGTGATCGGGAGAGTTGTGAGGATCGAGGAATTTGGAGATAGTGAGAATTAGAGTCCTAATGTTATACAGCAAGGAAACAGGCCCTGTGGTCCAACCAGTCCATGCCGACCATAATTCCAAACTGAACTAATTGAACCTGCCTCTGTTTAGTCCACATCCATCCAAATATTTCCTATTTACGAACTTATCTGAATGTATATAAATATTATAATTGTATTCACAACTATCACTTCCTCTGGAAGTTCATTCCACACGTGTAATTTTTAAAAAAAAAACCTAATGTCTTTTCTCAAATCTTTCTCATCTCTTCTCAAAATGAAAGCACTAGAATTTTGAATTCCCCTCTCTCCCGGCCATTCACCTTTATCTACACTCTTCACGATTGCATAAACCTTTTAATAAGGTCACCCCTCAACCTCCTAAACTCCAGTGAAAAAAGTCCCACCCTTTCCTAATAACACAATCGCTCCATTCCCATTAACATTCCAGTAAATCCCTTCTGAACCTGCTCCGATTTAATGATATCCTTCCTATAACAGCACAACCAGAGCTGGGTTTAGAATTCCAGAAGAGGCCTCCCTAACATCCGCAACAACCTCAACATAACGTCCCAACTCCTGTACTCAAAGGTGTTAACAATGAAGGTAAGTGTGCTTGAACACCTTCTTAACCACCCTGTCTACATGTAACACGAACTTCAAAGAGATGAAGCCCTCGGTCTCTTTGTTCCATATCACTACTCAACGCCTTACTTGTAATGAGTGTAAGTCCTCCCTTCGTTTGTTTTATCAAGATGTAATATTTTGCATTTATTCCAATCCAAAACTCCTTTGAGTATACAGGCAGTAGGAGTATAATTAAGAGGGAAATCAGGAGGCAAAAAAGGGGACGCGAGATAGCTTTGGAAGATAGGGTTAAGGATAATCCAAATGGCTTTTATAAATACATGAAGAACAAAAGGCTAACTAGGGAGAAAATAGAGACCCTCAAAGATCAGCAAGGCAGCCATTGTGTGGAACTGCAAGCGATGGGCGAGGTAGGGAAACAAGTATTTTGCGTCAGTGTTTACTGTGAAGAAGTACATGGGAGATATTGAATGTGGGGAAATAAATGGTGACATCTTGAAAAAAAGTCCATATGACAGAGGAGGAGGAGGTGCTGGATGAGTGTCCAAGGAGCGGGTGCAGGGGAAAAGGATTCACATTTTTGGATCATTGGGATCAACTCTGGGGAAGAGTTGACCTGTGTAAGAAGGATGGATTGTACCTGATTTGGAAGATGTCTAATATCGAGGCAGGGAGATTTGTTAATGCTACTCGGGAGGCAGTAAACCAGCGAGGAGTAGGTGTGATAGCAAATAGATAGTGGGAAAAGAGGTATCTCTGAGGCTGGTACAGTTCAGAAGGCAAATAGTCATTGCAGGCAAGGTCAAGGCACAGAACAAGGTGGGATTTAGCAGTTACACTGCATTTATTTCAATGCAAGAGGCCTGACAGGGAAGGCAAATGAGCTCAGGGTATGGTTTTGAACATGGCACTGGGATATCATGGGTATTATAGAAAGGACTAGCAGCTTAATGTTTCCGGGTATAGATGCTATAGGAAGAATAGAAAGGAGGACAAGAGGAGAGGGAGTGGCATTTTTGATTAGGAACAGCATTATGGTTGTGCTTAGGGAGGAAATTCCTGGGAGTACGTCCAGTGAAGTTATTTGGGTGGAACTGGGAAATAAGGAATGGATGATCTCCTTATTGGGGTTGTCTGCGTGGGTTTCATCTGGGTGCTCTGGTTTCCTCCCACAGTGGAAAGATATGCTGGGTAGGTTTGATTATCCTGGCTGAATTGCCACAGTGTTCAGGGATGTGCAGGTTGGGTGGGTTATCCAGGCTGAATTGCGTACAGAGTTCAGGGATGTGTAGGTTGGGTGGATTATCCAGGTTGAATTGCCCACATGTTCAGGGATGTGCAGGTTGGGTGAATTATCCAGGCTGAATTGCCCATAGTGTTCAGGGATGTGCAGGTTGGGTGAATTATCCAGCCTGAATTGCCCATAGTGTTCAGGGATGTGCAGGTTGGGTGAATTATCCAGGCTGAATTGCCCAGAGTGTTCAGGGATGTGTAGGTTGGGTGGATTATCCAGGCTGAATTGCCCACATGTTCAGGGATGTGTAGGTTGGGTGGATTATCCAGGCTGAATTGCCCACATGTTCAGGGATGTGTAGGTTGGGTGGATTATCCAGGTTGAATTGCCCACATGTT